>NC_080539.1:112774053-113129053 GCF_028640845.1 Ahaetulla prasina | reverse complement strand
CTCCTCACACTTCACCTCAAACTCAGCAACAAGATGCACCCGGCACTTTGGGACAAATCCAAACAACTTGCCGTCTGAGAGCCAAACACAGACCACCCTCAAGACAGACACGCACACCAACAAACTCAAGACTACAAGAACGCCAGAAACAAACCCTCCACCCTCACAGCAACACATGAAACAAACAGTGCATAACATCTCAGATAGGATCCTCACCAAAGCTGAAACCGATGTCCTTTCCAAAGTTCAACTTTGCAGTCACTCCCAAAATACATCCCCACTGAGACCATTATATGCGGAGTTGAAACCAGCCTGACCAAAATCAACCCCGATGACGCTAACAAAATCAGACTCGAAATCACCAACATCCTCTGCAGCAGCAAGCCACCCAAAAGCAACTTACCCAAAGAGGAACAGACAGCACTACTTAACCTGAAAAAAGATACCAGCATAATAATCCTACCAGCAGACAAGGGCAACGCCACGGTGGTTATGAACACATCTGACTACCAAACCAAATTAACCAACCTACTCCAAGACCCTGCATACAAGCCCCTAAAACAGACCCCACCACCTACCTAGAAAACCACTAGATCCAAAATAAAAGCCTCCCCATCAGCAAAGAAATCCACCAAAGAACCATTCCCAGAGAGAAATCATCCAGATGCCCTAAGCTCTACGGCCTCCCCAAGATACACAAAGAAGGAACCCCACTCAGACCCATAGTCAGCTCCATAGGCTCACCTCTACAAAACCTAGCCAAATTTCTCGCCAAACAACTACAGCCCTATGCAGAATCCATCACCTCACATGTAAAAACTCATTCCAGTTCATAGAGATCATAAAGAAACAAAACTTACAGCCCAGCGACCTACTCGTGAGCTTTGATGTCATATCCTCTTCACCCAAGTGCCAATCAAAGAAGCCTTGACAGCTATCCAAAACAAATATAACCCCCCCAAGCACATACTAGATCTGACCAACCACTGCCTATCCAACACATACTTCATCTATAACGGACAAAAATACAAACAAATAGAAGGCGCACCCATGGGATCCACCCTCTCACCTGTCATTGCCAACCTCTACATGGAACACTTTGAAACCCAAGCACTAGAAAAATCTGATCACAAACCCAAACTCTGGCTCAGATACGTAGACGACACCTTCATAATCTGGCCACACGGGAAAGAAAAACTTGAAAACTTCCTCACACACCTCAATAGCCTACACCCCAAAATACAGTTCACCATGGAAACAGAAGTTAACAACCAACTTCCTATCCTAGATGTCTTAGTCTACAAGAAACCCAATGGCTCCCTAGGACACACCATCTACCAGAAGAAAACACACACAAACCGCTATCTGCATGCACTCTCACACCACCACCCAGCACAGATCAACTCCGTAGCCAAGACACTCATCTCTAGAACAAAATGCTTAGCTGACGAACAACACCTAAAACCGAACTACACACTCTCACAAACGTACTAACATCCAATGGATTCCAGAGAAATAAGATTACCAAACTAATCCAAAAGAACCCCCACTAAAACCCAAGACAGAGAGCAAGAAAATGGCACAGCCCTCCTCCCATATATAAAAGGCACCACAGACAGAATCAGCAAGATCCTCCACAAACATAACATCAAGACAGCATTCTGCACAAACCAAAAATATCCACCATCCTAAGAAACCCCAAAGACAAAATTGAGTTAGAAAATCAAGGAGTATATGAAATCCCATGCACCGCCTGCCCCACCACATACATTGGACAAACCAACAGAAGAATAAGTGCACGCATTGAAGAACACAAGAACTCATTCAAAAAAGAGGAACCAACTTCTTCCCTGGTCCAACACTTTAAAGTCACAGGACACGATATTGACTTTAAAAGACCAGAACTATCGCCAAAACTGAACACTTTAACAACAGAATAATCAGAGAAGCCATCGAGATAAACGCCCACACAGCATGAACAAACGAGATGATACCTCCGCCTACCAGCCATTTGAAACCTGCCCTTATTGACAAACGTGTCCCTAACACGAGGAATGACACCAGACCCACACTCACGAGGTCCACACAGGATGTCACCACCACACATCCACCCAGAAAGCACACCCAAACCCACACTGATCAGGAAGCACGACCAAGGACCAGAAGCCAGACCGCAGCTGCAACATTAGCCACTTCAAACCCTCCAATCCATACATGCAGCAGACTGACACCCACTACGAAGATGTAGCACGACCACGAAGCCAAACAGCAGCAGTGCAGCTCACCAGCTCAAATCCCCCTGCAGCACAGATTAGACTGAGCACAACCAAGCCCCCACCAACACAGGACACACCCCCAGCCAATCAGAGCACAGAAAAACCCCCATCCAATCAGAGCACAGCCAAGCTCCCACCCAATCAGTTCAAACCCCACTAGCAGTTAAAAGGAAGAAACAGCTGCGATCACACATTGCTCCCAGAAGCACGGTTGAAGCCTGAAGATGACGAATGAGACTTCTTTGAAACGTCGCCAAAACACTTCCAATTTTATGCAGGAGAAAAACCGAATAACCAAAGACCTACATACAAACACCCGCAAAAACCTCATAAAACATATATATATATGTATGTATGTATGTATGTATGTATGTATGTATGTATGTATGTATATATATATATATATATATATATATATATATATATATATATATATATATATATATATATATATATATATATGTATGTTTACTGAGGTTTTCGCGGGTGTTTGTATGTAGGTCTTTGGTTGTTCGGGTTTTCTCCATTTCCAATTTTACACGGAGAAAACCCGAACAACCAAAGACCTATATATATATATATATATATATATATATATATATATATATATATATATATATATATATATATATGTTCATACAAAGCTATCAATAAAATATTAAAATACAAAAATATTTAATTCTAAAGGCCATAGGCTGCACAATTTGATTCATAAGATTAAACAATACTATTTTCATATTTTTATCCAATTTCATAATTAGCTGAAGCTTAGCAAATATCTTCTTCATTTTCACACTGTGCAAAGCTGTACAGAATTTTGCCAAAATATATGATTTTATTAGGACTAATATAACTTCTCTTTAAGTATTTCTTTCTCTTGTAGCTATAATTTGAAACAAAACAAATTCTGATTGTAACTTTAATAAGTAACACAAAAAGCAATGGTGAAACTGAACTAACTATAGATACTAGGGCAGGAGTCCCTAACCCCCCAGGCTGTGGACTGGCACCAGTCTGTGGCATGCTAGAAATAGGGCTACGTAAAGCCCCATCGGCACAAGCATGGGATGGAGGCAGAATGCAAAACCACACCCCCTCCGGTCCAAGGAAAAGCCTCTCTCCATGGTCCCTGGTGGCCAAAAGGGGGCACGACACTAGGGTATAACATAAAGTAAAATTTTATCCTACAAGAGATTGAATTGGAGGTAGCCATTTCAACTTAACTGCCACTTAAATCAATGAAACTTGTCACAAGAAATTTGTCCAGATGATTTCAATGAAACTAATATTCAATTATCTTTATCTGAAAATATAGGGCACTATAAAGCAATCTAAAAGAAACATTTCTCTCAATTATATGAAACTGGAAAATTATCCTAGTGAATGATCTAACGAGCCAGTAAATAAATTTGCAGCCTGTAATGCAGCATATACCACTAAGCAATGTATGCTTGTATTGTAGTGATCAAATAATTCAATAACATCAATATGAGACTCACCTTCTCTTCCATTTTCTTTTTATCTTCATTGGATTTGTTTACTATTTCTTTCAAAAACTCACTGAGTTGCACCTCCTTGTTTTGTACTGATGCAAGCTTAACCTGTTCCCTTTCACACTGGGTCAAAGATCTGTCTGCAAGTTGAGCTGGCATTGATGGTTTCTCATACTGAGGCTGGTTTAAGAAAAGAACAAGAAAAAGATTAGAAAAAATGATTCATTGAAGAAGCTCTTATTAACTACCACACAGCTGAAGGAAGGCTCTTCAAAAAGGTTCTCTTACTGAAATTTTTGACTCAGATGCCTGCTGGCAAGATAGGGATGATTGCGAGGTACCAGCAGTTGACAGATGAGCCTTCTTTCTTCCTGAATTGGACCTTAGGGGTATTCTGGGGTTGGGAGCAGGGATATTGTTTTCCTTGCAGCCCATAGCTTCCTTTGTGCCTCTTTACTCAGCAAAGTGGCAGACAGTTCTGCAGGTCAGCTAAGGAGGAGGGAAGGAATGATTTCTAACCCTCCCTGCCTATTTTTCACGAGCAAAATCAATGAGAAAGCCAGCAGGAATTTGGAAGTTGTTCCTTCTTCTTTGGCTGTCTATGGTCCGTTTCTTTGTTTAGGTAAGGAAATATCTATGACCGAATGAGTCATAGGCTTTCTAGTATACAAAAGCATAAGGGAAAAATCACCTATATGATCAAAAATCGGTATTTTAAAGTCATACTACTACTCAAACCTCTAACAATAAAATAATAAATAATATTAGTGAGATTAGATATAGATAGATAGATAGATAGATAGATAGATAGATAGATAGATAGATAGATAGATAGACAGACAGACAGACAGACAGACAGACAGACAGACAGACAGACAGATAGATTGAGCGATCACAATTTTTTTATTTTAGATGTTTAAATGTCAAAGCATTTAAACATAATATGTGCCAATTTGAAACCAGTGTAAGGAAATAATAAAACATATAATGAACTGATTTCAAACAATATTCAAATGCAAAAGTGCTCCTTTACACTATGCATCAAATTCCTTTCATACTTCAAAATGTGGGAAGCAGGATGTTTCATTAAAATGTTAATATAATCTTGTCCTTAAGGATATTGAATTATTTAGGGTTTTCATTAGACTAATAATAACAAATACAGATCAAGAACCTCATCTTACCTGGAAACTATTCAGGTATGATTCTTCACAATGTACAATGTGCCCTAATCTTGCTTGTTGAGCTCGTAGTTCATTTTCTCTTATTTTCTGATACAGAAGGTTAATTTGCTGGTTTTGCCTGGAAATTATAAGAAAGGAAAAAGTCAAGTCACTTGAGTCTTATTTTCAACTTCAATTTTCATCCTCTCCTACATTTGAGATGGAATTAGCATTTTATTATCTCAAACGTAATTTTGGAATTTGTACTGACTGTCTGAATTAATATTAATGAGGTGATCAACATTTTATTCCTGTCCCTGTGATTTTCGTTGAGCATATAAAACTCTGATGCCTAGGAAAACCTTCTGATTCATTTCAGTGGTTTCACGGCTCTTTCTGCACTTAAAAAATAAAAAAAGGATTCTTCTTCTTTTGTTGATCTAAATAGGGAAAGGTCCCTTATGTAAATGGCATTCTTAATGGGAAATGCAGAATGTACGTTATCTCAGAACAAAAAATGTTTCTCCAGTATACATCAATGAATAATATATATGCATTTTCCATCTCCAGAAATCTGCAAGTGGTATGTAAAATTTAACTTTTATATATTTTACTTGTGCTATAACAATACATTTTCATTACACTTACAAATTTGGATTCATGAGTACATTCCAATTTCCATGGATTTTCATACCAAGATAACAACCTTTTGATTATTACATACTGTAGCTTGTAATTCACCTGACTTAATGTGTACCCTTGAAAGTGCAATTGAAAGAACTCAGTTCTTGTACCTCTACAGCTTGTATAGTTGGGAATTCCTTTCCCAGTTGCTGCTTCCCCCAGGAGACTCTTGGCTTCTTATTATCCTTTCTTCATATTACGTAATTTATGTCTCCCAGCCCAAGCTAACTATCTTTCTCAAACTGTTTCTTTTTGGCAGCATACATCTACTGGATGCATCTTAACTACATTCAGACAGCTACCAGGTGGCAGGCAAGATTTCTTTTTTAAAAAACTAACTTTTTATTGCCACCAAGTGATCATTAAAGAATTGACTTATTGATTTGTAATTTTTTTCTTTAACTTCAATCAGCTGTTGATACAATGCAAAAGGAAAAAAGATATTGCATGGAGTAGCCATATTGTTCTGCATAACAACTGGAGGAAGCTTTACATATACTAAAAAGTCTCCTCTAACCAGTATGCCCAGTGTTCCTGGAGCTGTAATTTTAGCAAAGAAAGCAACACAATGACCACCTTAGAATGTTGTGCATTCAAGCTGTTTGGACAGCAGACCGGCACAGACCTAATCCAAGTTACAGAACATTGTGATGGCAGCAAGATTTAGAGTGGCATGATTTCCTGCTGGCTGTGAGCAAAAGCAGCTGAATGTCTTACTAGGGATGACTTGTTATACTCAAGTCTAATTTTAAAAAAAACATGGATCAATGTTAATATTTTCTTTAGTTTTTAAGCAATTAGCTAGGACAACTTTAATTTTCATGACTTGAACCTTAAAAAGAAAACGTAAAAGATGATGGCTATTCAAAAAGCGTATCAAAACAAACTCTACAGGAATATCTTCAATTCTGTACATAATCCTCTAAGTCTCTGGAGTTGTCTGACAATAAAAGTCTCATGACTTGTGTATTTCATTGTTGATAATGTTATATGATGGCTATAATCCTTTGGTACCTCAACAGCTGTTACTAGTAATCCACTATGTAACTCCATGTTGATAAGGCTTTACTAAAAGAAAAAAAAATGCAGCATGCACTTTGCACTATGATCCCAGAAATCTACTCAGCCTTTGACAACTGAAATAATATGACAACAGTGCTGGTCTAGAAATAATACTAGCATCTTTTAGATTCTTAAATTTAACTTGTTAAATGTTCTCAAGTTTCTGCTATGGAGAAATCCAAATTCACATACCAAAATGAAATGGTTTGCTCTGAAAATCAATCATGGCTTCTTTTTTAAAAAGTTAGTTTACTTTAGTTAAGCTGTTTAAATCCTTTTTTAAAAAAATCATTTCATTCTATTATTTCTTTCTAAGGTACTTCTAACTTCCTTGCTGAAAGCCCCTATTCATTTGATCACATTTTGCAAAGTAAGTTGCACCTATCACACAGTAAAATATCAATCATTTTGATATTTGTTAAATTGCACTTATCAGAGAGTAAAATATCCATTACAATCATTTGTTCTCAGTGATAAAGTAAGCTGCACATACATGACAAACTCCTGTAAACGTTGATTAATTGTGATTCATTAATTAATTAGACAGGCTACAGGTGTCCGTCTTCTTTCTTTAATGGATAGAAACAGAAGCAATAACTCTGTAACTACCAAAGAGAAGCAGAGAGATCCAAACAATCGATATCCTTTCCACTGAATCCAATAAGAAGAAATTAACATGGATAGTTGCAGAGGTGATGATTGCATGCCGTTCCAGGAGGATATGTCTGGGGAGTGCTATCCTAGAATCTGAAGATCCTTCCTTACAAAGCATCTAGAATCATATAATTATAAAGTTGGAATTGGGCATTTAAGCTAGTGAGTCCACCTCCCATCTGGAGGCAAGAATTCCAATTAAAGCCTCCATGACAGATGGCTATCCAGCTTCTGCTTGAACATACCATATTAAGTGAATAAAGAGCCCGCTAGTTCCACTGCCAAATTGTTCTGAGTACCAGGAAGCCTTTTCTAACAATTAATGAGAATTTACTTTCCTGTAACTTCAATCTATTATTTCATGTCCTGCACTATGGAGCAATGGAGAACATGTCTTACTCTTCAGTTTGACATATTTCAGATACTGTATTTAAAGAATTCTATTGTATCCTCAGTCTTTTCTTCTCATGATCAAGCATTCCTCATTCCTTTAAACTCTCTTTTTAGTCCTTTGATTATTCTAACTCTTCTTCTCTGAATTTTACAGGTTATTTGAATCCTCTTAATATACGATATCAGTGCTGGACACAATACTAGAGATGAAGTCTGCAATGCACAGTGATAGTAAACCTATTACTTCCTGTGATTTCCTATCAACATGATGTATACAATCCACCTTCTTTTAACTTCTCAGAGAAGAGATACATGGGTATTATGTCATGACATACCCCCCTGTACAGGTTTTTTTGTGATTTAAATGTGAATTTCATTTATTTGATTTATTTAGGAAAATTTATATGGCTGCCCAACTCACTCACTCTCAGCTTACAAAGATAAAAAACCCAATATGAAAACAATAAAAAGCAATAACCCTCCCCACACCCCCTGGCAACTACAATCAAATAAGTCATTTGATGAGCTCCATTTCACTGTGGGGTCCCCAGGTCTGTTGGCAAAACCAAGTTTTCAGGGACTTGCAAAAGAGTGTCAAGGTGGGGGCCAATCTGATCTCAAGTATGATGCTCTACAGGGAAGAAGCCACTAAGGCTTCCCATTAGATGGACCTCCTTAGAAGGGGACCCATAGAATTCCCTGCCTCCCCACTCTGGTGGGTTGGGTAGAATGATATAAAACCACTGTGCTGTATATAGTCATCTAAAATGTGAAGGTCTGTTAGTTCTGTACTGGTAGAGGATCTGAACTATATAAAATAGCATCTAGCTATTCCTGTCTTAAAAGTCTCATTAAGGATGAAACTGGTCATGGGTTACCTCTTGTTAGTCAATATTCCTGTCATATGCAAGCTATATCTAAGCTTATGAATTCCAAAACTGCATTGGCAATCCCACCATATTACTGATTCATATTCAATCTACAATGAAATACTATTCATACATCTTTTTCCTCATCTGGGAATGCCCCATCCACAATAATCCACTGTATTTTCCAAGCAACACGCCTCATACTAGCACTACTACCTTCCTAATGACAAGAAGACTGTTTCTTAATTCTATTATGATGTAAGTCTGTTTATTTATTGCATTTCTATCCCATCAGTCAGGATACATACTCTTGGCAATTTTGTTATGCAAAGTGTAGCATTTATTCCATTAAAGATCTACTTTTGTACGTTACAGATATATTTCTCCTAATATATATGCCACATACTGGCACATTGTTTTATTACTAAGGCAACCACTACTGGAAGGAAATTTATTAGGCCTGTAAAGACAACTGCCAATTTGGTAATGCTGATCTCTTACAGAATATTGATCATATTTCTTGACTGAATTTTTATGAGCTGGTCACTCTTCTCACATCTTTTCTCTAAATATCTCTTGTTTTTGTGACTAAAGCCAAACATCAAATTTTTAACATTAGTGAACAGATCTTGTAATATCAATCTATAGCAACCTTAAATAAAAATCAGAGTACCACATGCTGTTTCCCCGTTACACAATTAGGCTGATGTAGCAGTGATGATATGCAAGGTTCTGTTTACAGCAACAGGCATTCCATAAACAGAAGTCAGCTAATGTACCTATGGCTACTTGGAATACTTTATGCAGAGAAGATTATGCTACATGAAGATGAATAGCTATCTGTGTGCACACACATAGAAAATATACTGATGGCTGTTCAGCTGGTATTGCATTTTATGATTCATTACAGGTTATTCCTCTTTATCACTTCCATTTTTTCCCTTTCACATGAAACTGTATTTTATTGGAGATGTATAAATCTTCCCTTGAGAAGCCAAGAAAATATCTCATGCTGATAGTTATTTTCTTTGTACAGCTTCTCCACTATTATACTGGAACACAGAGGCCACTTTGTTCTCCCTCCTTTCCTCCTGTTAATTATAAATGCTGATTCAATTTATTTTTTTCCTAATAGGTTTAATAAAGCCTGAAATTGGTTATTTCAAAAACCAGTCCCAAGATTCTTCTTTCTTTTCTCCTCTACATATATGGTATTTTAAACATACTGCATATAATTTATTTGATAGCTGGTGGCAGATAAACAGGTTATACATTTACTCTCCACACACATAATATTTACTTATAGATGCTGATTGAAATTGTATTGATTCTGTGTCTCTTTCAATAGATGTAACTTAAATATGGACAAACTTGAAATATTAGGGGGCTCCTTCTTATTTTATATACAGCTGTCAAATTCAGAATAATGTGTTCAATTGTTATACAGTATGAACTAATTTCTGTCTATACTCTACATTCAGAAAACTAAACAGTTAATTCAGGTTCAATAATATTTTCAGCTACTAAATTTGATTCCATGCCTGCACTATCTTCTTTAAAAGTTCAATAACCAATTCGTTATTTTGAAGTCAAATGTAATTGTATTCAGATATATTTTATATAATTTTATTTGCTATTATTGCTATGGTATAACACAGGTAAATAAATACCAGCTTCATGTTTAAATGAGAAAGGTTTCTTGGCAAGATTTCAGAAGTGATTTGCCATTGCCTGTTTCCTAGAGCTGAGACAGAATGACTGGACCAATATCACCCAGTTGGCTTTGTGCCTCACAATCTCCTGGTTTCTATCCTGGTGCCTTAATTACTACATCAAACTTATCTCTTACTGCCTTTGCTTTAGTGAAATTGTTGTCATATTTGACCAAGCATAAGATAAGAATAGAAAATATTTATTTTAATTTATTCTGGATATTAATTCTTGTCTTCTCAAATGAAAAACATCATGTATATATTTCATTGATATAAATCTCTGGTGAAGCCAGATTTAGAGTAGTGGAAGAAGTCCAACTATGTGTGAGTGGGTATCCACTCATGCAATGGAACTTTCCCTTGGTTTCTTTCAGTTTGATGCCAATTCTCTGGTACATAACTGAGAAGTCACAGGGCCTTCAAGAAGGCGAGAGGATATGTTGTGCTATCAGATGTTGTACTACTGTGGCATGCCTTTGCTACCAATGATGCCTAGTTTTATTACCCAGCTCTGAAAAGCATATTCCAAAACTCAAAACAAGATAATAATCTTCAGCCGTCCTACAAATGTCTTCAGAATTATTTTTATTCCGTTAAAAAAAGGATTACTTTTAAGTAAGCGTGCCTAAGTTTTCAGCAATAAAAGAACAAAGGGTTGAAGCACTGTTTCTACAAGCCTGATAAAGGTTTATAAAATGAATAGCTCTATAACACTAATAGGGAGCATTCCCTCTCCATTATAGTATTAGTACTTGGCATTAGTACTTGGAATTAGAACTGAAGCTGATTAACAGTAACATTCCTTCCAAAAGGGCATAGCTTGGTGGAATCATAAGAAATTAGATTAGCTGCTTGTTAGATGGCTTTTAGAAAGAACAAGTGGGACCCTGTAACCCATGTTGGAATGCATCCCCAATATATCTTAGGCAGTAAAAAAAAAAGCAATCATATAAAACAGCATAACTGTGCAAAATTGAACTGAAGTTTCTGAATATTTAAAAGTACATTCAAATAGCATGCAGTTCAACAGAGTATGAGGCAACTGGATTCACACAAACAATGGATTTGCTAGGAGGAATTCTATGGTAGAATTTAATCATATTAAATTTAAAACCAATTCTTTGATATGGCTCAATTATGTGTCAAGCAATATCAATATGGCTTTGTTCTGCCACTGATCAAATCAAAGCTAATACAACTCTACGAGGAACAGAAACCATGCATTTAATCAACAGACTCACAATGTTAACCATATTTCTATTAATGATGATCAATGATCATCCTATTTCTATTATGATGATCAGCAGCTGCTTCAGAATTTCAAGTGTTAATTTGTTATGTGGAATGATACTTACTCCTCCAAATCTTAACCTTTGAATTTACCTTCCCTAAAAAAGCCTTTTGAACACCACTCTGTTGTTTAACCGAGAACACAGCAAATGCTATTATTTTCAGGGACTTATGTCATGTGTCTAGCATTTGGAATTTATTCACACTACCATTATAGATAATCCTTGCCAATAAACAGTGCCAGTATTAGCACGGACACTTCAGTAGAAATGTGTAGTATGCCATGGCCAATCAAGGTCAAAACAATTGAAAGTACTGTAAAGAAGTAGTTGCATAGACTACGTTATCTTCAAGAGAGCCAAGACAAGGCACAAATGTAATACTATGCAAAAACCATGCAAGAACATAGTACTCCCTCTAGTGTTAAAATTTAGTGTTTGATAATTACTAAATAATGAAAATAATGAGACAATATAAAAAATAAAGTAAAACTAAATCATATGGCAGTTAGGCAGAACAGTAGGAACATTCTCATGCCTTTACACCTTTATTACAGGCATCTAATGTTGGTGCTTTATAAACAATTTCAATTAAACTGTCAACATTTCTTAATGAATTATCTTCATGAACCCTTTTTATCTTTCAATCAATCCACCTGACCAGAAGTCATGCTGAGAAAGAGAATGTATATTTCCTTATGGACAACCAAGTGGTTATCTTGTTGTATCAAGGAAATGCCAATCACAGTCCAAAACTTATATAAGGGCATACTTTTGACATAATGTTTTCAGTATGGATGTCACTTTTTTTTAACATACTTAATCATATGCATTTGTTATTATTATGTGCTTTTCTTCATGCAAGTATGAAGGGTTGAAAAGCAAAGAATACCTAGATACACCAAAAGGAAGGTTACTGGACTCATAAAAATGTGAAGTAAGAAAAGACTACACAGGGTCCCATGAATAAATATGGATATAGGCAACCATACTGCATCAAATGCTGTGCACAAACCTTCAGAAACAACACATTGACAAATGCTTATTGGTTTAAGCGAAAATAGATCAATTCCATAGTACTGTTCAATTTTAATTGCATCTTGTTTAATGATAATACTTTTTATATATCAGTGTAGTTTAATACAGAGCTTTGTTATGGTTTGACAAAGGTCACCAAAGATCAAACATTCAGCATTAGAGTACATTTATTTTATTATTTTTTATTATTTTTTATGCCACCTATCTTTCCTATAGGGCTTACAAAGTATAAAAACAAGTAGAAAAATAATTAAAACATATTAAAATATTACAACTATACAAATCAAAACTTAAAAGTATACAAAATTGTGCATACATTATATACACAAGATAATATACAACTACCACTATATTGCTATATAAAGGTACAGTTATACACCAGAAACTCTAAATGTGTTTCTATTACCTAAAACAGAGCCCACTACTCAAAGCCCAGAGCCTACTACCCAAAGATGACAAAATAAGGGGCTGCCTTGCTTTGCAAGGCAAATCTGAAGCAAATTGAGGATACAATAGATATACTTACCTATCAATCACAATTTCTTTTTGCCTTAACAGCCCTTCTTTAATTTTCATCAGGGACTCCCAATTATTATAGTCCTGAAAGTTTGTAGCTGGATAACTTTGATGATACGATCCACCCAGAACCTGCACAAAAATATGCATAAAAATAACATTAATAAATCAGAAAATAAGAAAAGTCTACCTTCCTATCATATTTATACATTTATAACATTTATCAAGGTGCTCAGCCATTAATAAACAGCCAATAGCCAATATACTTCATGAGTATATTTGGAAAGTACAAAATCCATGTTCCTTCTTTAAGATATATCTGAAATATAACTATTTCACATTTTATAGAAGCTTTAATCTGCAATATTTCTGTCTAATGTTTTCTTTATAGAAGTGAAAAAGCTAACTGAAAATTTAACATATATTTTTTTTATTTTCTGCATTTTCATCATTATTGGTTATGCTTTGGAGACATGAATATCTCACACCGAGAAGCTGTGCCACTGAGTTTGTGCAGCACTTCAGTGATGCTTATACATAATACAACTATATAAATGAAAAATGTATTCTTTAATTTTTCTTTACAATGACATATGAAAGTTAGCTCTATGTAGGGCTCATAAGGGGTTTCAAAAATTAGCCAAATCTCAAAGAAAGCTTAGCACAGTTGCAGTGCATATAAGACAGTCTGCCAATAAATCCCAGGATTGTAAATTACACGGGAAGTTGAAAAATTTCCAAAGGCAGACAATGGTAAACCAACCAAAAATGTACACAGATATGTCTGCATAACCAGTAGTTAAACTTGACCAGAGTTTTTTCCTACTAAGCAGGGGGATTAGATCTGATGTTTAAATGCCACTTCCTACTCTACAATTTTCTTCTGAATATCAGTATGACATTTTAAAAGAAATATATTTTCATTTCAGTAAAAATGTATGAGAGCTTGTTTGGTGTAGTGGTTAAAGCCATTAGGCTAGAACAGTGGTAGTCAACCTGGTCCCTACCTCCCACTAATGGGCGTTCCAGCTTTCATGGTGGGCGGTAGGGGTTTTGTCCGATATTGAAGCACTTTCCTTTTTTTTATTTAATTGACTTTTTAAAAAAATTTCACAGCATTATTTAAAAACATTTTCATTAGGTTTTCATAAAATTTCCCGTGACAATTTAAATTTCTGAAAATATACTATTTGTATCGCCCAAGCATAAGTTTAGTTCACGTTACATAAGTGAAACTAAATGGCGCTATAGTGCAACCGCAAACAAAAGAGCCTCGTCCCAGAATAGCTCACGCATCTCCCCCCGAACCGGTGGGCAGTTAGAAAATTTTACT
Organism: Ahaetulla prasina; assembly: GCF_028640845.1. NCBI lineage: Eukaryota > Metazoa > Chordata > Lepidosauria > Squamata > Colubridae > Ahaetulla > Ahaetulla prasina. Next base: position 113,114,571 of record NC_080539.1, on the reverse strand, counting down.
ACTAACAGAAATACAAAAGTGAGTGGTAGGTATAAAAAGGTTGACTACCCCTGGGCTAGAAGCTGGGAGACAGTGAGTCTATTCTGCCTTGGTCATAAAGCCAGCTGTGTGACTTGGAGCCAATCCCTCTCTTTCTCAGCCCTAGGCAAGACAATGCAAACCACTTCCAAAAAATGTTGCTAAAAAAACGGCAAGGAAAAAAAAAAGATATGTATGCCTGGGAGAATACAGGTAGTCCTCAACTTACAACTGGTCACTTAGTAACAATTCAAAGTTACAATGGACCCTGAAAAAGAGAATTCTGATGTAGTTTTGAAGTTCTGATGTCCAGCCCCCACCCCACCCCCGGAGGTCACATGACAATATTTTGGACCTTTGGCAACTGGTCAGCATTTACGGTCATTTACAGTGTCTTGTGGTCACATGACTGTGATTAATGATGTTTTTGCTGAAGCTCAATTATGGTTGTAACTCAAGGATTACTTGTACTGTTCTGCAACCAGAAGAATGTTTTCTAGATCATCTCTACTCTATAGTACTGGCTCCTATCTTAAAGTCCCTATGAGTTTTGTTTTGTTGCAGCATGTAAGGCGTATGCAGGATAGATATTATATATCCTTTTTCTTAAACTTTATGGATACCAGTTGAGAAATTTAAGACACTATATTTTTATTAATATATCAGCAGAAGCTAATTTATTTGTCTAATTATCATTTATTTCTAAATGGTCAATCTCAACTGTTTTTTTCTACTTAAATCCTACTTTTAAATAATTTACTCATAAAAGAAATGCTGATTCAATCAGGTGAATCTAGGCAGCTTACAGTACACTATTTTACCAGTGCTATTAAAGTAACTTGCTCAGAACAGATGAACTTTTGATTCTATAGGGTACATAGTACTGAATTCTCACCGCAAGTTCTGAATCAGAAAAAAAAAATTCTGCATGAGTAAAAGACAGATTATGTGATTTTTTTTAAATATTAAAGGTAGCAACCTAAAAGAGTCAATAAGTCAATTTAATTAACCAGTAGATTACTAAGATTGGAGGAATCCAAAAGATGAAGGATAAACTATTTAAAAACTATAGCTGAATTGCTTCTGAAGCCCAGTAAAATAGTTTTGTAATAAGGCATGTTTTGCCTTATTAAAAACGAGCTTGGCTTTGGCTTCTACATTTTAGTACTGTAAACACTATGAAGAATAAATTGTAAAGCAAAAAAGTACAATATTTAGGAGATTCAATATGAATATACTGGTTAAACTAAAGAACTTTGTGCGCTTAGAATTTCCTAAAATCTCAACTGTTGGACTTTGTATTTGGGAAAGATTATTTTAATATAAAACATACAAATCTTTTTATGTGCAAATGGTCTATAGTTTTTCCTCCAAAAATTATACTAATGGACTCTGCATATATAATTTACAATATTTCAGACTGTACCCATTCTCACTGCTATATAATGTGATAATGTGACAGAAGACCTTGTCAACCCAGATGGCAACCTAAGAGAAATGCAGGAACCTTATATTCTGAATTTAGTGTGTCAAATCAAATCACATATGATCAACTATCCTCAGCTTCTGAGTAACAATTTAGTGCAGCTTCATTTAGCAATTTTACATCCAGGCAGGAAATATTTCATGGAGATTAAATGACCTATTTTACCTGCTTTTTCTCTCTGGTTACTATATTAATATTTAACATGAGGAAAAACATTTCTCTTCTCATATGTAATGTTTTAATTCATCTCTTCTTTTGTAACACTTTTACAATCAACACACTTCATTGAGAGAAATACTTGCAAAGAGTTTACATACTCATGGACCAGTTACAAAAATTTAAGACAGAAAATATCTAATACATTAACAAATTCTGTGATGATCTACTCTAAAGTTAGTCACACATTTTCAGAAAGTTTCAATTTATATTCTGGCCAATGTTATGGACAACACTTTTAGGTGGCACTTCAGATGACGTTCAGAGCAAGTGTGTCTGGAATTTTCCAGAGATAACAGAAGGTCTCTCCTAAGTATAGAAACACTTGTTTTAATAAGTGTTTATATTATCTTTTCATTACAATGAAATTCACTAAAGATCATTACGCTCCTTCACCTTCTTTGAAGTTCCTAGAACCTTATTAATTTTTAAAGGCCTATCAATTTTTAAATTCTGAAATAAAAAAGTATAACAACATTATTCCTGAGTCCCAGTTTATTACTATATGATTGAATGAAACTATACATTTAAGAAGTTAAAACAATGCCAAATATTTTGGCTGAATAACTGATAACATCAGAATTTTTTTATATAACTGTGGCTAATATTCATTGGTACCTTAATTGCTTGTCAAACTGGCTCTATGTAACTAACTATGAAATGATGTATCCTAAGCTACCAAAAATTAAATACTTTTCCAAAGATGTATCAAATGATTCAGCAAATGGGTTTACTAAAGATGAAGACTGCTTCCATCATTTGTAAGACACATTGCATAAAAGAAGACTTTTCCAATTTCAATTAACAATCAATCTGGAATAGCCAGAAAAACTTAACTGAATACTAAAGCCAAGTCAAATATAGATTCTCCATGTGCTTTTATTTCTAAACATGTTTTGGCTTTAATGTGTGAATATTTTCCTATAAATAGGCAATGTATATTTTAGAGCAAAAAAAGAGAAGAATGTTAATAAACAAAGATAAAGTGAAAAAAGTAAGCTATCAAATAATACAGGATATTAATTAACATTCATTCCTCAATATGCTGTCTTATTGCCAAAATGTGTATTCATAAGAAAAAGAGAATAATACAATATTGATTTTACAGAGTATTTTCAGTTCAAGTCATACTCATGGGATGTTGAGATGGAAAAGATGGAGAACAAAGTGCTACTATAGTTCCTTCAATTATCTGAGCGAAGGGAGGACATAAATTAAACCAATGAATTTGTGCATTACTAAAGTATTAACCAATGGGGGGAAAAAACTGCATATCACAGTGCTGCAGTTCAGGGATGATGGTGATGATGACGACGATGATGATTTACATTTATTATGGCCATCCACTCCAAACTTCTTAAGTCTGGGTGGTTTATAATATATCAAAATACGTAACTGAAACAATTAAAAACATAACAACAGTTGTAGCCCAAACAAAGAAACAGCTATTACAGTCAAAAATATGTCAGGGTCTCCACAAATAGACTAACCCCAAGTCTGGAAACTGAGCCAGATCTTAAGGGACTTTCCAGAACCCTAAGATAGTGGCACCATCCATACAGAAATGCTATTTCAGAGGAAAGGGATGCAACACAGAAACACTCTTCCTTCGTCCCATGAAAAGACATTTGAATGAAGGGACCTTGAGGGTATTGTTGTGGTCTGCCAGCAGCCTGCGGAGCTGGCAGCAAAGTCAGACAGTGAGGAGGCTGGGGAGGACAATGGGTCAGTCCTGGAATCAGGGAAAGGGCTCTGCATCGGAGACAGAGATGGGGCCAGGGCCACCTGGGAACAATGCACGGACTCCGGAGCCTCCAGAGGTGGACAGCAGAGAAACAGAAGAACAGGAGCCGCCTGTTCCTAGTGCACGCATGCAAAGAGCTGCCAGAAGGCAAGAGCAGCTAAAGCAAAAAGGACGACACGGGAATAAGGCCAGGAGATGATTGGCCCTCCCATAAGGCTTAAAAGAGCAGCAATGGCTCTTGGGTTCTTTGTGTTCATGGGGTTCTTGCCAAGAAAAGCCTTTGGCAGGTTTCCAAAGAAGGCAAAGGTTTGTGATAAGGTCAAAGGACTTTTTCTGAAAGACTTTGTTTTGGACTTAATTTGGACTAAGCTGAGAATGAAGTAATTCTCAGCTGTTCTAATAAAATATGTTTGTTTAGGACTGATTGTGTCTGGTAATAATGACTTGGGCCTAGGTCACAAAAGGTATCCAATTTGCCCAACTATACACAGCAAATGGGTAAAAAGTATTGTGGACAGACAGTCCCATAACTAACCAGGATGTATGTCATGAAGGGTTTTATAGGTGATCATCATTTAAGTGGTAAAGTCCTTAGAGATGCTGAATCCTATATTTTCTTTGACACAAGCCACACGAACCTTGCCATCACTCGGTATAACAACATCTCCCTATGAGGATATTAATTCCTCTCCCTCTCAGCATTTCTTTGACGTATGCAGTGCCCAAAATTCTGTCATGACTTATGTTTTAAATTTTCTCTGGATGCAAGTTAAGAAAAGCTAATGGTAAACTCTAGACAGTGTATACTAATTAATCAGAATGTATGATGCTGAGAATGAACATCTAAGATTTGAAAGTGATTATTCTTAATTGCTTCCGTAAATTCCAGTTAAGTTGTTCAAAGCTGGAATGTTCCCTTGCATAAAATACAGCTGAAAAATCATCACTAAAGCAACAAATACAATCTCTGGCCTCTAGTCAATAATTGCTGCTAAAATGGAAATAATCCAGCTCCAGAATTATTTGTTACTAAACAGTACCTCAATTGGCATTACAGCCTTTTATCTCTCCTTCATATGTCTTTGCCTCTGTGTTCATCCAGCACTCAAAACATGTCAAAGAACACAACTAATCTCATTGTTTCCTGGAACAGTTTATCAGGAAAACACTCAACACAGTTCCAAAGTTACAAGTCTCTTAGCACATTTTTTTTGCCAGACATGTAACATTTTCTGATGCAAGATGGTAGACAAGATGAAAGAGGAATTCACACTGTAAAAAAATTATTTTATGACTTAAGCTTTCATTCCACAAGCCTTCCAAACTGACTACAGGGCAAAGTAGTAGTGTTACTGCTAAAATGCTAAAAATTCTTGTGTAAAGTGGATCTACATTTATAATTATTTTATTTATTTATTTATTTATTTAGTCAAGTACATATTAGATAATATATATAAATATAAACATGAATTGAATACATAAAATGAATACAATTAAAGGGAACATTAGGACAGGGATGGTAGGCATGTTGGTGCTCTTATGCACGCCCCTTACAGAACTCTTAGGAATGGGGTGAGGTCAACAGTAGACAGTCTTAGGTTAAAGTTTTGGGGGTTTTGGGATGAGACCACAGAGTCTGGTAGTGCATTCCAGGCATTAACAACTCTGTTACTGAAGTCATATTTTCTGCAACTGAGTTTGGAGCGGTTTACTTTAAGTTTGTATCTATTGTGTGCTTGTGTATTGTTGTGGTTGAAGCTGAAGTAATCATTGACAGGTAGGACATTGTACCAGATGATTTTATGAGCTATGCTCAAGTCATAGCGAAGGTGGCATAGTTCTAAATTTTCTAAACTCAGAATTTCAAATTTCAAATAAGGTATTTTGTTGTGAGCAGAGGAGTGGAGGACTCTTCTTGTGAAATATTTCTGGACGCACTCAATTATATTAATGTCCGATATGTAGTATGGGTTCCAGAGAGATGAGCTGTATTCAAGAATTGATCTAGCAAATGTTTTGTATGCTCTGGTTAGTACTGTAATCTTACCGGAGAAGAAGCTATGCAAGATTAGGTTTACAACTCTTATGCCTTTTTGGCGATGTTGTTACAGTGAGCTTTGGCACTTAGATCATTTGATATGAGTATGCCAAGGTCCTTGACAGAGTGAGGGTCATCTACAAGGTCATGTTCACTTAGCTTGTATTTTGTGTTCTGATTCTTTTTGTCAATGTGTAAAACAGAGCATTTGTTGGTTGAGATTTGGAGTTGCCAATTTTTTGGCCATTCCGACACAAAGTCAAGGTGTTTTTGAAGGGTAGCAGCATTGTTGGTAGTGTTAAATAGTTTAACATCATCGGCGAAGAGAACGCAGTTACTTATGATCATAAAGGTCATTTATGTATAGTATGAAGAGTGTTGGTCCTAGAATGCTGCCTTGGGGGATTATCAAATTTAAACATTTATTTATAATTTTAAAGTTTTAAAATTAAAATTATAATTTATTATAAGTTATAAATGATTATCAAATACATGATGAATTTACTATGGTTAGAGTTTTTTCTGCATATGGGTGTTCTGCGTGATCAGGAATCTAAACTGTGATCTGCAGATTGAGATTTTTTTTTCTGCTAAAAAAAAGTATAATAAGTTTAATAAGAGAAAAAAAAGGAAAGAGAGACAATTTGTTCTAATGGTTAAGGCACCAAACTAGAAACCAGGAGCCTTTTTTGAGTTCTAGTCCTGCATTAGGCTTGTAAACTGCTTGGATGATTTTAGGCCAGTCGTTGTCTCTCAGCACATGATGTCAGGCTCAGATGATAAGCTTATTGGTTGATTTCTCTTAAAACTAATGGATCAACACTTGGTTTATCTGAAAAAAGCAGACCCTGCCCTTGTGGGAAAGCACTAGGAAGAAGAAAAAAAAGAAATGCATTCTGATAAATCATGACGTACAGAGCAGTAAAAGAAAGCATACCATGTTCTCATGATGTTCTTCAATAACATGTACATTCAAAAACTCTCAAGATAATTTGGGAAATTATAAACAAAGAAAATTAATGTAAAGTTAATGTAAAAAAGCTACAAAATGATATAAACTAATAGAAATAGTTGTATATACTGTAATAACAATAGCAATATAAACTAAATACTACCTTTAACCTAATCTTGAAATTTAGATTATATAGAAATGTATTTGCATCAAACTTTAATTTTTACAACATAGAGGCTTTTCAAAATAGATATCACATATATACTAGAACTATTCCTTAAAACGGAGAGTAAGTCACTTTATAATCATTTTTGGAAATTGCTTATTAACAATTCTTAAGCTATTAAGAGACGCTTGAAACAAGAAGTTTGAAAACACTGGGAGAGTTTACCTTCAATCATAATCTTAAAAATTTAAAGAATCTGAAATAAACAGCAAAAAGTTAAATAAGATTTTGAGCTTCGAAAGTTATGAGTGGATTAAGGGTATACATTTGAAAGATTGAAACATTTACAATAGTATTTTGGAATTAATTATAACAAAAGAGCAACTTCCTATGGGAAATAGATTTGTTTTGGCTTTTTAAGATAAAACAAACATAAGCAATTCTATGATTTTAAAACTGGACATTAAAAGGGACTAAAGATTTTAGGCAGAGGAGGAAAAACACAAGCCCATCTTTTGTGTTAATTAACTGGAACCTATAAAATGATCAAAATATTACAACACTGAAAATACTAAGAATGGAACCAGAAATCAGTAGCCACAATATTAACAGTTTCAGACATGATGTCTGCCTCTATAAATAGATTATGTCTAAAATATGTTATTGGAGAAATAAGAAATGTGGAACAAATTTTTACCTGACAAGATAAAGTTGGTACTGAGAGTGCATTTTCAAATAAGAGGCCAACATTAACTTGGAACAGGATATATTTCTAGATATATTGACTAACATTTTAAAAAAAATCAAATGAAATAGTACATTAAAAAAAATCTGGGTATCTTTTTCTTAATGGATTTATAAAATAGACTTATTAAAGACCCAAAGAAATTTGTGTGATAGGATAAAGAAAAAATGAAGAGAAATCAAAACTGCAAAATATTTGAACTAAAGATTAAAACTATTGGAAATAAAAGGAAAGAATGTACAGTTAGTTTATTTGTGCAAGGTTAAAACAGATACAACATGTTACTTTAGGAACCTTGTATGAACTTGCCCACGGCACGACTGAAGAACTTGTTGCGGCCTGGGAGCGGGCCGCGACGGGGGCTTTGGACCGTGTCGTGCCTTTGCGGCCTCTGACCTGGCGCAGATCTCACTTGGCTCCTTGGTTCTCTAAGGAGCTGAGGGAGATGAAACACCGGAGAAGACGCCTAGAGAGTACCTGGAGGTCTAGCCGTTCCGAGGCTGATCGGACACTAGTGAGATCTTTTACTAAGACTTACCTAGTGGCAATGAGGGAGGCGAAACGTTCCTACGTTTCCACCCTCATTGCATCGGCAGATAACCTTCTGGCCGCCCTGTTCCGGGTGACTCGCTCCCTCCTTCATCAGGAGGGGCGGGATGACCCCCTACAGGGACGTGCTGAGGAGTTTAACGGTTATCTATACGATAAAATCGTTCAGCTTCGGGATAGTCTAGACCAAAATTGCGATGATCCAAGTGGGATGGCAGAGGCACGTCTTGTTGAGGTTATTTGGGATGAGTTTGAGACTGTGGCTCTCGAGGACGTGGACAAGTTACTGGGGAGGCTACATGCGACCACATGTTTACTGGACCTGTGTCCTTCCTGGCTAGTGCTGGCTACTCAGGAAGTGACACGAGGCTGGCTCCGGGGAATTATAAATGCTTCATTGATGGAAGGGTTTTCCCCGCTGCTTTGAAAGAGGCAGTGGTGAGACCCCTCCTCAAGAAGCCTTCCCTGGACCCAGCTATTTTGGGAAATTATCGTCCTGTCTCCAACCTTCACTTTGTGGCGAAGGTTGTAGAGAGTGTGGTTGCATGGCAGCTTCCCCGGTACCTGGATGAAGCTGTCTATCTAGACCTGTTCCAGTCCGGCTTCCGGGCCGGTCACAGTACGGAGACAGCTTTGGTCGCGTTGGTGGATGACCTCTGGAGGGCCAGGGATAGGGGTTGTTCCTCTGCCCTGGTCCTATTAGATCTCTCAGTGGCGTTTGATACCATCGACCATGGTATCTTGCTGCACCGGTTGGAGGGGTTGGGAGTGGGAGGCACCGTTTATCGGTGGTTCTCCTCCTATCTCTCCGACCGGTCGCAGACGGTGTTGACAGGGGGGCAGAGGTCGACCGCGAGGCACCTTACTTGTGGGGTGCCTCAGGGGTCGATTCTCTCGCCCCTCCTGTTCAACATCTACATGAAGCCGCTGGGTGAGGTCATCAGTGGTTTCGGGGTGAGTTATCATCATTTTATAGGCAGGCCCAATAATCACAAAACAATATTTTCTGATGAATTTTTAAAAAATTCTTGGTCTACTGGTTCTCCAAAATAGGTACCCGATTCTTCATTCCATTCCATAGTTCGAATACTACCAATACTATCTTTCATTCTACTTTTCTTTATAAAATTTAATTATTGGTTTCCATAGAAGCACTGGATCTCTTAAGGATCCTAAAACTGCAGCTAACTAGAAGTCTGCTAGCAGATGTGGTTTGTACTATTTATGGTAAATAATATATGATTGCTCATATTCACATAGCCTAATGTTTTTAAAATCAATTGATTTAAAACAATGACCCCTTATTTCATGTAAAAATCCCAATAAAATACCTTCTCACTACTTTCAAATTATGGTTGTTCCACTTGTAAACTTCTCATGTGATTTGAGATCAAAATAACATTAATAATGAAATAAATGAAATATGAAATATGCTTAGCAGCTTTCAAAGATCTCTATTTACTACATGTGGAATTTAAAAGTTTCCAAGATTTATTCTCTAAATAGGCCCAAAGAGGGAAATTTCATTAAAAACCTCTCCCCCTCACCTTCTAAAATATACATTAATCTCATGGTACTATTAATTTTTTTAACATTAAATTTACCCCACAGACTTAAATAAATTTTCCACCATCATGTTATATCTACTGAATTGGATTTCTACATTTGCTTAGTTTGAATTGAGCATATTGTGATATATTTCAAGATTTAAAATTCGATATTTTATTGAATGTTTACAAACAATAAATCCCAATCACTTAAAATAATCTATAGCCAAATATATTTCAAAGGCAACAAACTAAATTTGTTCCCGTAGGCTTATTAAATTTAAATTTAATAAGATTGCATGGTGACAATGTATACTTTATCAAGCATAGCCATTATATCATCAGCATGTGTGAAGAATTGATATTCAGTGTTGGTTGCTACCATACTTTAACTATATAGCAGTTATCTAATGGAAGAACCAATAGTTCTTCCTACTAAACTGCATACCAAGGAAAGTCATTCTTTTCAGATGTCATAATATAATTTGATAGGTTGAAAGACAATTCTATTCGTAATACTTCTAATCACTACATAATCTAATAAATAAAAGATTGTGCACATTCAAATATGGCAGGCACATACAATATTTCATATTCTTTCAAACCTGGTCAAAAGTACAGAAGAGAAAAACATTTAAAAGAGAATTAATAGCATTTTCATGTTCTGTGTTAACATTCTAAATTTGGTCTTATTTGCTTTTAATCAAACAAACATTTTGGTTGTGTTCCCAGTGAATACTTTCCTTTTTCTAAAAAAAAATGTTTTTTTTTAAAAAAAGGAAAACCATTTTTAACACGGGTGTCATCAAGAGGGCAAAGAAAAAAATGGCATAGAATTAAAAATCATCTATCTAAAAGTCCAGTTGCAAGTAAAGCTTTAAAATTACTACTGATTTTGAAAAATAACTACATGCAGTAGTTCAACTTTAGGACAATTTTTAGTGTACACAGATTAGCTCTTTCTGCATTCATTAATGTCAAAAACATATTTCCTACTATATTGTATGTGACTATCATCGGAGCAAATCAAAACATACAAATATAGCAATATATATTCCACTTATCTTGACTAATCGGCTGTGATAGATTTCTGTTGTCTTAGAAATATTGCTAGTCCTCAAATTATGACAGTTCATCTAATAATGGTTTAAAGTTATGACAGCCTTAGAAAAAGTATTTTAAGATCCATCTTCACACTAATGACCATCGGACCATCTTTGCAATCATGTGATTGCAATTCAAGTGAGGTGCTTGGCAACTGGCTCATATTTACAGCTGGTTGCCGCATCCTGCAGTCATGTTATTGTGTTTTGCAACCTTCCCAAGCTGGACTCTGACAAACAGTGTCAATTGAGGAAGATGGATTCAGTTAAAAACCATGAGATTTACTTCACCAAGGTAAAAATCGTCATAAAATCGGGTTCAGTCACTTGCTTAATGACTGATCACATAGTAACCGAAAGTCCAGTCCCAATTTCAGTCATAAATTGAGGACTACCTGTATTAGTAATCTTCTAAAATTAAGATGCCAATGATTAAATCTGCATGAAGAGTTGTAAGTCTTTTATAAACATAATTCAGTATAAACAGTGAAACTTGAAATATAATTTAACTTTTTTGCTTTTCTATTGTGTTTGTCAGTTTCTAGATGTACAATAAACATTTTGAATAAATAAATAATGCCACTGTGTACGGTAAAAATCATGACTTTTTGAAAATTGCAACCTTCTAAGCATACATTTGGAGATGTCTGAAATAGGTATACACCTGCCCTATGACCATCATTAAGTGTTGTAAGTGTTGTACCTTGATGAAGGTATCTTTTCTTTTATGTACACTGAGAGCATATGCACCAAGACAAATTCCTTGTGTGTCCAATCACACTTGGCCAATAAATTCTATTCTATTCTATTCTATATAGTGAATGCAAAATGCCAACTTGTGTATCAAATTCATAATGATGTTGTTTGTAAAATTCTACTAAAAATATAGACGTCTTCCTCCCTAAATGTGATAATCCAGATAATGTAATGAAAGAAAGAAAGAAAGAAAGAAAGAAAGAAAGAAAGAAAGAAAGAAAGAAAGAAAGAAAGAAAGAAAGAAAGAAAGAAAGAAGCTCTAGTAGTAGATTCTTAATCCCACTGGAGAAAGCCCAGATTATTTCCATTTAAGGTCATGTAAGTAGCAGCTGCATATTTTGTTCCTTGAAGCAAATTAAAAAACAAAACACCAAGCATGCTGTATTTAAGTGTGCTAATATTCCAAATCATTCAACATTTTTCTAATATTTCTCAGGAATTTTCCGTATCTGGTTTAATTTCAAAGAGTATTTCTAAGTCTTTTCTCTTCCTTCCTCTACAAAGATCCTGCACACCCAAGCACAAGCTTGCCTAAAATTTACAAATATTAAATTCAAGGAAGAATGAATCAGATATACTTTATATTATTTAAAAAATTCTGTTTGGAGAAAGTATAACACTATATATGTTTTTTTGAAGAGATTGGATGACCAACTCATTTTACAGATTATTAGAAAAATTCCAAATCTGTGAGGAACAAAGTACCATGTTTCTGTTCTGTAAACAGAAATAGAAATGTATACAAGGATGGGATTAAAATGTCATATAAAACCCAATAATTGATGAAATGTGATTGATCTAAATAGTATTTTAGACATATGAAAATATACAGTACATGCCATGCATGTATAGTTTACATATCAAGGATTCTAAGCAAAGGGATCCCAATATCATAGAAGAATTATTTGCTTTATTGTTACAGGCAGGAACAGAGAAAAGGAAACTCAGATTTTGGAGTAGGGTGACTGAATCAAGGCCATGAGATTTAAATCCTGACATGGTACCACACCCTTCATAGTTCACAACTGCCAGTTTGCTTTTCAAACATGATACCTGAAAAAAGAAAAGAAAACTGGTATTCTGAGAGATCAGAAGAGATAAAAGGACAATTGGGATGTTAAAAGTTTTGAAAAAAGATATAAATCTACAGTATTGTTTCCTATTGGAATTAAAAGAATTCAGGGATTTCTAGTCAGAAGAAAATTAACCAACAATGACATGCCCAGTAAATTACATTAGGTTTAACTCAAGATTTCTAATTATACAGATGCCAAGAGGTAAGAAGGTGAAATGTGCAGCATAACAACATATGTCCAACTCATTTGTAACAGAACTCAACATACCCAATGCACCTACACTCCACCCACCCATAGCTGAGGCCCTCCAGATGAGTTGGGAATGTAACTTCCAAAATTCTTAAGCAGTATCTAATTTATGAACGTATCTTTTCTTTTATGTACACTGAGAGCATATGCACCAAGACAAATTCCTTGTGTGTCCAATCACACTTGGCCAATAAAATTCTATTCTATTCTATTCTATTCTATTTAGGGAGGTATTTATTTAACCTCACACTACTTTTACTTACTTGAATAAAAATAAAATAAAACATATGCATATAGAATACTAGCAATGCATATTTTAAATTAATAAATATATACTCAATGAAACACAGGACACCTTTTCCAATAGCTTGACTAACGTTAGTGAAATATCAATGCCATATATGTTAAACAAAAGAATACCTAATCTATCTTAAGAAGATTCTTTTTGAAAGGGCAAATACCATTCTCTTAAAAGCCTGTGTACTTTCAACAATGACAAGAAACAATAACTGTTACTTAAAAGACCGCTGCTTATATCATCCTGAAATGCTTATCTCAGCTAAAAGACAGGCCAAAATCACCTGTCACCTAAAGCTATATATTTTATATTGTTGCCAATGTTACAAATTCACCTGACAATATGATCTTTTGAACTGCTTAAGTAAGAAGTATACATAGTAACAAGACTTCATGTTCATTCAATGTCCAAATTATCTGGACTATAAATCCAAATGCTAATTTAAGCACACAATACCAGACTGCCATGTCCTTTCCCCACCAATGAGTAACTAATGTCCTTTCAGTAGACTTGAGGGTCTCCTGATTATAAAACAGTATTGAAATATTTAAAATAATTTAAAAATGAACACTAGAGAACACTCTTCTTCAACACAACATTTTAAGAACAGCAAAAAGTTTCATTTCAAATATCTGCGGTATACAGATCTGTTAACTGAAAAATGATCTGAATACTAGCTTGTGTTGAGTTATCACATTTGGGTTGCAAAAATCTGGAAGACCACTAAAAGTTGGAGTCTGGAGTATATCTTTGAGGTTATCTAGAGGTCACCCATATTTCTGCAGTCTAAGTATGTTACCCCTAAGTATATGAAAATTGTACATCCAATTTCATGGGGTTTTAATGTTTTTTTACATTAATAGTTTTATGTGTGCCTAAAGGTAAGTATTATCATTCAAGCTGAATGGAAGGAAATGAACAAGTGCTATCTAAATATTATTAACAGAACTATCATTTCTTTGTTGGATTTCTTGAATTATGGACATGCAATCTCATTTCTATCTCTAATTTTTCCCCGTGAAATCAAATACTAAACATCCTTGCCCTAAACAAGGCTAGCTCTGCAATCTCTCTGTTCTTGCAATCTGTTGTGTAACCAATCACTGGAGTTAAATTCCTGAATGACATCATGAGCCCAGCCTATGAAACTTTTGTTATTTTTTTCCTTCAGTGAACTTCAGTTGCTCCCATAAATCTGATGACAGAGAACGTCTTTTAGTTTCCCACAGCACATCTTCATATAATTCAGTAATCATCAGTTATTAAGGTAAGGGATTCTTCTTTTATTATAATAAGAACTTTTGATTTTCCAATTAACGATCCTGAGTCCAGTAACAATTAGTCTGTTGTTGAACATTACAGTTTGATATAGAGCTCAATTGTAAGATATCTTCTGTGTTGTATAAAAGAAGCAAACATATCAAGCATTCTGTATGCATGTTAGAGCCAAAGAGAGGGAGAGAGGAGTGAGAGAAAGAAAAAGAGAAAAGAAGTGGGGAAGAAAGAAAGAAACCTAGTAAATGACATTAAATCTAATATTTCAGCTCTTTCTGCCAAAAAAAAAAAAAAAGCTAGACTATAGCATTAGAATGCAGTACTGCAGGTTACTTCTGCTGACTGCCGGCTGACTGCAGTTAGGCAGTTCGAGTCTCACCAGCTCAAGATTAACTCAGCCTTCCATCTTTCCGGGGTTGGTAAAAAATGAGGACCCAAATTGTTGGGGGCAATATGCTGACTCTGTAAACCACTTAGAGAGGGTTGTAAAGCACTGTCATGCGGTATATAAATCTAAGAGCTATTACTATTTAGCATTCCTCTCCTCTCTAGTTTAACTTTTGTTAGACACATGACAAGTTTCCCTTTACAACAATCATTTGTAGTAGCCATAGATCTGGTGTCAACAATGTGTATTTTGTGTATGTTTATATTTACTGCTACCCAGCAAATGATTCATTCTCTGATTTTCTTTTGGGATCCAGTATCTCCCTAAGCTTAGGGAGATACTGGATCCCAAAAGAAAATCAGAGAAGACCCAAAAGAGTAAGATAGGGAAGACCTTAATGGTTTAGCAGAAGTCCCTTTTTGGACAAACTGGCTTAATACTATTGTTTTTGGAATAGAACGATGAATCTGATGGTAAAGAAATAGATGGACAAAGAATTGTTGGCAAGCAGATCTAGTAGTCCTTTTCTGGATCATAGTCAACAGTTCTGATCCTACAATTCTTGAGCTAGTTCTTTAAGCTATTCTTTAAGCTAGTTAAATCTGTTGTAGATATCTTGAATTTAGACTCTAATCTTGTGCAGGATAGTTGTCAAATAGATTCCAAATGACTAATATTAAATTATTTTATCATCAATTAAATCCCAAATTAAATAATAACAGGAACAAAAATGCAAAAAAATAATAAAACCTCTTGAAAATAGCAAAACCAAAATGCATTTTAGTATGAAACACTCTTTAAAATATACAGATTTAATACAAAAAGCTGGTTTGCACTGTTATCCTTTTGGTGTACTATTAATTAACAGTGCAATTCTTAGAATGCTTACTTGGGATAAAATTATTATTCCACTATATTCCACTATATTCTGTAAGGTTTACTCTTGTGTAAATAGCATAGAATGAAACAATGTTAGCAAAATTTAGAAGCTGATTTATGGATTTATTTAGCTGATTTATCTAATACATTCTTAGAGAAAAGTTGCAGTTTCACCAAATACAATTCAGTTCCAGAAACCAAATAAACTGGAAAATTTACAAGTTTTGTACAATCAACATTTTTGGATCTTAAGATGTAACATGCCTAACCCTCCTTTAAAAACAAAACAAACCTGGTGAGGGTAATTCCATTATTTCTTTTGAGAAAATATCTACCAATGTGATTCTTGGATTGCAAAGGAGGCAGAATGTCACATTAAGTTATCCACTTTTCAATAATTTTTAATTTCCTCTTAACATTCACCATTAATATTTAAATTAAACTGTTAATTTCTACCTTTAATTAACGGTATAATGAAGTATTTTCTAAAATATATTTTACCTCAGATCCATCACTGAACACATAATTTAGATTCCCAACAATAAGAGATCATGAAAAAAAACCCGGCTACTTGTATGGAAATTAATAACTGACAGCTGCCAAAATTTCAAGCAGCAGGAGACTCATGACCTCTAATGGAAAAACAATCTCGCTATTCTGTTGTTTGTAAAAGTGGTTTTGTCCAGATAGTTTCTAAAACAAGCAGAGAAGGCAGATAGACTGACATAAATTTTAACAAAACATAACATCTAAACAACACTGAAACCATAACATTAAAAGACTACATTTAAACAGGAAGAGGGGAAAAAAATCGAAGAAATTAAAAGACCATCATTGGGGCCCTGAAAACCAATAAAATGCTTAGCAATTTTTCAGAACCTTCCAGAAACATACCTAGCCAGCCTTATACATAAAACAAAGAAATTAATCCTATTCATTATCATTTTATTTTTTATTAATTGCTACTTACATATATACTAGGCTTCATCTTATAACTATAGCATAGTTTGTTATTTAAAAAAAGATCCACATTATAATTATGGATGGATTCACATTACTTTTTCTTCCACAAGTTAACTTCTGTTGTATTATATACCACTGAAAACACCCAATATTTTTATGGGGCATTTTAAACCTACGTTTAGCATATGGACTCACCTACTTTTGGGAAGTCTAACTGCCCCACACAACCAGTATGTGTTTTTAACAACTTTTGAATAAAATTCTTGCAAAAACTATGCAGTCTCATTGCTACGCCACATTGAAAACAACTGCTTCTGAGGAGAATCAGTCAGGATGGAAAACCTCAGTAAAAACAACTCCTGCTAACTGGCCAATGAAAACAGACATTTTAACAGGTTGGCCCTAAAGCAACCTTTCACTAAGAAAAACCAGTGTAAAATATAATTACCCTTGTCCCATACTTCATAGGGATAATGCATCAATATTGTATAGATAGATAGATATAGATAGATAGATAATGAGAGCACAAACATTTTACTTAACTGAGTAAGTCTATAGCTAACAGACAATAAAAATCATTTTAAAACATGATTCAATTTTAAAAAATTGAAGAGGATTGTGTGCTGTCCAAAAGTTATGACAATTGGAATTAAAACAGTACTGTATAACGTAAATCTAATAGAAAGCTATTAACAGAATTTCTATTGACCTTAATCAACTGGAACTTGTGTTGCATGGGACATAAGAAAACAAAGTATAACATGTGATGAATTATTAAAATAAAAATAAAAGTACTTGGTCATCTTTCAAACAGCTTTTCTACACTGGGACACTCTAATATACTGAATTATAATTTCAATTAAACGATTTGAGGGATTCAAGTGTCCATAATACTCCAAATGAGATGGAAAAATTACCAAATGTAAATATCGGTAAAACATAGAAAAACACTATTACAGCATAATTACAAGAATTCAGTTTTTAGGCACAAGAAAAAAAGAGTTCTATACAGCCAATACCAATTTTAAATAGCAACTTTTTCAGAACTAAAACTGAATCTCAGTCCCAATTGGTTTAAAAATTTGCATAGGATTCCCATTTCCTTCAAAGTAGTTCTGATATTACCTCCAGGTATAAAATAAGGAACAACTCTAAAATGCTTCCGAAGCCAAATACTTGTAAGCAAAATGATAGCATTAAATCAAGTTAATGTCAGTTTACCGTTGAATAGTGACATAAAATGAAAGCTAGTATATAAGGAATAATCATTAATTCTTTTAGTTTTTCCTTTTCCATTTTTTAAATATTGAAATAGCAGCTGCTAATCTTATCAGAAACAGAATTATATTATATCAACAAGTAAACTGCTGATCCTTCCAAGCAGCATGGAAAATTCCATAAAATAAAAGTCATTACAATGTGAAATTCAACAGAGTGTTATCTGTGATTTTACACAACATGTTAATATAATAAATATTTCTACCATCTATTTAGAGGTATATTTGTCAAGTGTTAAGTTAACAAATGTGTTTGATCTGTAAGTATTTAATTCATGATAGCTGGCTTGGATTAGGATAAACATTTTAGAATAAATGTGTCCATATTTGGCCAGAACAGTGATACCATTTTTACCGAGTCCCGTGAGAATACAGTTGTGTTATTACAGTATCAACCCTTGACAAATGCAAGCCAAAAAAAGAAACTGGACATAGTGTCTGGCAAATATTTTTGATGGCTAATAGACTATTGCCCTTAATCTCTCCAGAATCAAACAGGGCCGAAAATAATGTAGAGAAAAGCAGGGAGTGTGAAGCATATTTATTATGCAAACCATTCCAGCAAAAATCATGGTTCAAACTGAACACAACCCACCAACTATGTTTTTTGGATTGGCAGGTGCTTGACAGCTTTTTTGTTTTTGTGGGCATCAGACACAGAAGGCTTAATGAGTCATCTGAGTCATCACCATACATGGTTGGTTGATTGAACTCAGCTCGGTGAGTCACAAATCACAATCAATGTGTTAAACATCTACTGTATCTCAAGACTGCTTTCCTGTGCAGGTTATTTTACACAACATAACATCTTAGGAGTTTTAAGCGGCAGGGCTAAAATTGTTCACAAATTCTGTGTACAGTTGTAGTCATCCAATTTATATATACCTGAAGACACAAAAATATACTTACCGCAATCTGCATTTAGAATACTGGTATACATTTTTTGTTTCTTATTAAGACTTTGTTTCACTATACAATGTTGCATTCTGTCACCTTGAAATAATCTATGCTTGCTGATTAAACCACTGTATGCCATAATTCTAACTTCACTTTCCTACTTTCCCTAGCTCCACAAAGATTCTTAAAACTTCTCAAACCGAAGATATTAAGCACTCTCCCTGAAAGTCTCTGCTTCTTAGAAATCCATTCTTTCTTACATTTCTGCTTTCCTGTTGCCATGGAGAAGGTCCAGTACATAACTCGCTCTGCTCTGAGGAGAGCCTCAACTATTGAGGTGCATCCACAAACACGGCAAAGGCTTCAGGAGCTTTTTGTAAACTTCTGTCTTATCTTGATATGTCTGTTGCTAATATGCATCATTGTGATGCTTCTTTGAAGTCCAGTATTTTTGATTGATCTTCACTATCTTATGCAATGGGAAATGCACCAGAAGGAGAAAAGAATCAAACAAGAAACATCCAGCACAAGGAAATCTATGCCAGAAAGTCCAGCACTCGGGCTAAAAAATTTCTCACCACCTCCACCCTTACTCACTGTAACCATTAAAAGCACCTGTACTGAACAGTGATTTGAAAAACTACTATCACAAGACGATGCATGAGCTAATTTGCCTGCTTTATTTTTAAAGGAAGACTTCTGTGGATGTTGATAATTAGTGTTACGTGTAAAATGTCCAGCTATAAAATTTTAAATAGCAGCCTTGAAATTTTGGTTCCAGATTATTTGTTTGTTATTACTAATCCGCTATAAGTGTTTACTTTAGTGAATAAAGAATGGGCTGAATGCACTATTATTAAATGCACAATTAAATCATTATATATTCTAGGAGATATGTGTAACTTGAGTACTTTGATTGTTAACTGAAGCATTTATTAATTTCTTTTCCCCCTACATATTCATAATATAAGCTTTGAAAAGACAATAAAGCATTGCATATTTATTGCCTTGTTCTACTGAAATACAAGTATAAATATACCTTTAGACATCTATATATTGGTTTGCTTGTAACCTTCAACTAGGTGAAATGGTATATCATAGGGCCGTGATGGCGAACCTATGGCACATGTGCCTATCAGTGGGCACGCGATCTTGGCTCTGGCACACATGCGCGCTCCAGCCATCTGATTTTCGGGCCTTCTGGGCCCACCAGAAGTAGGGAAAAGGCTATTTCCTGCCTCCGGAGGATCTCCCGGGGGCGAGACTGTTTTCGTCCTCCCCAGACTCCTAGAAAGGCTCTGGAGCCAGGTGAGAGAAAAAAACAGGCCTACCGGGCTATCGCATGCCAGGAGTGGGAGGAGTGGGAGGGGTCATGTGTGCATGTGTTGGGCAGGGCACATAGAATTATGGGTGTGGTCACACACACGCATGACAACCCCCATCCCGGCCCCCTGGCACTTGATGGCCAAAAGGTTAGCCATCACTGTCATAGGGAAACAATTTTTGAATCAACATACCCGAAATGGGATAATTTAAAGAATACATCCAAAATCTGGGACACTTTACTCCTGTGGAATTGAAATTTTGCAAGATAATGATGATCATTTCCAATGTTCCTTGCAAGCGTTCCTCTTGGTCAGCAGAAAGCCAGGAGTCGCTCCTGCTCCAAACTTCTTGTTTGCCTGGCCATGGTCATTCTGTCTTTCTGATTAGTTAAGGATATATCTCGAAAATGATCTCATAGATTGTCTACTTTGATATATTTATAAATATTGAATATATTCTCTCCTGTAACACTAGCTATATCTTCTAGGTAACTCATTATACAGTTGGTCTTCATTCATATAATTTAGCAAGAGAACTAGATGGTGAATTCTTGCAAGTTTAATGTTTTTGTTCCACAAAGAATCAGTCACTGCCAAAATAAATAAATAAATCTGTACAACAGCTTTTTATTAGTTGCATTAGAAGTTCAACCTGTAGTCAGATTGCATATAACAAATAGCATTTGTTTTTTTTAGCACAGCTAAAAAAAGTGAATATTTGAATCTGATTTCAAATTTTTTCCCAAATATGACATTAAGTGGACTATGGATAAAAATATTTTTGTCTTGTGAAACCTTTTTTATAGAATGGTTCTTCTTATCACTTCTATGAAGTTTATAGGCTGTCATTTTAACTATATATGTATGTGTATATGATATCACTATACTTAAAAGTGGTGAGAAGCAAATGTTGAATGATTGATTACAATCTTAGAATAATTCCACTCATTGGGAATGTACTCTTCATAACATAATTATGTTACATATGAATTTATTTTCCCTATTTTCCCTACCGAGAAACAATCAGCTCAAAAGTTTCCTAAAATAAAATGAAGGCTAACTGTTTAACAAGGTATTAGATTTTATTTTAATTCTCACTGCTTAATATATTAAAATGAGTTCATTCATTTTTGTGCAACACTAAGGAGTATCCGACCATAAATAAAGCATGCCAAAATTAAATCTAAAGATCATTGTTTTCAGATTATTATTGCCTATTTCAGGACCTTCTCTCACTTCTCCAATTTTGGATTCTGCAATGTTGAACAAAGCTCCATTTAATATAAAATAACAATTACATAAAGAACAATATCAACTATCAGATATCAATATTGGTTTCAAATGGTTTCTGGAAGTTGCGAAGTATCTACCCAGGATATTTGCTGGAGGCAGCATTTCCAAGGGAGACAAGGAAAAGTGAGACTGATATCAACAGCGTTGTGGTATTGCTCGCATGCCCCCAAAAGGCAGCGTTTGTGTACAATTTCATTATAATCATTCTAATAAAAGCTGCATGTATCCATATGTTTACCTGAATTCTAGGATAAAAACAGATTATTAATTGTAAAAAACAGATTATTAATGTAAAAAACAAATTCATTTATTCCCAATTCCCAACTGTTTCAGTTTTAAGACTTAATTTCAAACTTTTGTTCTCCTTTCCATTTATCCAGTTACACTATTTTGTTCTTGCATCTGAGTAGCAAAAATTTGAAAATGAATAGCCAGATAATTAACTAGTAAATGTCTCCTTACTTTTTGATGAGTAATTTTTATTAAAAGAAATTTTTATGAAAATTTAAAAAAAACTACAGAAAGACAGAAGAAAAAAATAGAGATTATAAAGTTAAAACGTGAATAACAAAAAAGAAAAACATATCTAAGAAATAATTTCTAATTTCTTTTCAGTAGGCATAGCCATAGCATTGCCATCCTCACATACTGCATACCAGAGTTCCATTCTTCCCTTAAAAACATTTTAATCAATAAATCCCAAAATCACCAGTTCATGTTTATCCAGTTTCAGCAGCATTTATAAAAGGTCTGTATTCATTTACAAAAGTAATTGTAGTTCCCTTAAGCAAACAAGACAATTTAGCCATTTCTGCAAACTCAATCAACAATCCATCCTCCATTATTGGTGTTTCTGTAGTTTTCCATCTTTGTACATATAATAGCCTCACTGCAACTGTTCTTTACTTTTGAAGGTTCCATGAATAGTGCTCAGTTGCACCACATCACACTCACGGAAATGGTTACCAAATACCATTCTTTTTCTATATATGATTTTGCCTACGGTATATCATTTGCTAATCTCAAATTTAGTAACATAATTGTCCCAAATGATGTTCAAAGACTTTCCCCTGAATATTTAAAAAGCATACAAGTTTAAAGTAAAGGCTGCTATACAAAAGCAATACTAATTGTAATAAATTGCTTTCATACCGGAAAGTAATGTAAATCTTTCATAACATAGCCAAAAAATGCAGTTTTTTATCATGAAAATCCAGGAAATTACAATTTTAAAAAAAGACACAATCATATAAATTTTGAGGAACCACAATGAGAATGGCTAATCAAAAATATTATATTTTATAGAATTTGAACTTTACTACTTTTGATTAAAAAGAAAAACACCCTATGCCAGGAGATTAAAATACATGCTTATTATATGTATTACTGTAATTATTACATAATTACAACGTTCTAGTTAAAACCAAACAAAAATAAAAAAATAGTTAATAGTGGTAGGATGATGCTCCATGTATCCAAATTATATTATGTAATGTAAGAGACCTGGGAAAGAGATTAAAGCCAAATCAAGCCAAAATTTATGGATTTCACAGCTCTAGAGCCTTCATGAAATTAAAATCATTGAATTTAGTCAGAAGTAAATCCCACTATGGGATGAAGCTGTCTATCTAGACCCGTTCCAGCCCGGCTTCAGGTCCGGATATAGTATGGAGACAGCTTTGGTCGTGTTGGTGGATGACCTCTGGAGGGCCAGGGATAGGGGTTGTTCCTCTGCCCTGGTCCTGTTAGATCTCTCAGCAGCTTTTGATACCATCGACCATGGTATCCTGCTGCATCGGTTGGAGAGTTTGGGAGTGGGAGGCACCGTTTATTGGTGGTTCTCCTCCTATCTCTCTGACCGGTCGCAGACGGTGTTGACAGGAGGGCAGAGATCGACCGCGACCCCTTACTTGTGGGGTGCCTCAGGGATTGATTCTCTCGCCTCGCCTGTTCAACATCTATATGAAGCCGTTGGGCGAGGTCATCAGTGGCTTTGGGGTGAGTTACCAGCTGTACGCTGACGATACGCAGCTGTACTTTTCCACCCCGGGCCACCCCAATGAAGCTGCCAAAGTGCTATCCCGGTGCCTGGAAGCCGTACGGGTCTGGATGGGGAGAAACAGACTCAAGCTCAATCCCTCCAAGACGGAGTGGCTGTGGATGCCGGCACCCTGGTACAGTCAGTTGCAACCGCAGCTGACTGTTGGGGGCGAGTCATTGGCCCCAACAGAAAGGGTGCGCAACTTGGGCATTCTCCTGGATGGATGGCTGTCGTTTGAAGATCACTTGGCGGCCGTCTCCAGGAGAGCTTTTTACCATGTCCGCCTGGTTCGTCAGTTGCGCCCCTTCCTTGACCGGGATGCCTTATGCACGGTCACTCACGCTCTTGTCACTTCTCGTCTGGATTATTGCAATGCTCTCTACATGGGGCTACCCCTGAAGTGCACTCGGAGGCTTCAGTTAGTTCAGAATGCAGCTGTGCGGGTGATTGAGGGAGCCACACGTTGCTCCCGTGTAACACCGCTCCTGCGCAGTCTGCACTGGCTACCTGTGGTCTTTCGGGTGTGCTTCAAGGTGTTGGTTACCACCTTTAAAGCGCTCCATGGCTTAGGGCCCGGGTACTTACGGGACCGCCTGCTGTTACCTTATGCCTCCCACCGACCCGTACGCTCATACAGAGAGGGTCTTCTCAGGGTGCCGTCCGCCAAGCAATGTCAGCTGGTGGCCCCCAGGGGAAGGGCCTTCTCTGTTGGAGCACCTACCCTCTGGAACGAACTTCCCCCTGGTTTGCGTCAATTACCTGACCTTCGGACCTTTCGCCGTGAATTGAAAACGCACTTGTTTATCCAAGCGGGACTGGCTTAATTTTTTAAACTTTTGAATTTTAATAATTTTAATTGGGGTATTTTATGAATTTTATGGGTCAAATTTGACGGTTTTAAATTTTCGGCCATTTATAGAATATGTTATTTTAATTTTTGTTTTGTATATTGTACTGTTTTTTAATCTGGCTGTATACCGCCCTGAGTCCTTTGGGAGAAGGGCGGTATAAAAATCTAAATAAAAAAATAAATAATAAAATAAAATAAATTATATCCAACAGCTAAATCAAAATAAATCCAAGAAAATTGTACTCTGTAACAGAATTCTTATTTTTTTGAGTTTCAGTTTGCCTTTGCAGAAGATCAGAAGTGATTGTGTCAAGCTCCACATTTTTTTTTTACTGAGGAAGTGAGCATGTCTGTGGATGGGGTATATCTTAAGGACCCTTCGCACTGCAGTTAAATATAGCTAGAATGACTTCTCCAGTTCCCCAAATGAGAAACTGGTCCTTCTTTTGGTAGAAAATAATTCAATCTTTCCCTATGTCTCTTCCTAAAGATCCTAAGATCTTATGCCTCAGGTATCTAAGGGTCCATCTCACTCTTCAGCCTGGAGCTTGAGGAAAGATTGGAATTGATTCACTGACCATTCAAATTCAGTTTAAATATGAGAGTAGTAAAAAGATAAAGGATCCCCTACTCTGCTGGTCATTGCTGACTCTAGGTAGTAGTAATACCAGCCCCATAATAACCTCAGATCAGAGAAGACAGGTGAGGCAGGATGGAAAAGAACATGAGTAGCTGATTATAATAAAAAATGTGCTCTGAAGAGTAATCTTTAATCATATAAATTAGCTTTTTATATTAAATTCTTTTATAAACAATGTTAACAACATTCAGAACAAAAGTAGATAATTAACAATGCTGCTGTATCTTGAAGCAGATAATCAATATTAAATACAATTTATTAAACTGTGACATATGTTGGATGGGAGAAAGTTTTATCTTGGCATGAAAAAGAAATGCCAATATAGAATTTGTGGGAAATTATTGCTAGTTAGATCACTGCCTATATTTTTTTCAAGTTGAGTTTGGGGAGGAAGCATTGGTATGGAACTCACATTAGCTATGGCTCACTATCATTTTTTTTTCAGGTATTGGACAAAAAAACTCTTATGAGTTAAGAAATGCTCATACAAGAGTACTGCAACCCACACATATGTCAACTGTAACTCACTGTGACTGAACTGAACCTGCTTATAACAGCAATCAAGATTTCAAGTGCAAGCAAAATAAGTGCAAAGTTTGCCACTATGGATTTTGCTGCAAATAGAGGTCTCAACCTGTTACTCAATTTTCTACTTATTTGTTTGGTACTTGTTCTTATGTTCATTCTTGTAAAGCTCATGTGAGGATTTTTTTTAAAGTCTTCATTTATGCCATCATGGTAACTTGAACCTTCAAACTGTATGAACAAAATGAACAAGACAAAAAAAGCCTAGACTTAACATCCTGCAGATCAGGGAAACTTTCACTGAAATAAAAAAATATATACTATTTTTACAACGGAACAGATCAGATCAACAGTACAATCTGAAGCCTGAAGTAGAAAAAAGGGAAAAACAAACATGAAATTCTCTACAGGAAGAAAATAATGGATGTGAACATGGAATCACCTGTGACTTTTATATTGGAGATAAGGACAAATAGCCATTGAGGAAGTAGAAAAACTACATGAAGACAAAATACTTATTCAGAATAAATTTCTACATATTTGATGATGATACCTACACATGGGAATAAAAATGAGCATAATGAGACTTCATTATGAACAACCATGCATAAGATTACACTGCTTATTTTTGTTAATATTGCAACAGGAAATTTATATTCTATTATAAAGTGCTATAATAGAGTATTATTGTAATAATATTTTAAGCAAACCATAGAATACTTTTTCCAGTAAAAGCATATTAACCTTCCCATACTTTATGTAAGTTACTTCTAAGCCTGCTTGTCTCTATTGTGGGATTTTATTCTGGGGTGTCTGCCTCTCAAATTCACTACTGTTAGACAGTTTCAGACTAAGTCCTATTCAATTACTCACTCTCTATGCCTTTAATGCAGATGAGGGGAATCTAAAAGACATTAGAACATATGACTTTAAGAGTTTTTATGTATTGATTTTTGTTGTGATGGCACTGCAAATTATAACTTCAAGCAGACTTCAGACACTAAGAATGCACACTTTCTTTGTAAGCAAAATATTTCCATTTGCCACTTTTTCTCTTCTTATCTTTATTTCACACAGAAATGAAACACCCAGTGAAATTATACTAGAAGTGATTACAATTTTTGATGTCCTCTGCCAGCTTTCCACAATCAAAATCAATGGGAAACCCAGAGGAACTTGGAAGTCAGTTACCTGAGGTCCTCGCTTTACAAATCTATGCAGTCCTCACTTAATGAGAGCATCTGGGACTGCTGGAACTGTCATCACTAAGTGACATGGTTATGTGACATCACACTTTACAACTGCATTGCTTAGGGATGGCAATTCTGATCCCAATTGTTGTCTAACCCAAGGATTACCTGTATCCGTGGAAGGTATGTGTGTGTGTGTGCCCATATTAGGACAAGAGTCACTTTCAAAAACTTAAGAATTCTGGCAATATAATAAGTGTTACAAGACAAACTAAGTTTGATAACATATCTTCAGAAAACAGCTACAAAATTTTTAAAACTTTTCAAAAATACAAATAATTATAACAAAAATAATCTAGAAACATGGTAGAATGTCTGAGTATAAACTTTTGTGAACATCTTTATACACATTTGACTAACTCATCTATACTTTAGTTATTTTAAAATTTCAGATTTATTTTAGCAGATTATACTTCTCCTTTCTCAACATAACTTAGGCCATTAGCCTTGGCTTTTGAAGTCTGGAATGTTGCCATTGAAAACACAAATATCTTGTTATATTGGGGAGTGGGGCACTTATTTAAATATGACCTGGAATACAGTAAAATTTGACATTTTGAGTAATTTCAAGAACCACCAGCACAGATCTTTCCAAATTGCTGCATGTTGTTGAGATTTATAGAAAGGCTACAATTAGTAAAAAAACAAAACACATATATACATTCAGGTAGTCCTCAACTTACAATCATTCGTTTAGTGACTATTTGAAATTACAGTGGCACTGAAAAAAGTGACTTATGAAGAGTTCTTACACTTACAACCATTGTAACATCCTCATGGTCATATGTGGGTATTTGGCAACTAACATGTATTTATGACAGCTGAATTGTCCTAGGATCATGTGATCACCATTTGTAATGTTTCCAGCCAGCTTCTGACAAGCAAAATCAATGAGGGAAGCCAGATTCACATAATGACCACCTGATTCATTTAACAACTGCAGTGATTCACTTAACAACCACAGCAAAAAGATCATAAAATGGGGTGTGATTCACTTAATAACTACCTTGCTTAGCAATGGAAATGTTGAGCTCAATTGAACTCAGTCATAAGTCAAAGAGTACTGCATGAAAATGTCAGTAAAAATACTTCAACAAATGCACTGGGTTACTGATAAGTTATCATGTCATTTATTTTAACGTATCAACAGTGTTGAATTTTGCTGAATAATGAAAAAGAAGATAGCATGTTCCATCTCTACAAAAAATGTGTGACAATATTAATTTCCTCACTAATTAGCAGCAGCAATATCACAAGGGGAGAAAACTCAAATTATATGACTCGATTATGACTTCCTCTATTTCTCAACATAAAATTATTTTCACAACACACAATAAAACATAGGCATATAAGCGAATCTTCACCCTTATAGGATTTGTAAAGTTATCAAAGAAAAAAAACTTATTAAAGTATTCTAAATGACAGAAAACCAAACTTTCCCCTCTTTTATTCTTTTTAATATATGATATTATTAACAGCTAGCAAAGGATCCAAGTCATATTAGAATTATGACACCAAGGTAAAATACCTGTGTGTATCTTGTTACTATTATTATTTTCTTATCACTTATTATTGTTCTGTGTCACACTGGGAATGTTAAATGAAACTGTTACATAATTATTGTTCCTAATTATGACATACTTGACAAATCTGTGATGTGGTCAACTCTTATAGTCATGAGGCTAAGAAACAACAAAGACTTTACTTTTAACCTTGCTTCTACTCTAAACTTACTAAAAGACTTTATCTAAAA
Source organism: Ahaetulla prasina (assembly GCF_028640845.1). Taxonomy (NCBI): domain Eukaryota; kingdom Metazoa; phylum Chordata; class Lepidosauria; order Squamata; family Colubridae; genus Ahaetulla; species Ahaetulla prasina. Next base: position 113,086,272 of record NC_080539.1, on the reverse strand, counting down.
CATTACTTCTTCCCTTTAGCCTTATCCCTTTACCATACGGAAAAAGAAAACAGCCTACTTTATAAGGTTCTACTAATTATTAAATACTGTGTTCTATGCCAAATAAATAAATCTAAGTTTATAAATGCTGGCTACCTAATATTTTTTTAGATCATGTACATGGTACATAAATCTAAGTCCTTCTTTCTTACTGGTAGGGCAAACACACTTCCAAGGCTCCATATTGGTGTCTCTTCTCTCTCTCCTTTATAGCAGGGGTGTCAAACTCGTGGCGTCACGTTGTCATCTCATGACGTTTCATGACTTTTTTCCCCTTCGTGGAGCTGGGATGGGTGTGGCCTGCGCGTGAGGCATTTGACCCACGGGCCCCCAGTTTGACACCCTGCTGTATAGCTTCTGCTACAATACAGAAAGAGCAGCTTCTAATTTCTTCTTAGAGGAACCACAGAAGTTCAATGCACAATTGATGTTAACCATGATGATAATATTTACTGCCTCAGTAAATCCTATTATCACCCTGAAGAGTTTTGGTTGACTGGAATGAAGTAAATCAAGGACTTAAGTTTAAGAAGCACTCTATTTAACACAGATATTTTGTTTTTCAATTTACCTGAACTGCAAAGGAACACTGATTCTTTTTGAATTACCCAGAGCTCTGATTCAAATTATGTGGATGTCATCTTATCCACCAGCATCTTGATATATTAGGTGTAATATGCAACCACAAGGTGACTGAGGTACGCTTGCTGAATCAGTGATGTCTAGACACAAAATGTCAGTGTTTGCAATTCACAAGCTAAGCTAAATATATAGGTAAATGGGAGAAGATGGATGTGTTTCTCTGTAACCGATTACCTGAAACATTCACATTATGCAAAACCAGTGAAACCCCTAAGAGTCTTTTTAGAATTGAGAAGCATTTAAATTGCAGCAATAAATGAACTAAAAAAGAAATACTTACCGTATGTTTGTTTAAATAAATAAATAGGACTTGGTATGCTAGTTTGGTGTACTGGTTAAGGTACCAGGCTAGAAAGCAGGAGATCATTGAAATAAAATACATCATCATCATCACCACCATCATTGAGTTCTAGTCCTACCTGGGCAAAAAGCCAGCTGAACCTCCTTGGCCAGTCATTGCCTCTAAGCTGTAAGAAGCAGGAAATGGCAAATCACTTCTGAAAAACTGCCTATAAAACTACAAGTTTCCAGAAACCAATGCTGACCAGTTTCCAGAAACCAATGCTGACTTGAAGGTATCAAGAAAAAAAAAGCTTCAAGTATGTTTCCTGATCTTGCACATGATATTTCTAGAAGCAGCCCATCATTTTCCAGGCATCTGTGTAAGTCTTAAGGAGTGTTTACAATACTTTGGCATTTTCCCTCTTTTTTTTGTATGGCCATATATGGACATCAGATAAAAAGTCACCTGCAATGGTAATATAAGAACTCTCTGCTTTAATATGTGGGTTCTAAAATAAAAGTAAAGCAGTCCAGTTGCTTAAGTTTCTACAACTTTATTCCATTTCTTTTCAAATAAATCTTGTTAAAGGGAATGCTAGGAGAATCCTGCTTTGGGCTGAAGTGGGCTGCCAAGAGCTTAATATGATTATATTTGTATGACATCTGACACAAGTATGTAAATTGCAGCATTTACATGATAATAGTATGCATGTGTTGTCACTGCCTCTCCGTGGATGCCTGCCCAAGCTACATATTCATTTTTAATCTTCTTTTCAATATTTGCATGTGGAGAAAGAAAAGAAAACTGAGATGAATTAAGTGAAATATGTTAGCACCATTTTATAACAACTGCTATCTCAACTGATTTCAATGAAAGCCTTTATAATAAAATAGAATAGCAGATACAAGCTTATTCATTGAACAAAACGATGTCTGGTATTATTTTTTCTCATAAACCACTGGGTGGCAGCAAACACTGAAATTTGATTCTTACCTGCAGAGAGTGTTCACTTCCTGTTCTAAATTCTTCAAGTTGCTGTAACTGCCAAGGAGATAAACTGTATGACTCCTCAGAAGGCCTGGATTCTGGAGGATTTGTACGAAATTGTTCTGTAAGCCACCTCTGAGTCCTTTCAGAAGATTGAATGGAAACCTGGGATGGGACTGCAGCCTGTGGTTCCAAAGTTATATATTCTTGATGAAAAGCTTCAGAGTTTAATGGAGCAGGCTTGCTTTCAGGTAAGGCACTATAGGTCATATCTAAGGCATGTCTCCTGCTTGAGACATCAGGAACCCCCCAATCTTCTTTGCTGCAACTTTCAAATTTGTATTTGCAGTTCAAAGTAGAATTCTTTTTCTTCCCATTTTCTCGGTCCTCAGACTTTAATAGTTCCATACTATTATACAAGCAATTTGACCCACTTCTTCTTAATTGTGGTGAAACAGTCTTGTCTCTTCCATTTGTATCCAAGCTGGTCCTGCATTCTGCTGAATAAACATCCCCATCCTGGTTACAACTAAGAGGTGTGCTGAGTTTAGACAACGATGACCACTTCCTTACAGGCCTCAAATCTTTCATATCAAGAGAGCTGTCCAACATACCCTGATGCCTGCTTTGAGCAGATCTCAAAAGGCTTGTGGTCCACTTTGCAGAGTTGGACTTGAGAGGATCCCTATGTTTTGAAAGCGAAGTGTTGATATGAGATGGCATTACATGAGCAGTGGGAATTGAGACCAATGAGCGGCTGGGCTTAAACGAGGAAGTGCCACTTGATGTGGAATGATCTGGGAAGAAAGATGTTCATCATGTGAGTTCTTGTGAAATAGCCAGTCTTAATGGGAATAACACAAACAAATAGGTTTATATTACTTAAAATATACATTTAATATATCCATGAACATCGACAGATGTATTGGCATATAACAAAATTATGCAGGTGTTTAATTCAAGTCATTTGCATCATGGAATATAAGTCTGACATCACTATGACTTTTCAGAATATATGTTTAAGACTTTTTTTCTACAAAGTTATTTATGGACATTTGGCAACAACTGCTATGAATTCTATCTTATCACTAGCAATCAACCATGCTGAAATACACTGGTGTCTCTGAATGGGCTCCTCCTACAGAGTTATACAGTACTAATCAAATGTTTACCAAGAAACTTCTTTCTCTTTTAACAAGCCAGTCTCAGACTAAGATTTTGTAATTAACAAATAATTTGACTTGCTAAGGAAATAACTACATACACAGAGGGGGGAGAGAGGGAGGGAGAGAGCTAAGTTTTTAATAATACTTGGGTGCAGTTCTTTGATTCTCTTTGCAAAAAGAGCTGAACTGAAGTAAATAGATTCTGTATATTGTTCATTTTGTATGAACACGGCCTATGAGAACTGATAATTTTTTTTATTTTATTGAATTCATCCTTTTACTTCCTGTTATTCAATTTTTGGAGAACGATCATGGTTTTTCTCTTTAAAAGGAAGTATAAGGCTTACTGCATACAATCTACATAATTATAAAGTGTATTCATACTTAATTCCTTATAAGAAATCAATTTATTTTAGCAGGTCTTACAGTTGACATATAAATACAAGAATAAGGCCTAACAGAATTTGTAGCAGAGATGTGGAAAAGAAAAATAAAACACCCAAACTATGGAGATCAATTACATGCCAGGAAACAGAAATTATATAATTATTTCATTGGTTGGTTGCTTTATGAAATTCGATAATGAGAAAGTATGAAACTTTAAAAGAACACTGTTGCTTTTTAGTAATAATGTCAGTTTGAGATATCTTTTAAAAAATCATTTTAAGTTACTAAATAGAAAGAAGTTGCACTTGATAAATAGAACCTAAACATTAGGTGACATGTAAATGCTATTTTTCCTCTGTTTATGATATTCCAAAATTAAAGGCTAATATCATTATAAGAAATGTTCAAATACACAGACAATATAGATACGCAATAAGTTGGAGCCAAAAAGGTAAGGATGTTTCCAATGTTTGGTATGTCCCCTTTGTTGCAACAATCCCTACAACATCATATGAATCTCCCCAATTCTCAGAAAGAGGCCTCTATGGGGAAGAGGAGGCTGCAAAATAAAGGAGGGTGTGAAAAGATTTTATTGTGTTCATAAAACAGGAGGCCAAATCAAAGGCTATACCTGGAAAAACCCAGAATGTTGCAATGGCATGACAACTTTCTCAGTTCTTTCATTCTGGCTCCATTCTCAATCTGAAATATCAGAAGGCTTACAGAAAATCCCAATGTGCCAATGTTCCTAGACAAATAAGCAAGTTAAAATTAACATAGGTGAGGCAGAGGCAGCTCTCCCGTGCCAAGCAACTGCTGCTTTGCATCAAAGTCTGCAGAGATGCAAAAATAAACAGCTAATCCTGGCATTAGAACCTCCTACGTTACACAGGTCAACCTCCCCCCACGCTGCTGCTCACGTTGCTGTTACACAGGAGGCTTGTTAAACGTTGTACCATTTATTCTTATTATCACATTTCTGGTTTTCTGAAATGGAGAAACAAGTGAAACTTTCTTCCATGTTACTGCAATTTCTCTAAAATAGTATTCAACTCTCGGGGTAAAGAATCAGCCACAGAAATCCTTGGAAATCACAGAGACATGATAGGTAGGGCTCCCCAAAGATCAGGCTTGAATTTCATTACATATGACACCTCTCATATTGCATTTCAGGGATATATCTGTTAAGCAATGTAGTCAAAGACATTGTTAATTATAAAATATTTGAACTAATTCAAGTATTGTATATTTAAAAGTTATACTAAGTATACTCAGAAATACTTCTTAAGCACCTGACTATAAACAATAGGTTTCTGACATGGTGTTGTACCATGAGGCTGGCAACAATGAAAATTTAAGCTCATATGTGGACTTGCAATTTTTCCTATAGGTTAAGACCCTTTTTCCTTTTTCTTTCTTTTTTTTCTGTTTTTTTCCCCTGTTTTTTTTCTTTTTTTGCCCTCATGGGCCTGAGACTCCTGATTTCAATTAATGTTGTTTCTTCTTAGGATATGAAAATGAAGTGCAACAGTTTTCTCTTAAACAGCATACAAAGACTTCGAAGAGTTTGAAAACCAATCATTCCAAAAGACCGGCTCTTGAGCTCACTTTCTTTCAAAGCCTGGCAGATATTTAAGCCAAATAACACTGCTGAAATTCAGAACAGGTCCTAACCCTGGCAAAATGTAATGAGTTTCCAACAATTCTTTTTGACGGGAACTTACCGAGTACTGGTAGCCCATGCTTGATGGTTAAGAACTTCCATTGCTAATAAAGGGCAAAATTATTTGACTACCCACTTAGCAATGGCAATTCCGGCAATCCTTGGTTACTGTTATTAAGCAAATCATTGTGGGTTATTAAGCAAGGACCTCAAGTGACTGCAACTTCCTGCCAGCTCCTCCATTTACTTTGATTGTTGGAGTCTGGAAAGGAAGGTCACGAATTCTGATCAGAGAGGCCTTGTGAAAGGTCAGCAACTAGCCTCAACTAGGTGTGCTTCTTCAGCAATGGGTGGTGGAAAAAGATGGCAATGGGCAGTTGGGGCCAGTGGGAAACAGTAGAGGTATGGAGCAGCACAGGGGTGAAATCTAAAAATTTTCCCTACCGGTTCTGTGGATGTGGCTTAATTGGTGGGCATGGCTTGGTGGTCAGGTGACTGAATGGGCATGGCCAATAATAATAAATAATAAATATAATAAACAAAGTATATAAAACTTGGGAGCGCACTGGTCTACCTTCTTTAAAAATAGAGGCACCGGTCTACTAGCTGCCTACAGCACTGATCAGCTGTAGTGCAGCCTTTTGAAATGCCGCGGCAGTCATTTAAGGCCATTTGCAGCTATATTACCACCGAGAGCTTCACAGGGACAGAGAAGAGGAACAGTGAGGCATGAGCGGTGGGGTAGGGATTTTTGCTACTGGTTCTCCGAACTACCCGCCCCCCATTGCTACCGGATCGTGCGATCTGGTCCGAACCAGGAGCATTTCACCCCTGGAGCAGCAGAATGTTAGATGGCCAAAGGGAAAGAGATGGAGGGAGGGAATAGGTGGGCAGTGGAATCTGAAGCGTACTTGGCATTTATAAATGTAGGCAGATTCCAACCACCCAGATTTTCATCAGGTGACTGTGGGGACACTGCAATTCCTGTAACTTTGGGGATCCGCCATAACTACCACTCGGTCAGCGTTGTCATAACTTTGAATGGTCGCTGGACAAATGATTGTTAAGTGAGGATTATCTTTAATTTAAAATACCACTTACTGGCAGAAGAGCCTTTGTTTAATATTTTCCTGTTCATCCATTCTCAGTATTTTAAATTTGAATAATATGTTAGAAACATCTTTCCTATCCAGCTGCATTACAGAGAACAAAAGATTAAATGACCAATATATGAATATTTAATCAGCTGTAAATTCACTGGGGCTTATACTCAGGTAACTGTGCAATGGGATTAAGTGGAAATAAACCTGTGAAGTTTCAACAGATGATAGAATTTGACATCAATTTGTCTGGATTTAGAAAGACAATGGGTAGGAGATTATCAAGGAATTCCAGAGTTGTAGGCTACGTATGGAAGACAACAAAAATATCTTAGAACCTGACAGTGGCAGACTATTTCTGTACTACCATGAAGAAAACTACATGGACTTGTGAAGCAACTAGGAATCAAGCTCAAGGTTTTTACCAATGCTTAATAGCAACCACATTCAGTTTCCTGTGGATATTGTTAGAGGAACAGTCATGGTAGGTTCGCTCTGAATGCAAACTAACTGCCCCCCTTTCTGCCTTCAACCATTTCTTCTTTAACTGTGATTCAATGAAAAGGCAGCTTGCACTCTGATGGGTTTTGCAAAATATTCAGCTCTTCCAAAGTCCCATGTTTTGAAGTCTCTATTGAATTGCTGGTTCTACCAATTAAATAGAGTGAAAAGCAGGAGTTAATCTAATTAAACAGAGATGATAGATTTCTACTGTATAACCAGGAGTCATGATAACTGCTGGAAAAGATATAATTTTACCAAATCATTTGCACTGTTCGGGTATTCAGTTGCAATTTTTTTAATCCACAATTAAAGGAATGTGTACAATGGTTGTTTTCACCACCAACAACACTGAAGAAAAGGTGCCAAAAGTATTTCTATTCAGGGAGTTGTGTATCAACAACATGACTTAATGACCTCTCTGTGGTTTTCTTTTTATTTAAAATAAATATTTAGTTACAGAATTTTATTTCACTATACAGTAATCACTTAGAAATAAAGTAAGCAAATGATTAAGTTCCTGAAAAAAATGTCACTACAATGTTTAAAGCGTTACAGATTTTTCTTCTTGATGAGGCTACAAAGGCAACATGGTGGGGGGGGTGGGGGTGGCTTACAAAACAAGTTATTCAAATCAATCCTTTCTTCTTCTTTCATATGATTTCTGTTTGCACCCAAAAGCTTAATATTGTATTTTTCCAACCACTAGCCAAATTCAATATCTTAATGTTCTATTATAGAGCTATACTGAAAAAAAAATGTAAGTAGGTCTCTATTTTTCACTGAACAATCCAACAATAGGCTCAATTGCATTAAGATGCAACTGCTCTGCTGTGTTCCTGGCTAAAAAAGAGAGACTAACACAACAGAAGTTGCCATAGTACTGAAAATACAAAGCCAAGATACATGCAGTTTGCTAGCAACCTACTTAATTGGTTAAACTGGCTATTTGCACAGAAGCTGCCTTACCAAATCAGGTCATAGCCCCATCAAATTCACCATTCAGTTTTCAACAGACAGAAGCCAGATGCCATCAAGAAGCCCAACAATGAAGGCTACAGCCCTCCAGGACTAGGAATACACTATCTCCATTACTGAAAACGGAGAACCATTAAAAGCCTATGGGCAATGAATTTCTGCACTCAACTTTAAAATCAATAGCTATCATCACTGGGTATCAATTATAGACCAATTCAAGACTTACCCCAGAGGATTAAATAAATGATAAATGGGAGTTTAAAAAAATATACACCAGGAACATCTCACATATAATCACAACTATTGTTTCAGCTATAAATTTAATAAAAGTCATTGCAGGAACAATCCTAGAAATATAGTGTTACTATTTGTATTATTTGAGAGGTCTCATTTATAGTTAGTTCCTTCTATATTTGAAGGCAGATCTAATGCTTTAGTTCTGCCTATAGCACTGGAGGGAACTGTATGTACATACATTGATGCAATGCCTATGACTGCAGATGAATCAGGTAAATAGAAAACAGAAACCTGAACAGGCTACCTAAAACACTTTTTTGCCGTATTAAAAAAAACATTGCCTAGTGAAAGAAACTGATTTCTATTCTATTGAAAGTGAAATATCTAGAGATAAAATCTTTTTTTGAATAGATTCCAATATGCACTAAGGTATGTTATAACAACATGATAATAAAGTACAAGACATTTATCACCTACAGGTTATATATAGAAAAATGTTCTCACTAAAATACTTAAAGAAATTAGAATAATTTTTCTAGCTAAGTGGTTCAAATATCGCCTTATCAAGACTTAAAAGAACAGACAGTTTTGCATTTTAAGGCAGAAAGTATAAATAGGATATATTGAGGCAGGAAATATAATATACCAATGCTCAAAATGTTACTAAGACTATTGGAACAATATAACTTACATATTTTTCTATACCTTTTTATAATAGATACAGTTCTTCACTTACGACTATAACTGAGTCTGGCAATTAAGTTGTAAGCTCTGACAGTCATAAAGCAGGTCATCACGTGAATGGAAAATTTTTCCACTTTCTTTGCAGCAGATCATTAAGCAAATCTAGCAGTCTTTAAGTGACCCTGGTGGTTCTTAAGTGAACACCACAGTCATTAAGAAAACCATTGTTCACTATATGAGGTTTTGTTTTAGAAACCATACGCAAACATTGGTTTCTGAGGAAAAATGTAAACCATGGTGATGTGACTATGGGACACTGCAAATGGCTATAAATGTAGGCCAGTTGTCAAGCATAAAAATGCAGTCATGTGACTGTGGGAGGGAATACATTGTAACTTCGAAACCAAGTCATAAATAGCTCTTGAGGGGAGGGGTCTGTTGTAATATTGAATGGCTGCAAACTGAACGGTCATAAGTCAAGGGCTTTCTGTATTCCTATAGCCTAAAAGTACAACCTGAGACTTATCAGATACCTATTGGCATAAAAACCAATATTCAGCAAGGATTCTAAAGGTCACTGAATCAAAGGACTGAAAGGGGTCTGGGAGGTCTTCTAGTTCAACTCCAAGAGACAAGCTGTTCCACTGAGTAATTGTTCTCACTGTCAAGAAATGTCTCCTTAGCTCTGGGTTAGCTCTCTCTTTAATGAGTTTCTACCTGTTACTTCTTGTCCTGTCCTCAGATGCTTTGGAGAATAAGTCAACCCCTCTTCTCTGTGACAGCACTTCAAGTACTGAAGACTGCTATCATATCACCCCTAATCCTTTTCTTTTTTTATGCTATACATCAGTGGTGGGATTCAGCCAGTTCGCACCACTTTGGGAGAACCGGTAGTTAACTTTCTGAGCAGTTTGGCGAACTGGTTGTTGGAAGAAATCATTAGGGCAGAGAACCAGTTGTTAAATTATTTGAATCCCACCACTGCTATACATACCTAGTTCCCTTAACCTTATATCATACAGTTTAGCTTCCAGACCCCTTATTATCTTCGTTGCTCTTCTTTGCACTCTTTCTAGGGCCTCAGCTTGTATTTTGACAATCAGAACTGGATGCAGTATTCCAAGTGTGGTCTCATGAATGTAGTATAGAACTTCTCCTGATCTTGACGCTATCGCTCTATTGATGCAGACTGGGACTGCATTGGCTTTTTTGACTGCTGAAGAACACTGCTGGCTCATAAGAGGTAGTTCACTACAATACCAAGATCCTTCTCACAGTTACTATTGTTGAACCTGGTATTTCATATTCCAGGGGTCCACAACCTGTGAGCCATAGCCCACTACTTGGCTGTGGCCTCTTGGCCACTGGTCACATTAATGCCTGGCCAGCGCACGTGCGTACATACACCCCACTCATGCTAGCATCGCTGCGATTGTTGCGTGAACGTTCATGGCCCCATTTGCATCGCACTTGTGGCCCTATTTGTGTCATGCTTGCAGCCCCATTTGCGTCGTGCTCATGGCAAGCATCATGCAGGCGTTCATGGACCCACTTGTGTTGTGCTCATGGACCAATTTGCACCGCGCTTGCAGCCCTGTTTGCGGATGTGTTCGCAGTCTCGTTCGCCTGTGCGCATGCACACATAAAGGCGCCTGCCCCTCCCCCCTCTGGGCCATCAACCTAGAAAGGTTGGGGAATTCAACCCAAAGGTTGGGCCTATTCTGTACCTATGCATTTGATTTTTCCTGCCTAACTGCAAGACCTCAATTTTCTCACCACTGAATTGCATCTTGTTGGATAGACCAACCATGTATTTCATAACCAGCAGTACCAAATGTTTATTATATGTAAATGTATATTCTTTTACTCTGCTATATAATTCACATAGTCTAAAAATTGTAGAAAAGAATATGTAGCCATAAATCTCTTTACAGTGCAGACTGTATTAAGGGATAGGGTTACAGTTTCAACTACAACCAAATTCTAACAATCTTCATAATTGGATTTTGGTAACAATTATTTGAAATGCAAAATGTAATAATGGCTACATTTTGAGATATATCTACAGTAACTATTTAAGCAAAAGTAGCTTACAGGAAAGAGAACTGATAATAATTACCATGACCAATACAGGAAGGGTTCCCCCTCCATCTTTGATTTCCAAACTAAAAGAAAAACTGACTTGGAGGGGTACTTTTTCAATCAAAATAAGATGCTCTCAATTGTAATCTGTAGAGGCTATCTTACTGTTAAGTTTCCTGACACATTCTCATCCTGTCTCCATTGACCTTCTCTCTTGCTATAAATCACAATTAATCCAAGACCTTGGGTCTTGTGGCTGGCTCGTCAGCAATATGGAATTCAGGTTGGCAAGCGTGCAGGTTCATTCAGTTTTATCCTTGATTTTTTCCACCTTACTACATCTTCTAATTTAAGTAAATGTAAAAAGGCCATATATAATAAAAATGCCAGGTCATCTGAAATGAAGGTCAAAGCTAAACAAAAGGATTTTATTTTTAATCCTACTCAGTGTTATCTGCTCATCCGTCTGCCAGTATTCCTCCACATAATTTAGTATGAATCTACCCTTGTTTTGTTATCATAGTGTACTATATTTTATTTTAAAACCACTATTTTGGCTCTGCTATTTGTATATCATTGTATCTACTTTGAATAAATAAAACAAAAAATTAAAAACCTATTTTAACTATATAAAGGATAATCTACATTTTTTTCAATATAAAATTCAGAATCAAGTATCATAAGAAATATTACGTACACAAAATACAATAAATGTTCACATGGAAATTGTCTATAGAAAACTTTCTTAATTAACAAACCTAGATATTGCATCTAATATCCTGACTTGTTCCAACTGCCGTTTCTATCAGATAATATTTGGATATAGCTGCAGATAAATTGGAAGCAACTGTTCTAAGTTCTAATTTCATTAGATGGCAAAAGGGCATTTAAAATTGTTCATACGGAATTCATAAGATCTATTTTAAGAACATATATGTTTCTGTTATCTTCTGTTCATTGGAACATAATTTGGTGTCTTCATCCTGCAACATTACTTTGAGGCATTCAGCAAGGATATACTTATTTTTTTTAATTTTCTTTTAATTTTCAATTTGACTTTCAAACCATGACTTATTTGATTAGACAGGTTTCAAATATTAAAGGTGGGGTGGAAATTGATACCGAATGTTATATGTTTCTATGTGCTGATGATATTACAGCTTAGTATGAGAGCTAAATCATTACTAAAGCTTGTTGAAGTGATACAGCAATATGGTTTATATTCTGGCTATAGTTAGCTAATTTAAAGGAACTGAAATCCTGGGACCAATGAATTATATTCTAGAATTCTGAAAGAATTAGAGAATGTGGTCACACAGGCACAAACTGGAATCCTGGAGAACAGATGAATGTCGTTGAAGACTAGAAGAGAGAAAATTCAGGGAATACGGCTCTAGAAATTACAGACTTGCTAATCTGTTGCCTATAGTGGCAAGGTCTTTGTTGTTTAAATCATTAAGCAACATTTTTCTGAGGATCTGGTTAGGAATGTGATAATTAATAAGAACCACTATGGATTTGTCACAAATAAGTCATGCCAAACTAATCTTTTAACTAATCTTAGAATTATTAACTGAGTAAGTTGGGGAAATGCTATAGAAATTCATTGAAGATTCTTATAATATCCCCTTATAACATAAAATACCATAAAACATTAAACCTGAAAGCATTATGTAGTGCAATGCCTTCAGCTGTGGCCTAGATCAATGATGGTGAACCTTTTAGATACCAAGTGCCCAAACTGCGCACACGCGCATGCCCAAACTTAAAGCTGCACATGTGAACACATCCATGAGCAGACATGCATATGTGTAGACATGTGCGGACATCCACACATGTGCAGCAGAGACCTGAAGACCCAAAGACCAGCTGGCCAGCTGGAGGCGGGGCATCCAACACCGGCAGCGTGGCAAGAGGTAAGATCTTTTTCTGTTTTGTCTTTTGCAGGGAAACAGAAACTCACGAAAGAAACGCCAGGGAGATCTGACCTGGGGAGACAGTGCGCGTGCCAGCAGAGAGGGCTCTGTGTGCCACCTCTGGCACACATGCCATAGTTTGCCATTACAGGCTCAGACACTGAAATGTTCAACATTTCTTGATAAAGAGATTGAAGAAATTATTACACAATATGCAAATTACACAAAGATTTTTCAACTTCCTAATCTCTAAACTTTATTGGTGATCTCCCATCCAGGTGCTAAGCATGTTTACCTTTGCTTGCATGTTTTGAGATCAGTGTATGTAACATTCTGTCTCTTGATGATGCTCTGCTGGCAATTGGCCAGCCACAATAAGATTATAGCTTAAATTTGGCAAGATTCTGTCCTTAAGCAAATAAAGGATTAGACTCGATCAGATTTTTCTGGGTCATCTTTGGCTTGGATCTAACATTTTATCAGGCACAAACAAACCTAGCAACTTGTAAATAGCTAAAGTAAGCAGCTTTATTGTCTACTATCTATGTTACAAGAATCTCCCCAGTCTGCTTGCTTGTCCCAGGAAATGACCAAATAAGGTTTCATGGATCTTGGAGGAGGTAAAGCTTATGCCACTTGAGGCTGTGTAATGATAGTCTTCACCAAAAGCTGGTTTCTCACTTGATCCCTCCTTGCAATCTAGCTGGCAGGTTTCCAAAAGCATTATTTTAGCATGCAAATTTTATGCTACTGAAAAATAAAAAGAAATAACCAACTTTCATTTCTAATGTTTATTTAAATATTAGGAAAAATAAGTTCTTAGACAATGAAATGCTTCTAAACAATGATGTTCACTGCCTAATAATTGTTTTGGATTTCACCAATGATATATTTCTTCTTTGAAAACAGGCACTCTCTAAAACCATTTTTAATTCACAGTGACATAAATATATGAATATAAAAGTAGTTTCTGAATCTTAAAAACTAAATGTAAGAGTGAAGCATTAAACATTATCACAACTGAATACAGTAATTAACTTTGTGCTCCATTCATTAAAATCTCCATATCCAATTCAGTAAACTAGAATGATTTAGTGTAGTTAAATTATTTAAACTCATTCTCCTCCCCCCTCATCCTTAAAATGAAGCTATTTTGCACAATGGAGTTTCTAATGTCTTTTGTATCATCTAATTGTAATAGCAAATCCAGCCCCCAGCAAACCCATTAGGCTGAATTGCGACACCCAGCAAATGTACCTGCATACATACTCTTGTGTACCACACAGAGTGGTAGATGTTCAGAAGTTTGGGAAAACAGCATTTTTATCATCATTCAAGTATATAACCTTTTTGCACAACAACAAAATATTTGTCCTGGATAAACTAAAGCCAACTAAAGCATTTATTTAAGACTGAGTGCACACACTCATTAAAAGGTAAACTAGATTAGTAGAAGGACCCATAAGCTGTTAAAACTGTTTTGTCACTAAATATTTCAGATGATATAGCAGAACAGCAGAACATAGCAAAATAACCATGCCAGTAGAATACATCATAATATTTTCTTAATCCTTAGAGTCTCTGAAGAAAATATACTTAGAATTGCTTAATTTTGGCAAGTAACTACAACATATAGTCAAGAGACTATAAATTAAAAACTTGATTCTTAACACATGTACTGGAAGAACATGAACTGTTACGGAGGATCTTTTTTCAAAATAAAAGTAATGTTTTCATGTGCTCTTTAAACAACAAAAGGAATACATCATGTGAAAATATCTAGATTTAATCTAGGGCTTCTTTTATAGGTAGACCTCGAGTTACAACCATTCATTTAGTGACTATTCAATGTTACAATGCCACTGAAAAAAGTGACTTATGACTGGTCATCGCACTTATGACCATTAAAGCATCCCCAGTCATGTGATCAAAATCCAGTAAACAGTATGCATTCAGAAAATTGGAGCATCCTGGGGTCATGCAATCACTATTTGTGACCTTTCCAGTCAGCTTCTGACAAGCTAAATCAGTGGGGAAAGAAGGACTTGCTTAATGGTGAAAGGTCTTAAAATCAGGCATGACTCTCTTTAACAACCTTCTTGCTTAGCCTTGGTCTTGTGATTCAAAGTAGAGGTCTACCTCAGTGATGGAATTCAATTGTTTTTACTACCGATTCTGTGGGTGTGGCTTGGTGGACGTGACATGGCTTGGTGGGTGTGGCAGGGGAAGGATACTACAAAATATCTATTCCCACCACACTCTAGGGGAAGGATACTGCAAAATCCCCATTCCCTCCTCACTCTTGGGGGAAGGATATTTATTTATTTATTTATTATTTAAATTTGTATACCGCCCTTCTCCCGAAGGACTCAGAAAATCTCCATTCCTACCCCACTCTGGGGCCAGCCAGAGATGGAATTTGCCGGTTCTCTGAACTACTCAAAATTTCCGTTACTGGTTCATCAGAACCTAATGAATTTCACCCCGGTCTACCTATAGTTCCTAGTTAGACCAATGTAAATGTGGAGCAACAATTTATACCGATAGTTATTTTCAACTGCATGCTGGTGAGGTGTTTAGCAAAGAACAAACCACCAGAATTTTATGTGTGTTTGTAAAATGAAAATAAACATGATGGAACCATCATGTTTATTTTCATTTTTAAAAAACACGTAATATATAATCACTGAAGGTTTGAACATTTATATAGTCCAATCCTGTTATATAAATATATAATAATAATCCAATTTCCATTTAAGCTATATTAGATTGCTATAAATATGATGTGAAGCATTAAAAATCTCTGTTTTTATATATAATTCAGTGAGAGAGTGTGGGTTTAATCCAGAGACAATCAGTGATAATTTGCCATGAATTCAATTCCATAATGAACTTGTTATATAAGGTAACTGATAAACTATTTTTCCCCTGAAAGAGTAAACTCTATAAAGTATGTAACTTACATATTGTATCATTTGTGGGAAGAGCAGCACAATATTCTGCCTACTTTTTAAAGGGCGAGTGCTTTAATCAACTCCCTTTGAAACACTAAGACTACAGATACTGTAGTCCTTGACTTTTTTTTTTTATTCAAAAAGTTTTACAACAAAAAAAATTTTCCCTTTCCCCCCAACCCCCCTCCCTTCACTAATCCCCTCCCCCCTCCCCCCTGACTTCCTGGAACAAGCACAAGGTATAGTTAAAGATAAAACAAACATATACTAAGAAAATTTTTCCCCAAAACTATTATACCAATTTTCCCTCTCTAGCTCTGACTTCCTCCTAACATAACCAAAATCCTTCAAAAAAAATTAACAATTAACAGTAATAAAATATATAAATCAATAGAACAAATTAATCCTAAAGTATTTAAAACCAGCTAAAGCATAAAAATCCAATCCAATTCAGAGAATATCTCCCTTATAGCTTCTATAACCATATAATTTTTCCCCAGGTCTTTCTTACATAAGATCTTTCGAGAATATTCTATTTAAAATTCAGTACAACATATCAAATTTCAATACAGAAAATTACAATATCTATTCAACTTTAGTCCTTCCTCGTCAAAATCCAGTATAAATCCAAATATCTAGTCTTTTATGATAGATATAAAACATATAATCAACCCATTTATCTTATTGTGTTTGACTGTGGACTGTTGGATTATATTACGTTGTTTAAGTACTTTACAAGGGGATTCTCAGCAGGAACTTTGTCATGGAGGTTCTTTCAGAAGAATGGATTTGTGACCTTATACAGGACTACACAGAAAGTATGTATTTAATTATTCAAAAATACTAATTGATAAAAAATGGGGACGTTTTGGATGAGAGCTTGGAGCAAATTAACCAGTGCAATCATTCGGAAAATGGAATGCAGGAGATACAAATAAAAGTGGATAAATATGAAGATTTGATCGTGAAGAAACAAGGTGATGTAAAGAAGTTTTCTTTAAATAGTTTGGATGAACTGCCTGAATTTGTGCTACAGGAGATTGTCCCTCAAATGGAAAAGACTCACAAGCTTAATGTTTCCCAAGAGTTCTCTTTTTGGACTGATGGAATATACGGCAGTAATTTTTGGATTCTTGGACATAAGGAATTACTAGGAAATATTGTGATTGACTTTTTAAAAGGAGTAACGAAGGAAAGACAGAGATTAATGCACCAAAAAAAATGGCAAGAGACAAAAGTATTATTCTTGAAACAAGGTTTTTTTAAAATATTAATAGACAAAAATATTAGTGTGCGGAAAGACAATTTGTGAGGAATCTGGAAGAAATGGGTTGATTATATGTTTTATATCTATCATAAAAGACTAGATATTTGGATCTATACTGGATTTTGATGAGGAAGGACTAAAGTTGAATAGATATTGTAATTTTCTGTATTGAAATTTTATAAGGTGTTGCACTAAATTTTAAATAGAATATTTTCAAAAGATCTTATGTAAGAAAGACATGGGGGGAAAAATTATATGGTTATAGAAGTTATAAGGACATATTTTTGAATTGGATTGGATTTTATGCTTTAGTTGGTTTTAAATACTTTAGGATTAATTTGTTCTATTGATTTATATATTTTACTATTGTTAATTCTTAATTTTTATTTTTATTTTTTATTTTTTTTGAAGGATTTTGGTTATGTTAGGAGGAAGTCAGAGCTAGAGAAGGAAAATTGGTATAATAGTTTTGGGAGAAAATTTTCTTAGCATATGTTTGTTTTATTTTTAACTATACCTTGTGCTTGTTCTGGGAAGCCAGGGGAGGGGAGGTATTAGTGAAGGGAGGGGGGTTGGGAGGAAAGGGGGGGGGGGAAATTTTTCTGTAAAACTTTTTGAATAAAAAAAAAACATATAATCAACCCATTTCTTCCAGATCTTCCTCACATATTGTCTTTCAGGGACACTAATATTTTTGTCTGTTAATATTTCAAAACAACCTTGTTTCAAGGATAATATTTTTGTCTCTTGCCAATTTTTTTGATACATTAATCTCTGTCCTTCATTACTCCTTTTGAAAAGTCAGTCACAATATTTCCTAGTAGTTCCTTATGTCCAAGAATCCACAAATTACTGCCGTATACTTCATCAGTCCAAAAAGAGAACTCTTGGAAAGCATTAACCCTGTGAGTTTTTTCGGTTCGGGAGACAACCTCCTGTAGTACAAATTCAGGCATTTCATCCAAACTATTTAAAGAAAACTTCTTTACATCAACTTGTTTATTCACGATCATATCTTCATATTTATCCACTTTTGTTTGTATCTCCTCCATTCCATTTTCCAAGTCCTGATTACACTGGTTAATTTCCTCCAAGCTCTCATCCAAAATGTCCCCATTTTTTATCAATTCGTATTTTAGAATAATTAAATACATTCTTTCTGTGTAATCCTGTATAAAGTCACGAATCCATTCTTCTGAAAGAACCTTCATGGCAAAGTTCTTGCTGAGAATCCCCTTATGAAATACTTAAACAACGTAATATAATCCAACCATCCACAGTCCAACACAATAAGATAAAATCTCCATTCAGTTTCGATTTCGCAGCAAGGCTCCTTTCCTTTCCCTTTCCTTTATCGCTCTACTTTCAGTTGCTCTCAAACGCCATTTTAAACACTTAAAGGAAGGGGGGGGGAAATTTCTCTTTTTAAAGAAGGTGGAAGTCAGGAAATCAAAAATACTTGCAAACCAATAATTGTTCACTCATGCTTCTTCCGTCTGCTTATAGAAATCCACAAAAAGAAATCCATTGTTAGCAGAAGTGGACACCTTCCTCTTTTCCTGCTTTTGCAGGAGCGCACTGAATACTGGAGATTAAAGGAGGATTCAATGGGATTCGACCTTTCGGAACTTTGCATAAGAAAAACAAAGCCCCTAGGGGAATCTACCACTCTCCCCCCTGCTCTTTCTCTCTCTTTCAACCAGAGAGGGAAATTGAAGCCGGGAACAGCTGTTCGTTGCTGTTTTCACCGGCTTTTACCATATCCAGTGCGGAGTGCCATAAATTAGCACCCAGCGAGAAAGGTGGCGCCAAGTGGAAGTCAGTAGTCCTTGACTTATGACTACAATTGAGCCCAAAATTTATGTTGCTAAGCAAAGCAATTGTTATTGCATCGTGCCTCATTTTATTTTATCTTTTTCCATTGTGGTTAAGCAAATTAATACCGTTGTTAAATGAATTATGCAGCTGTTAAGCAAATCTGGCATTGACTCAGTTTGGCAGAAGTTCCCTAGGAAGGTTGCAAATACCAATTCCAGGGTCCCAGAATGCTGCAACCCTTGTAAATACATGCCAGTTATCAAGTGTCCAAAGTTTGCTCATGTGACTATAGGGATGCTACAACAGTCAGAAGTGTGACAACTGGTCATAACTCATTTTCATAGTCCAGAATGCAGCTGCGCGAGTAGTAATGGGAGCCGCTTGTGGCTCCCACGTAACACCACTGCTCCACAGTCTGCACTGGCTTTCTGTGGTCTTTCGGGTGCGCTTCAAGATTCTGGTTATCACCTTTAAAGCGCTCCATGGCTTAGGACCCGGGTACTTACGAGACCGCCTGCTGCAACCCTATGCCTCCCACCGACCCGTACGCTCTCATAGAGAGGGTCTCCTCAGGGTGCCGTCCGCCAAACAATGTCGGCTGGCGGCCCCCAGGAGTAGGGCCTTCTCTGTGGGAGCATCGACGCTCTTGAATGAACTCCCCCCGGTCTACGTCAAGTGCCTGATCTTCGGACCTTCCGTCATGAGCTAAAAACATATTTATTCATCCAAGCGAGACTGGCATAAAGGGATTGATTTTATTCTGGCTGTACACCGCCCTGAGTCCTCCGGGAGAAGGGTGGTATAAAAATTTAATAAATAAATAAATAAAAATAAATAAATTTTTTTCACTGTTATAACTTTGAACTAACAATGGTTGTAAATTGAGGACTACTTGTAGAAAAATATCAAAACTTATAAATGGATAACTACATCTTATTAAAAATACATTGTTTTGCATTCAATTGAAATCTTTCAGTCTATAGGCCCAGTGCCTATGGAGACCTGGTGAGGTAGGATGGGGGGGGGAGTAGGATATCTCAGTGCATCGGGGAAGTCTTGGGTAGTTGGAAGCACTAGGCTTGCGTAGTCTTCCCCACTCTGAGAAACCTCATCTGCACTTAATGACCTTTGCATTCGATTAACAAATATATTGGGTAAAGCAGAGAGGGATCACATTCATTTAACGTGATCCAATTAATGAATCCTTGGGTTATAAATATAATTGGCAGGCTCTATTACATTCAAAACTCAAGAATTACTGTATGTGATCTTGATTGGTTACTTACTTGTATTTGGACATTTTAACATAATTTTAGAAGTTTTGTTTTAGACATTACAATGAATTTTTTAATTGTTTGTTTTATTGTATCTATGCTGTAGTCTGAAAGTAGGGATTTTTTTGCAAACTACCTGGCAACAAATAAATTCGATAAACAAATGTTCAAGCATTCCATCTGCTAACTTGATACAGGTATTTAAAATTCCACATTGTACCTCTGAGCTCTGACAATGATTTCAGATTTTTGGTGGAATTTCTGAAACACACATATTGTTTCACTTAAGACTTAAAAATATTTCCAGTTGTAAATCATATTAATCATTATCCATATGGACAGCACAGCTCTTTTTCTCTAAGATTGGGGAGAACTGAATTGCACACAATTGAAACACTGAGAGGAAGAATTAAAAGCAGACTGTGAAAAATATAAGAATACAGTAGAGTGGGCAACTCCAGCACCTGTTTCATCCTTCTTATGTCTGATAGATATTAACTCAGGAAGAGAACATTAAGCCAAGTGACAGTTGAAGAGTTTTGTGACCAGTCATAGTAATGTATATCCTGGGAGAAAGCAGAAAGGGAAAACCCTTCCCCATGAACCATAATCCTTGGAGTCACAGCTTTAATTTTTACAAGATTTCTCTTACAGAATGAACAATGCACAGCAAAATATGCAGGCACTGTTCTGTCCATATGCTTCTGAACAAACAATCAGCATTCACATTGCTTTTTAAACAATGAATGATACCATAAGAATTGCTTTGCTTCCTATAATTTGATTGGTGCAGCATGGCATGGCTTCTATCTTGTGTTAGTTGATTATTACTACTTTAGGGGCAACCTCTACCCTTTCTGCGACCTTATTTTTTTTAACAGTTTTCATGTAATTCTATTCCCTCTCCACATGTGGCATTAAGCAGGGGTCTCCAACCTTGGCAACTTTAAGATTTGTGGACTTCAAGCAAGCAAAGCTGGCTGAGGAATTCTGGGAGTTGAAGTCCACAAATCTTAAAGTTGCCAAAGTTGGAGACCCCTGTCCTAAAGTACAAATAGTGAGATTGATAGCCAAACATTTTGCTAAAGAATCTTCAAGCTTTTAGATTTCTTCATTTTAAAAGAATTTGATATTGTTTATTGCTTTTTTTTCTTTTATTGCTTTTTATGGTAAATTTAGAACAATTAATCCCTTTTAATAAGTTAAACAATACAGCCAAAAAAGAACAGAGGTAGATGCAAGTATTTCATATTGACTCATCAGTACCTACGTAACACCGTTAAAATCAGCCTCAAATATAAGATCTAGCAATAACATCAATTAAGCCTATAAACGTATGCAGGAAAGCAACCAATGGCAAGCCTTACACCCACAGGAGGCATAGATTAACATAGAGCTGTTTTTGCACGCTCAAGGGAGGCTTCAAACAGTTAATGGCAACCACCCCAACAAACAGCAGGAAACAAGCGTTCCTGTGGCGCAGTAAAACTTTAAATACAGAGTTTGAATCCACCTGGTAGCCCACAGATAGTAAGTGTCTCACAATGGCCGAAGAAGGCATTTTATGGCCATGATTTCCTGTTGTTGGATTACTCAAGACTGTCTGGACCCATTTCGGAAGATGCTTCTTTTATTCTGAAAGCCAAACACCTATCAGTTCTGCAGATATAATTGTCTCCACAATTACAAACAAATTGGTAAACACAATGAGCTTTGGTGCCGATAGATTGTGCTTCCTTAATTAGGGGCAGTGGTAGCCTCTGGGTTTGATGTAATATGTGAAGCTCAGCCATACTGAATGTTGCTACAATTAAAGGTGTTTAAATGTCGAGTCATCAGGTGTGCTAATTTTTTTTATGTTAAAGTAATTTACAGAACACTTTTTATAATTTTGTTTTATCAATCTTGTGTGCAAAAATGTAATCCAATTTATTAGGCATTTTTAATTACACTTATTTCAGTGACAGAATTAAACCAACAATATGTCCAATTTAAGGTAGCTCAGAAACTTAATAATGTCTGAATTTGACCTGGATCCAAGGGGCTTTTTTATGAGAAGAGGAAGATGGGGGATAAATGTGCACGTTTTACAAATATGGAGAACAAATATTTTTATATCCATATTTTAAATTTAAATAAAAAATAAAGACTTTCAGTAGAAACAAATAGTTGTTAGATAATATTTCTGATATCTAAGCTTTTCAAAATCACAACGTTTCTAATTAGTCAACTATTAAAGTTATATAATAGCACTTTTTATATTGAAAAATTTGTCTATATTTACATTCAAAAGGTTGATATTCATATAATTCTTTTTAATGCCAATTGCTTAGCAATAGTTAAAAAACCAATAGAAAAATGAGAGGCATATTTAACTGCAGTTCAATACAAAATGAGCAGGTTGGTTTACAAAACCATTTTTGATTTACAGCCAGTTCACTTTTCAACTAATTACAGTCTACTATTACAGAATCTTAGAGACTTTCAGTCTCCAACTTAAAAATCAATACAACATGCTGCCAAGACAGTTGCTTCCTCCAGTAAGTGCATTTGTTAGAATGGGAAAATGTAAGCTTTTTGCTTTTCTCCGTGGAATTCCACCATGTTGAAAGATATCTACATTTTCCACCTTTTTCTTTTCTCTTCTTTTCTAACATTAAATATTACTTTATTACACTCAAATATTCCATTTTAGTTGGAGCACACAATGCCAGCAAATGTGTATTATTAATATTACTAGTTATTTATATTAAATGAATCCTTTAAAGAGAACAACTTAGCTTTTAATAGAGAGTCTGCTGTTCCTATGTTCCTGCAACAATTACTTTGGGAACCCCTGAAACTAACAATTATCTTGAGAAACTAATGTTTTCCACAATTACTTTTTCTGGTTTACAAAGTGATCTGTATACCTTATATTTATTTTCAACTAACCATTGAAGCTAGCCAATTTCCTACATTTTCATAGATACAAAATGTCTAAGAAGCAATGGTCTGGAACAAGATTGGACCGCTAAGAACAAGATTGGACCTCTTGTTCCATTGGTCTAGAACAAGATTGGACCTCCTCCTTTTCACCGAAGCAACAGGGATGCAAGCAAATATTTTCTGATGGAAAAAGGGGGATTGGCTTTGTTGTGGTTGTTGTTGTTGCTGCTGCTTTTAGGCAGCAGCATTCCTTCCTCTACTTCTTCACAGGGTCCCCCCAACTTTGTAGACCATATTTCTGTATTCACAGGGATTTGTGAGGGGGATAGAGAATGACCAGCAAAGGCTACCTACACTCAATTGAGATTAAGTTCAAAACTTCTCTTCTTCTGCCCAATTCTCAATCTAACTCAATTACAGTATCTTCAAAAACTCTGCAGGATTCTACCCACATTTCTTTTGCATGCAATAACATGATAAAACAACAAGGCTTTTTATATTTACATCTAAAATGATAAGGCTGAAGCAAGTAGATAATTTATATGTACAATATATTACAATTAATTCTTAAATGCCCACTTACAGAACATTGTTGTTAATTATTTCAAAGATACACTCTTCACACAGTCCTCTGCTTAATTTCTAAATTCAGAAGCTACAGAGTTAAACCTATATGAAACTCAGACTTTCTCCCTTGGGACTTTAAAATCAGGCTCTGAGAGTAAAGTCTGCATTCCATAAAGTGAAAGATTATCACAATACTAGTAACAGCAAGCAAGAAGGTTCTGCCACTAGGGGTTTCTAGGCCCACTTTCTAAGCAGCACTTGTAACAGATCCATGGAGGATGAATGGATCTTCAGGTTGGTGACATAATGGGGAATATCTTCCCATAGGTAGCTGGAACCCAAGCTTAAAAGAATTTATATGTTGAAACAAGCATATGACTTAGAAAGTAATTTGAAGCTGATGTAATTGAAACAAGATAGGTCACACATGCTCCTCATAGGAGATACCAGACAAAAGCCTAGAGCCAGCATTATGAATCTGTTATAATTTCCAGATTTATTTCAAAGTCATCCAGTTTAAAGTACATAACAATGCAGGTTGTCTTGAACTCACTACCGTTCGTTTAGTGACCAAAGTTACAATGGCACTGAAAAAAGTGACATGACAATTTTTCAAACTTACTACGCCTGTAGCATCCCAGTGGTCACAAGATCAAAATCCGGACCCTTGGCAACTGTCCTGTATTTACAAGGGTTGCAGTGTCCTGAAGTCATGTTAATCACCTTCTACCACCTTCTAACAAGCAAAATCAACTGGGAAGCCATATTCCTTCAACAACCATGTTACTAACTTAACCAATGCAGTGGTTCACTTCACTGTGGCAAGAAACATTGTAATATGGGCCAAAACTCATTTAACAACTATCTTGCTTAGCAATAGAAATTTTGGGTTCGATTGTGGTCATAAGTTGAGTACCTATAATCTATGTGAGAGGTAACTAGCACAATTGGAATCCAGTTCAGCCTTATCAAGTGAAGCTGATGTTCATCAAACATAACTGAAATTTGGCACTCATTACCCCTGCATTCACCTGAGCCGTCCGGGCTGTTGCTAGATTACGAAGTATCTCCAAACTATGAAAGTATTATTCTAGAGGAACTGCAACCCCAATACAAAAGGCAGAGCAGTATACTGCCAATCAGAAAGAGTAATCACTAAGAACCAAAGCCTCAGGCTTTTCTGGATTCAGTTTTAGTTTGTTTATGTTGCATCCGCCCTACAATTTGGTTCAAGCAGGAGTGGATTATGGAGGCCTACACATCTGCCAAGGGAAAGAGAAGATCTGAGCGTCATTCAGTAAAGATGGCACTGGGGCTTGCATTTCCTGATAATTTCCCTGAACACCTTCATATAATTTTTGAAAAACATAGGAGGAGAATAAATCATGAGGCATTACGCAATCCAAAAACTTTGGGAAAAAATGCCATCAGTAACCTGTCATCCCGATAAAACCATGTTTGCAAAGCACACTCCTTATATGCTGCTTTGCACAAAAAGACTGTCATGGACAATATATTTAGCTGATGGAGAAAAGATAGAACATTCATCTAATACAATATATAGATAATAAATAGGTAATTCTCTATTTTTCAACCAAAAAAATCCTTAAACTCTGAAGCACTGCTCATGGAACGTCATACCATTCAAAGAAATGGAGCATATAACAATATTAGTTCATATTCTTTTCATAAAAATCAGTGTGTCTGATTAAATATTATGACTTCTTTCTCTTATAATCAGGCTTTTTAAAAAAATCCTTGTCTTCCATCCACTATTATTTCTTTTTTTAAAAAAACTGAAATAGGTTCAGCTGAATACTTGTTTCTTTAGCAGGTCAGATATAAGAAGAAAAGAAATAAAATGAAGCCTCCATTGAGCACAAGATTCTCATTCAACTGTTAACCATTGTTCACTGCTAAAGAAAAGCAATGCTATCAGCTCTATAGCTGTTTTTTTAAACCTCCTTCACCCTTTTTCATCGCATTGAACCGCTGAATTTTAAGGCCTAAGGTATTTCCAACATACTGTATTTAAAAGCATGAATACTGTTTTGCACTTCAGTTTATTTTCAAGCAACATAATATTTTTGAAAGAAAAAATCAAATCTGTTTAGTTGAGGTATTTACCATAATGCCCACAATTGCTTATCTTTTGGCAATTATTTTGATACTCCTTAGCATTTCTTCTAGAACAAGAAATGCAAGCATTTAGAAAGGGGGAGGGAAAAGTCTTGACAAGTACAGGGAAAAAGATATTAAAATAGATATTAGAGGCAAAAACAATCAGGAAACAGAAAAACATTCTGAGGTTACTTTTGAAATGGGCAACAACCATAAAACAGATTGACATTTGTTAAAATCAAGCTACAAGCAGGAGAAGGGATAAATTATATGGTACCTTTCCCATGCTCTCTTGAAAGATGCAAAGTGTTCGGAAGCAAGATTTAATATACCATATTTTTCGGTGTATAAGTCACACCGGAGTATAAGACGCACCTTAATTTGGGGGGAGGAAAACAAGAAAAAAAGAATTCTGCCTCTGCCTACCAGCATCAGGATCAGCGGCATCCTCACTTCCATTCAGATTGTGATAATGAGTAGCACAGATCATTTTATCAGTTTAAAACAAATCCTATCACTCTATTTAACTGGAGTGTGTACGATGTGTTGAGGGATGATTTTCATGGGGGCAGAAGAGGGACTTGGCACCGAAGGCTCCACCCTTGAGACGCCCCATCTTCCTATCTAGCACTTCAGTCCTCCTGGATGCTCCCATCACGTAAACACAGTGCCGGGCTTCCCAGAAAGCTCCCTGCGCCTTTGCTGCCTTGGTTGGACCGATTCCGGAAGCGGCCTGGGGAAGCGCATAGGTCGGGACTTGCTTGGCGAAGCAGGTGCTGCACAGGGGGCAAAAGGCAAGGTGCTGCCACCCAAAAGCACGGTTGCCACGATCTCCGCCGCCTGGAGATCTCCGCTGCCTCCCCAGTTCCAAAAATGGGGTGTGCAGAGGCAAAGAAAGAGCATCGCGTTTTCGGGCAATTCCAGGCAGCAGAGAATCACAGCAACAGTTTTTGGGTGGCAGCGCCTTGCCTTACACCTCCTGTGCAGCACCCACCAGTTCCTTGAAGATGCAAGACTGTTTTCATGAGGACGCGCAGCTCTGCGAATTGCATGGGGAGGAAAACGCGATACATGGAGGTGATGCTCTTGCGAAGCAGGCACTTCTGCACGAGATGGCTCGCCGCCTGGCCTGCCCCTACTCCAGATGACTCAGGCTGAGAGCAGTCGGCTTCTGCTCCT
Source organism: Ahaetulla prasina (assembly GCF_028640845.1). NCBI lineage: Eukaryota > Metazoa > Chordata > Lepidosauria > Squamata > Colubridae > Ahaetulla > Ahaetulla prasina. The sequence continues at coordinate 113,059,499 of NC_080539.1, read as the reverse complement.
GGCCCAGGAGGTGGATCTGGCCAGGAGGAAAGAGAAAATGAGACTGCAGAAAAAGAGGAGGAGGGCGTGCGGCTTTGCGAATTGCTTCGGGCAATCAGGGAGGAAAAAGAGCGTTGCCTCCATGCATGGCATTTTCTGGCGTTTTCCTCCTCAATTCTCTGAAGCAATTTGCAGAAAAGGAGGAGGAGGGCGTGCGGCTTTGTGAATTACTTTGGGCAATCGGGGAAGAAAAAGAGCATTGCCTCCATGCATTGCGTTTTCCGGCATTTTCGTCCTCAATATCTCGAAGCAATTTGCAGAGCCACACGCCCTCCTCCTCCTCCTTTTCCGCAGTCTCACTTTCTCTTTCCTCCTGGCCAGATCCACCTCCCGGGCCAGGAGCAGAAGCCGACTGCCCTCAGCCTGGGTCATCTGGAGAAGGGGCTGGCCTGGCAACGAGCCACCTAGCCTTACACCAGTTGCGCAGAAGCACCTACTTCAGAAGAGCATCGCCTCCATGCATCGCGTTTTCTTCCCCGATGCAATTTGCATGAAAATGCAGCAGCGGGAGTTTTCGGCCGGTTCCAAGAAGCACCCAAATGTGAGGATCCCTGCCGCTTGAAACTGCCAGAAAATGTGACACACAGAGGCTGACAACTTCCGATGGGTGGGGGGCGGCAGGTGGATGGGGCTACATTCGGCGTGTAAGATACACCAGTTTTTCACCCTCTTTTTGGAGGTAAAAAGGTATGTCTATACACCGAAAAATATGGTACCTCAATACCATATATACTTTAAGGAAACTGAGGATACAGCACTGACTTTACACCCTCTTCTCCAATTAGACCTAAGATAATCTTAAATTGATTAATGTCTTCCTGTTTAATAAGGCAATCCTTTACAGACAAGTATAAATTTTTTAATGTTTATTGGCATCTCAACAAATAATGTTGAAGTATTTTTATGGTAACTATTTGTAGCCTTTTAAAAACTGATTTTACAGCTTTAATAATTGTCAGCCTAAAATCCTGAAAAAAGTGAATATCCAGTAGAAGGGAAAGCCATTTAAATTTTCAACATTGCAGACTTATCAAAAATTTATAAATACCATGAAAATAGTTTCTAATCTTGTTTTTTTTTTAAATTCATGAATATTTAATAAAATCACGCCCAGTAAAGAAAGAGGTAGTGTTACATAGTCTGACAAGACTAACTACAGCCCATGAAAGCAATAGGCAAATATTACTGCTGATAATCCATTTTTTGGTTAGACAGCGTAGAACACTGAAAACCTAAAGGTGTAGGTGTGATTTCATAAGAAATCACACCTACAGCTTAATTACTTTTCAAATAATACCATCTGTACTAGCAGTATTAATGTTTTTCATATACTTTAACCTTGGGAGACAGGAGAAAAGGCTATAACCTAGACCCGTGATGGCGAACCTATGGCATGTATGCCGGAAGTGGCACACAGAGCCATTTCTCTGAGCACACGGAGCCTTCACCCATTGTTCTTCTGGGTTCTGGTGCACCGGCCACCTGGTTTTCATGTGCATGGGCGTGCGGGAAACCGGAAGACCAGCCGCCCATTGCACATGAGCGCTCCAGGAAGATCATCTTCCTGTTCCCAGAGTGTGCATGTGCAACGGCCAGCTGGTCCGGTTTCTGCTGTGCATGCGTGCATGAAGACCAGCAACAGGCACACGTGCCAAAAGTTGCGGAAAGGAGATCTCGGCAGTCGCTTCCTAAGGGAGCAGGGCAAGCTAAACCAGGGCTTCCTTCCCTCCCTGCCTGCACAGGCTTCTTGCGCGGTCCCAGGGAGTCCAGAGCACTGGTTTCTGGAATGTTGACAGGTGGAACAGCAGCTGGTGAGGCCAGGGTGGTGGTGGGCTGCCTGTGCAGTTGACCCTGTGGCCGCCATCAAAGCGGGGCCGAGGCGCCCCTCTTGGCTTGCTCCACCAGCCATGCAGGTCACCTGAGCTGCGTTCCTCCTGTGCAGCTGCCCCGCCCCAGAAGAGCAGCAACAGCAGCAGTTGCAGGAAGAAGGGAAGAGCAACCGGCCAGCTCAGGCGCACGGGGCAGCATTTGCTGGCAGCGCAGGCAGGTGCCCAGCCATGGCTCCTTCCCTGGTATATGGCCAGAGAGCCCAGCTCAGCTGGCAGCACAACGGCAGGGGTCGGGTGAGGGTGCCGCACCACCTGTGGCTGGGCCTGTCACCCAACCCCCATCATGCCTTGTTGTGCCTCGCCCACCCCCCTCTCCGCAGCCGGGCCCCTCCCATCTCCTGCTATCTCAGCCAGAGACTGATAGTGGAGACGAATGGCCTGGCATGCCTCCAGCCCCCAGTCCTGGCACCATGCCCGGACAGACTGAACAAATAAACCTCCCCCCCCGCATAGCGTGTGAGCAAGAAGCCAGCCACGAGCTAGAATTGCCGGCAGCTGACAAAACGTGGACAGATCCCCGCTTCTGGAGAGGCGACGTCAAAAAAAGGAAGGGAGGGGAAGGCCTGGATAAGCGCTGAGTCATGGAGCCACACCCCATGGCCTATATAAGGGATCTGCTTTCTGGCATTCCTTGAGTCAGGCAAAGTCTAATCTGGTTGCTGAAGTCACACCTTGGACTCCTGCCTGCCCTGAGAACTCTGACAGGAATTTGGCAAAGCTGCAGAGGCTTTGTGGCCACGCTTGATACAGACTACCCAGACCCGGTCGTCAGAGGAGGAGTGGGACACGACACGCCTGCTGCCACCCAAAAACACTGTTGCCGCGATCTCCGCTGCCTGAAGATCTCCACTGCCTCCCCAATTCCAAAAAGAGGGTGTAGAGAGGCACGGTTTTAGGCACTGTGCAGGAGGTGTAAGGCAAGAGGTGTAAGGCAGGTGGCAGCTTTTGAAAAATGCTTTCCTCCCTGGAAATGCACATTGCAGAACTGTGTGCCCTCCTCCTCTTTCTCTGCAGACTCACTTTCTCTTTCTCCTGGCTAGATCCACTGCCTGAAACGCAATGCACTTTTTTGGTCTCCACACACCCCATTTTTGGATTCAGGGACGGGATTGCAGTGTTGCTGTCCGAAAACACTTGCCGAGATCATGGCAACAGTGTTTTCGGGTGGCAGCGCCTTGACTTACGCCCCCTGCACAGCACCCACTTCACCAACCGGGTCCCAACCTCCATATTTCCCCGGGCCGCTTCCGACCGAGGCAGCAAAGGTGCACGGGGCTTGCCAGGAAGCCTGGCACCCGAAGAGGAGCAGCACAGGCAAGGGTTCAGGGTCGCAGCAGAACAAGCAACCAAAGCCTGTCTCTGCTGGCGCACCTGCCTCTCCCTCCCATTCTCGGAAGAACTGCTTGCCGGCCCTGGGCAGCCGCGGGATACAGCCTGAGCCTCCTCGATCGGGGTGCCTCCCTGGGAATTGTTGCCCAGCCTGGCCCAGTTGTTTGGAAAAATAGTACACTGCTGGAAGGGGAAGGGGAGAGGAGCCTTACCCAGAGGCCAGCCAGAAGATAAAAGTTGCAAGACTCTGCTGTAGTTTTTTTGGACAAGCTGTCTCCACACAGCTCTCAGGTCCCTGCCGAAACTGGCCTGGAAGTGGTACATCACCTTGCAACCACGAGCGAGGCAGCAGCTGCTCTTGCTGGTAACTGAGCCCGCAAGTTGTTGTAATGGGCTATTACTGGTGAGAGCAGCCACCACCTCACTCGCGCCTTCTCATCCAAACTGCCGGGTGTTGATCCAGTTCTTTTTACCACAGCTGCGCAGCCTTTTCTTCCAATTCTAGCTATGCCTTGGCACTCACAACTGTGGCAGCCCAGCCTGCAGTTCTCCTCACTCCAACCAGCAGCCTCTGCTCACATCAAGGAGTCGGCGGCTGGGCGGGAGGACGAAAAGGATGGGCGCAAGGTGACACACCACTTTCAGATATGTCCGGTTGGTGGGTGGGTGAGCAGGCAGCCCTCAGGGAGGAGCACTGCATTGGGTGACACATCTCCTGATCACAGGCTGCATATGGGGTCCGAGGTGGAGGGGTGAGTTTCCCCGACCGGCACCCGGCGCTGCCGAGGTGGCAGGGCCGAGAGCGCTGCCACCGGCCAGGGAACAGCTATCTCGCCAGGGAACAGGCCGGTAACTTTTTGTCCTCTGGTAAGAGGCACGCCGGCCCTCTTGGAAAAAGTGGGGGTGCATGAGTGGGGGGCACGCACATGCGCAGTGCGGGGTACATGTGCGCATGCACAGTGCGGGGCATATGCACATGGGGAGCATGGTGGGGCCATGCACGCATGTGCAAATGGGGACACCCATTGCATTATGGGTGCTGGCATGCAAGAGCACTCCGACTTTTGGCATGCAACACCAAAAAGGTTTGCCATCACTGGTATATAACAATACAATACATTAAAAAAGTGATACATGCAATATAAATAGCAGACCCTATAAGTGCATGAAAAACGCCAAGATAATGATGATACATGCAATATAAAATAATAGAACATGCATATGAAAGGTAAAGGAGAGAAGGGAGGGGGAAGCATTCTTCCAGTAACAATGCAAAAACAGCCATAACTAAAAATTAAAGGAACTTGTCAATCAATATGAGATAAGCCAAGCCATTAAATGGTATTTGCAGTAATGCTGTTTTTACTGTTTTCCTGAAGACCACACCAACAAGGAACACGATTAACTATAATCAGAGCAGTCTGAATGGTCCTACTCCCATTACCCCATTAGGATAGCAGTCAGCAAATAATTCATTAAAAAGATGTCACTATCTAGTGATAGGGAGCTTCGCGTAGCTCCCACGTAACACTGCTCCTGCGCAGACTGCACTGGCTACCTGTGGCCTTTCGAGTGCACTTTAAGGTGTTGGTTACGACCTTTAAAGCGCTCCATGGCTTAGGGCCTGGGTACTTACGGGACCGCCTGCTGTTACCGTATGCCTCCCACCGACCCGTACGCTCTCACAGAGAGGGACTTCTCAGGGTGCCGTCCGCCAAGCAATGTCGACTGGCGGCCCCCAGGGGAAGGTCCTTCTCTGTGGGGGCTCCCACACTTTGGAACGAACTTCCCCTGGGCTTACGCCAAATACCTGACCTTCGGACCTTCCGCCGCGAACTGAAGACACATCTTTTCATTCGCGCGGGGCTGGCTTAAATTTTAAATTTTAAATTACATAAATTTTATTGATTTTAAATTTTTTACTAATTTTAATGGGGTTTTGGTTTTTATAAATTTTTAAAGTTCTAGGCTAATTATAATAAGTTTTTTAACTTGCATTTTAAATTGTATACTGTAGTGTCTGTATTTTATTGTTGCCTGTACACCGCCCTGAGTCCTTCGGGAGAAGGGCGGTATAAAAAATCACATAAATAAATAAATAAATAAATAGTGATGTGATAACTGCCGAAGCTGAGGACCAGATGCCAATAAATATTCAGTTTCTATGTTATAACTGTACAATTGGTTTTCTATGAAAAATCTCCAGGAATGAAGACTATACAGCAATGTTTTACAGTTTGTTTCTTAATTCTAAACTAAAACTGATTCATTACTTCTGGCTGATTTCCCGTCATCATTGAATATTCATATAGTTTTCCTTTTTCAGCTTGTTAATAGAAGTTTTATAAAGCATATCACCCTTTTTCCCCTAAAACTTCATTAGGTTGAATATGCAACATATAATGAATATGTTAAAGTCTTTGCCTCTTTTCTGTTCTTATGTATATGGACACAAGAATGCTTTGACTAAATAAAATGCATTTTATATCATTCAAAAAGGTATCTGTTTCCTCCTTTATTTTGCATTTAATTCTGTTAATTTGATTTTAATTACTCTTATAGCTATAAAATATTTTCAGCGGTGCTCCTTTAGAAAGTTAAATAAATTTACACCATTAAAATTGTTAGTCATGCTATATTACACTGTTTTGCAGAATACTTATCAATATTATACTGAGATATTTTCTTAAGAGTATTTCAAAGGTAACACTAGAATTGTAGAAACCTTTTGAAAACTAGCTAATAACATCACTTTTTTGGGGGAGAGTAGTACCATAAAATTATATATCAATGGAAAGATAATTTAATCAAGAATGTAATGCAATAACATTTATGAAGGATTTGCTATTAGAATAGCAGTTACGGTATAAAGAAGAAAAGTGAAACATGTAGGAAAAAAGAGATATACTAAAATTATCACCATAGAAAAAATGAGATATACAAAAATTATAACGTCAGTTAAAAGTTAGTTGGGTAACCTTTAGCATGAATTACGGCCTTACAACGTCTTCCCATGGAGTGAACCAAGTCTTTTAGTTCTGTAGCTGTTATAATGTGAAACCAAGATTGAATGATTGCTTCTATTAACTGGATTTTATTGCTGGGTCACTTCTGATTAATGAGTTTAATTAGTTGGCTCCATAGATTGTCAATTGGGTTGAAAATCTATGGAGAAAATATATATATATGTAGGTCTTGGCATTTTTAGGTCTTTTCCCGTGTAAGGTTGAGAGTCTCTTGGCGACGTTTCGACGAGGTCTCACTCATCATCTTCAGGCTGGTGTCTTCGGCTTCGTGCTTCTCGAGCTTTTTTTTAATCTCCTTAAACACAGGCTGGGAATGATTTCCCAATAAAAGTAATCTTACTGTCATGGTTCCAAGGAGAAGCACTCGAGAAGCACAAAGCCGAAGACACCAGCCTGAAGATGATGAATGAGACCTCATCGAAACGTCGCCAAGATACTCTCAACCTTACATGGGAAAAGACCCGAAAATGCCAAGACCTACATACCTATACCCGTGAAAACCTACGAAAACATACAGTATATATATGCTCAAATTAAATTTTTATAATTACTTTTGTAAAATAGAAGAAAAACAAAAGCATGAATGGAATCCTATACTTTATCTATTTAAATCTAAACTTAAATTTAAAAAACAGAATGGGTTTTAATTCCTAAGTAAACCATCCTTAAGATCATATTACATCTTTTAGTCTTTAGACAGGTCACCTTAAGTCTCTGTATCGTTCTGCTTTTTAATTATTCAAACAACAATTATTCCTGATTTTTTACCAGACGTCCTTTGGTTTAAGCATAGCTACTGACCTTCCACACTATCAGAACAGGAAGTTCCAACGCCTGTGTCGCCACTGTCAGAAGCTATGCTGTGTCTTCTGATATGGATACTTTGACGGCTGGCTGGACCTGCTGTGGCTTGCCACAGAGAATCAGTACCCGAAAACCATCCTGATGAAGAACATTCTGGGCCTGCATAGGAAAAAAAAGTGTTTAAATATAAAATTAGCTCAAGATGAGTTAAACATAAACTCAGTTATGTAGAAATTATGCATATATAAAATTAAAAGACAAGAATTCTATAGAAAGCCGTTCTGTAGTTTACTTCTTAATACCCTGTTTTCCCCAAAATAAGACATCCCCTGATAATAAGTCTAATTGAGCTTTTGAGTGCATGGCAATAAGGCCAAGCGCCAGTGGTGAAAGCCAATCTTTTTTACTACCGGTTCTGTGGGTGTGGCTTGGTGGCAATGGCAGGGGAACAATACTACAAAACCTCCATTCCCTCCCCACTCCTGGGGGAAGGATATTGCAAAATCTCCATTCCTCCCCCCTACTCTGGGGCCAGCCAAAGGTGGTATTTGCCGGTTCTGCGAACTACTCAAAATTTCCACTACCGGTTCTCTGAACTGCTCAAAATTTCCACTACCAGTTCTCCAGAACCTGTCAGAACCTACTGGATTTCACCCTGCCAAGCACTTATTTCAGGTTTCAAAAAAATATAAAACAGGGTCTTATTTTCGGGGAAACATGGTGCATGAACTTTTAATATGAATAAAAAAAAACCTCTTGTAGCTTGGAAGAAGACCATCAGCATTAACCCATTTTATATATATATATGTGTGTGTGTGTGTGTGTGTGTGTGTGTGTGTGTGTGTGTGTGTGTTTTTCTGAGATTTTCGCGGGTGTTTGTATGTAGGTCTTTGGTTATTCGGGTTTTCTCCCGCATAAAATTCGAAGTGTCTTGGCCACGTTTCGACGAAGTCTCATTCGTCATCTTCAGGCTTCAGCTTCGTGCTTCCCACGAAGCTGAAGCACGAAGCTGAAGCCTGAAAATAACGAATGAGACTTCGTTGAAACGTGGCCAAGACACTTCCAATTTTACGCGGGAGAAAACCCGAATAACCAAAGACCTACACACACACACACACACACGTGTGTGTGTGTGTGTGTGTGTGTGTGTGTGTAGGTCTTTGGTTTCTTTGGAAGAAATATACATATTTCTTCTGTTCAATGTGAATTTGCTTGGGATTTAGACTTGACTTTAAAATTCACTTTGCAAAATTTAAATTTCCTTTAACAGCATTTGAAAGGTAAGCAGGAAAGTTTAGTTTAGGTTTTGGACACATGAAACATTACTCAATGTTTGAAAAGTTTGATTCTGCCCCAAATTTTATTTGTTGAAATAATGGATAAACACAATTAATGTTGTATATGGTATTCATGTATCAAATCCCAATACATTTCTCTACCAAAGATTTCCATTTATATTAAACACAGAAAACCTCTGACCACAAAGCAGATTTCATCAACCATTATATTTAATGGAACAATTCACAATGTACAATCATAAGCAATCTAACTTGACAGCACAAAATTGCGAAGGTTAGGGAAAAATATAGATTCTATGACCTCTGGTATCATTTATTACAAACAAGACATATTTCACTATTCCAGTAAGTACAAAGTATATCAGATTTAAAAGAGCTTTATAAGGAATAACTATGAAACAATTACCTAATGAGGAAAACTGCATTGTTCATAGTTATACAAAGATCATTTTATAACTAAGCAAAACCAAACAGAAACTATTCTTCTTTTATACAGTCATTCAGCCTCGTTTAATTATGCAGTTGCCAAGATTTGAAAAAGCTGCCTTTTATTTTTAATTGTTCCATATTTTTCCACTGCTTTTACCCTTTTCTACAGAGAGAAAGAGAAAGAGGAACATACGAGCAACTTACACTTTGTATTCTAACTACTTAGCCAGAATCTCTTCTACTTTCTGTAATTCATACTACCACCAGTTTCTAAATTCTCTTTCATCTTTATTTTTTGCACAACAGAAAGCAGAGAGCTGTAATTTTCCCCCAAATTGTTCTGTCTTCCATCCGCACATCTATCCATCATATTGCTACAAAGCTCAGTGATTTACTTGCCTTGTGTCTCTGGCTAAGAGAATCCTGCTACAAGGCTACATGGTTATAAGACAATTCGATGATAATTCAATTCAATAAGGCATTCAATGAAGAAGAAATTTAGAAAAGAAATGCTCTAATTGACCGGCCGGTTAAAATGGCAGTGGGAGATTTGTACCTTTAGAGTTGCATGGTTGATGTAAACCCTCCTAGATAAACCAGATAGGAGACACCACTAGATGAGCTCATTCTACTTTATTGGAAGACTATATTAATATAATAGTGCAAGTCTGAAGGTACAAACCTCCTGCCATCACTTTTAAACATCCGATCAATTAGAGCAGTTCCTTCCTAAGTTTCTTCCTCTGACCACTGAGCCAGTGGTCAGAGAGGGCTCCTCCAGTGGTGAAATGTAAAGTTTGTTACTACAGGTTCTGTGGGCGTGGCTTGGTGGGGGGGTAATGTGACTGGGTGGGCGTGGCCAACTTTTTTTTTTTACTTTTAAAAGCATTTTTAAAAAATGTACAAAAATGTACAAAAAATGCTTTTAAAAGGCTCTGGCAATCCCAGCTGAGTTGCCTGATCGTCAGAGGCTTTTCTTTTCTTTTCTTTTAAAAGCATTTTTTTTTTTGCCTTTAAAAGAAAAGAAAAGCCTCTGACGATCAGGCAACTCAGCTGGGATCGCCAGAGCTTTTTAAAAGCATTTTTACAACCTCTGCAGCCGAAGAGGTTGTAGAAAAAATGCTTTTGAAAGGCTCTGATGATCCCAGCTGAGCTACACAATCATCAGAGGCTTTTTTTTTCTTTTAAAAGCATTTTTTCAGCCAAAGAAAAATGCTTTTAAAAGTAAAAAAATCTCTGATGATCGCGCGGCTCAGCTGGGCATGGGTGGGGGGCAGGGATTTTTGCTACCAGTTCTCCAAACCATCCACCACCATCGCTACCGGATCGGGTGATCCAGTCCGAACCGGGAGCATTTCACCCCTAGGTTCCTCCCTCTCTTGGCTGATTGTTTCCTAGGAAACATCACTTCCCCTGACTCCCCAAGGTCATCCTCACATGCCATTAGATCTGCTTTCATCATTCTGATGTTGGTGACAGATCTTGTGGATACTTTTAATATTGATAATTAATTGGTTGAGTTTTAATAAACTATTATTTAAAGGCAAATATACTGTGGTATGTGTGAGAGAGCGATCTTCTCATTTAAAATATATCAACTCTATTATAGAGGAAGCTACACTGAATATTAGACTAATATATAATACAGGTAGTCATTGAATTACGACTACAATTGAGCCCAAAATTTATGTTGCTAAATGAAACATTTATTAAGTGAGTTATGTCCCATTTTACAACTATTCTTGCCGTAGTTGTTAAGGGAATCATTGCATTTGTTAAGTTAGTAACATGGTTAAGTGAATCTGGTTTCCCCATTGATTTTGCTTGTCAGAAGGTCGCAAAAGCTGATCACACGACCCCAAGACTTGTAACTGTCATAAATACGAACCAGTTGCTAAGCATCTGGATTTTGGCCATGTGACCATGGGGATGTGGCAATGGTTGTTAAGTGTGAAAAATGGTCATAAGTCACTTTTTTCAGTGCCACTGTAACTTTTATTAAATGAACTATTGTAAGTCAAAGACTACCTGCACATTAATCTAAATGATTAATATACATTTGGATCTATGACTGCCACTAGAAATCTAAGGGGCTCAGGCTACTATATCTGCTACGACCATATCTGCACAGAGGTATTCTTGCAAGAGTAATTTTCCAGCTGGATTATAAAAATATATTGCACATGCGAGTCTCCTTTGAAAATTATTCAGACACTTCAATGAGTTCAAACCAGAGCCAACTTGTATCATCTGAAACAATCATATATCAGTGCTTTGCTATATGCGCTAGTGGGCAGGACATTTTTCAAGGTCTAATTTGAAGTAGTATTACTCTATAAAACCTAAATAGCTTTCAGTCATGTAATCTGAAGAAGTGTTCCTTCTCATTTTCCTATTAGGGCACTAAGATCTCCACTAGAGACTATTATCAAATTTCTCTCACATAATGAAAGGGCTTTTTCAATAATGATGTCCTGAAGGAAATAATGTAGGGGATCCATATTATTTTTACAGACAGTTTAGGGAGTAATGACTTTAGTAAAACTTTATCTGCAATTCTGCCTTCTACTACTGAAGGGGCTTTTAGATCTCAATGACACTTATAAATGAAAGTACAGATTCCCAGTAAGGTTAAGCATGAAAGGCAGATCATAGGTAAATATGATTCACTGAAAAAGAAAATAAGCCAATTCTAGGTTTCTGATAACAAATACCCTCCCCCTCAAAAACCAACAAAACATAAATTACAGGAGACTGAAATGCTTAACTTGAAAATAAAATATTATATGTTGAATAATGGAAAAGTTGACCTTGGAAAGGAGGAATCAAATTAATAAAATTTTGGCAAGAAAATTCAAACTTTGGGGCAAATACCTTCTTTCAACAATCTAAATGAAACTACATGCAGACATCATCAGATTGACAACGTCAAAATCAAACTAATTATATACTCTCCAAACAAAAAAAGCAATCCTCAACATATAACCATTTATTTAGCAAACGTTTAAAGTTACAATGGCACTGAATGACTGTTATGATTGATCTTTGGAATTTTCTTCCAGACCAACACTTCTCACACACTTAGGGATGGAATTTTGTCCTCCATTCCCGTTATTAGCATGTTGTTTGTTTGTTCTTTTAATTAGCAAAATTAAGACCTAATGCTGATTGAAGCTCAATTCACAAACTCCTTTTTGAAAATTACGCTAAGAAAAACAAAATCATCAGACCAACAAGGTACAACTTCAACAGTAGTCTATATGATTATGAAGTTACTATGATGATTAGATTTAATGGATTAGGTTGGATAACTAGAGTAGCAGAGTAAATTGGGATTGAAGTTCATAACATCATTAAGATAATGCAAACAAAAATATCCCAAAATGCAAACAACAGAAGGTGAATTGATGCTTGCTGATACAACAGGAAACAAAAGGCATAAGACACAGAGGAATTCAAATTAAAAGCTGAGTTCTGGAAAAGATTAAGAGACAAACAGATATATCTAAATAAATAATGCAAAGAAACTGAAGTTATCAACAAATGGAAGGAAAAGAGATTTATTTAAGATACTTACAGAATACAAGTCAAACATTTCTGTAAAGGTGGACATGATTAAAGACAAAGAAAGCAAAGAACTGCTAGGGAAAAAAGAAAGTTTGATTTCTGTAATGTAAATTGGGCTCTAGAACTTATAACTGACAATAAAGCTTCAGAAGCTCTTTTAAACCAACCAAAGTTAAAACCTTTCAGGATAAGAGCAATTCTTATTTTAATACCAAAAAGGGCAGAAAGAATGCTCAGATTACTGAACAATTGCACTTATCCCTCAGGTTGGTTAAGATAATGTTCAAGGTTTGCAATCCAGAGTTTAACAATACCTGCAACAAGAACTGTCAAATGTACAAGTCAGCATTTAAAGAGGTGGACGCTTCCATCACCTTGTATACTGTTACCTTATTTACCTTCTATGCAAAGAAAGCCAGTTTGATGTGGTGGCGAAGGCACAAGGCTAGAAATTGGAGACTGAGTTCTTTCCCTGCCTTGGGCACCAAACCAGCTAGGTAATTTTGGACCAGTCATTCTCTCAGCCCTAGGAAGGAGGCAGCAGCAAACCATTTCCACAATTTTGCCAAGAAAACTTCCCACCTTCATTATAACAATTATGAACAGTTTCACTATCTCCTCACCTTCTCTCATTTAGTCCCCATAATAATAAATAATAATAAAATTAATAAATAATAAAACTCCTCATCCCATAACTCAACATTTATGGTCATAAATGAGCCCAGAATTATGGTTGCAAGACCTGTCGGTTGTTAAGCCTGATTTTACCACCTTTTTGTAGCAGTCATTAAGCAAATGTGATAGCCATAAAGTGAAAAGCAAAAGGTTATGCATCTTACAATATTCTGTCTGAGCGAACCATGTGATCATAAACAATTAAAATTATTTAACAATTACACTACATGAGAAATTACTATTATTTGTTTCTTCTTAGAGTCATAAGACTCCATATTTATTTACATAATTTAGTTCATCAGAGACATCAGTCTCTTCTCTTTTAGTATTTTTCTTTCTTTTTTACTCTGCCAACCGCTTCTCTTCTCACACACCTCTCTCCTTTTAAACTTCTGCTCCACCTTCTTTATAAAAAAAGTTTCCAATTAACCAATTACTTGCTTTAGTAGAATGAAAGTTATCTATCATTTTATAATAAACATTTATGCTAAACATTTATCATAAACTTTTATGATAAAAACAATTTTTCCTTGTAATATTTAGCATAGCCATTTAATATAACATTACAAATTCCAGGGGGAAAATGCTTCACAAACAAAATACAGAAAATAATGAATTAAACAAACTGTTCAGTTTATGTAAATCAAATCTTATTTGCTTAAGATTTTTTCCAGAATCACTTTTCTTATTAAAATAATGTGCAGTTTCAGAGCAGAATTCTGTAGCACTATTAGTTGATTTCTTCTCTTATTTTTCTCTTACTTTATTCTCACCAATCCATTGGTTTACTACAGAAATGGAAATCTGAGCTACAGATGTTTCTTATTTCTACTTTAGCTCATAAAAGTAATTCATTAGTTCATTCTTGCTATGACGGCTCACCTCTCCATCTTCCTGCACTCTTCAGCCAGTTTTTTTATTATTTGATTATCAGCCACTCAAAATTTTGATTATTGCAAGGGAAATTCTTTTAACTATTTTACTTGGGCTTAGACATTATCTGTGAGGTTCAAGGGAAACATGGATTTGGGTTAAAAAAGGCAGAAAGAGGATGAAATAAGGCAATTTATTTCAGAGAGAGGGAGAAAGAATGCTTCTTTATTATTATTTCTGCATCACATTATTGCCAATTCACACTAAAACAGCAAGACCAGGACAAATGCATGTCACTTAACCTTTTATGCATTATTAAAGAGGTAGAACAGGAAGAAGCCATTTTCAATCAGCCATTACACTGTGTAGTAATGTACACATGAAATAGTAGGTTATTAAACTGACATTAGAGCTAAATGTATAATCGTCTTCATGTAACCCATTACTTTAATAATGAAATAAACTTAAGTGACAGAGAGTAGGTTTATACATCATTCTATAAGAGTAAGACTATTACCTTGCTGATACAGACATAAAAACAGAGATGGGGGGTAATTTAAGTGTCCCCCCCCAACAAGGCCTTATTTCTGATGACATGAATTCTGTTCATGGAAATACAATTCAAATTCAGACAATTACTACCGAATATCTAACAGTTCATTTATAGCAAAAATAAGATTTGTAGTATTCGTGTAAAGAAGATCCCACTACAAAGGACACTTCAAAAAATAAAGTTATATTGTTAGAATAGAAGCAAGTTATAAGTGGTGTAACCCCTCAGTTGCTAGTAGTCCTTGTCTTATCATTGTTATCCAATTATGATAAACACAGAGTTTTCCATTTATTAAAGATGATCTTGCATACTCCCCATTATTTACTTGCATATTAAATTACATAAACCTTCTAACTCACAGAAATATCCAGCTTGGGGAGAAAACTGAAGGTAAACATTAGCATGGACAATCTCTCTTTTAGCAAATTAAGAATTCTGTCAGATTTATTTGGCCAGTATCAATCACTACTAATTATTACAAAGCTTTGACAGTCCTTGTTCAAGGATAAACAGGTGGTGATAAACATAAATCACCATTCACAACCTTCACTGCTAGCTTGTAACAAGAAAAGTCAAAGGAGTTTGGAAATTCAATCATATGACATTGTGTTTAAAGACTGCTCAGCATTCACTTAACGACAGCACACCCCAGAACTGCTGCCATAAGTCAGTGCAATCACATGACATTGTACTTTACAATTACCGTACAATTGCTGGTCCCAAATATTATCGTTAAAACCTACATCTTTCTTGTCATTAAACCACAAACCTGACACTATAGTGTTGATTTCTTCTTCTGATGAAAATGCAGGACCAAGATAACATTTCTTTTTAGGAAGGAAACCCCTTTTTCAGCCATGTTTGTGGGTGAACAGTATATTCTTAACTGAATAAAGCATTACAAATTTCATATCACAAAGTTCAAGGCATAGGCCTATGTTTTCTTCCTTAACTTAATAAAGAACTATCTCCACTTCTGCTAAATGGACCAGAGACTAGGCGGCTTCATCACACTAATTCACTTTGTTCTCAGGCATCAAGTCAATAAAGTAAATACCGGTATATTTTACCAGTTTCACTGATTTAACTTCTTCTGACAGGTTTAGGAATCTGATATACCACTCTGCAGCACAGTGATTGAATGCAGGTGGTAAGGTATGTGGAAGGACTGGATCACGTAGTGCAGTGTTAACGTTTATAGATGGAATTACCCAGTGGTGGGATTCAAATTTTTTTACTACCAGTTCTGTGGGCATAGATTGGTGGGCATGGCATGGCTTGGTAAGCATGGCTTGGTGGGCATGGCAGGGAAGGATACTATAAAATCTCCATTCCCACCCCACTCCAGGGGAAGGTTACTGCAAAATCCCCATTTCTTCCCGATCAGCTGGGACTCGAGAGACAGAGAATAGATGGGGGCAGGGCCAGTCAGAGGTGGCATTTACCGGTTCTCCAAACTACTCAAAATTTCCGCTACCGGTTTTCCAGAACTGGTCAGAATCTGCTGAATACCACCTCTGGATTACCATTCCTAGACAGTTCTATAGCAGATTCCCATACTAAGTAGATGGATTTGTTTAGAGATTTGTAGCAATGCAACAGATTCCTTCATCCACCAGTAGCTATTAGTAAAGAGTTAAGAGTGCTTGTCCTCTTCTAGGGTATAAATAGACTTGTTGGTTATCAGATCTGTAGTATATCTAATTTTAGGAAAACAGGTTATGACCAGCTTGTTCCAAATAACAGTCCCCAGTTTGGGACAGTTTTAGATAGAATGATTTATTGTGACCTCTGGAAATGCAAAGAGTGAATCTATTCATAAAACCATCTTATCTATACAAAACACGTAGTTTAGCTTTTACTGATGATACCAACCACTACAGTATTTCCACATGTAGAGTTGGAGGCAATCCAGGCTCAGGTATCGTATGATATGTACAGGAGCCTCAACCTGTGCAAAAGAAACTCCTGGTGCATCGCTTTCAAAGTGGAGAACTATGGTCCCCATGGATATTATAATGCTATTATCATGGGCTCTCATTTATTTTATTTTGCAGGCCACCATCAATAACATTGGGATAGGTAGAAACATGTACACCATTTGAAAGTGGGAGGGAGACAGGGGAGAACTACAGTGAATCATTTGTTCCTGCCTTTTTACTTTCTGAACCAGAAGAATTGTGGCATTTGTTGCTCATATTAATACAAGTCAACTTGAAATACCTCCTATTACTGTGATCTATTGGAAGATTTCTTCCAAAATATTGTGTGTTTCTATCTATTTCTACATTAAACAAGCAACAGAACATTACGCGCTCTTTACTTCAGGCTCAGTGCTAACCATTTGTTAAGCTTTCCATTCCCATTCATGTCTTATTTTCATCATATACCACTCTTACCAAATTCAAACCAGCCACCATTTGTATACTTATCCAAAACATGACAGGTAGTCCTCAACTTACAAGCACAATTGAGGCCAAAATTTATGTTGCTAAGCGAGACATTGGTTAAGGGAGTTTTGTCCCATTTTATGACCTTTCTTGCCACAGTTGTTAAGTGTATCATTGCAGTGGTTAAGTTAGTAACATGATTAAGTGAATTTGGCTTCCCCATTGACTTTGCCTGTCAGAAAGTCACAAAAGGTTATCATGTGACCCTGGGACACTCAACCATCATAACTGAGTTAGTTGCCAAGTGTTTACGTGCCATAGTCACATGACTATGGGGATACTGCAGCTGTCGTAAGTGTGAAAAATGGTCATAGGTCACTTTCTTTCAGTGCCACTGTAACTTTGAACGGTCAATAAATGAACTGTTGTAAATAGAGGACTACCTGTACATAATTCAAGTCTATTCATTTTATACTTTTTCTCTAAATCAACAAAAACACTTTCTTACTCACATTCATAGATTTCTCAGTGGCTTGCTGAAGAAAAATCTGACCAATGCATATTCTGCATGGGATAAAATCATACTGAGCTTCCCAAATGTTGTTGCCTCGTGTAACCATTTGATAAGAATTGTGGCAAACATCTTCCCAGGCATAACTAACAAACTAATTCCCCAATATAGGTTTTGCATTCATTACTTGTATTTTTTCTTTGTAAGAGGGATATAATTAATAGGGATTTTTCTAATCAGGCAGAGTTGCAGACTTCACACGTATAAATAAATCACATATAAATGAGTCCATAAGTCACATCCATATTTTAACATTTCAACAATTATACTACCTATACTGCAACTTTATCACTTTACTTCAACATTTTCACAGCATTTATGTCTTCCTTTCCATCTCTTTTCATAGATGTTAACATTCATTGTATTCATTTCAATCTGACTCTTCATATCTCCATCACTCCCAAACAAAACTCTAAAATACACTTTCCTGCATTCTCTTGATGAAGTTTCCTCCCAAATTATCGTATTCTATCACTTTCATTTTTAATTCCACTCACTCTACTGGAGGCTCTTTGCTAAACTTTCTTCACCTATTTCCAAAACAAATATTTTTCCTATTACAATTATTCTACATATTCTCTGCTTTCGTTAATCTTAAACTATTTTGTCCTTTGACATTATTCAAATCTATTCTTCTATGTATGTTTATGTGTGCATATATGTGCATATGTTTGCATATAAAATACAATAACTTTTTGTCATCCTTGATTTTTGAGCAACAATTCTCTTTTATGTGTATTTATTTATGTCTACCAATAACTTTTTCAACTTCATTGCAGAAAGCAACTTTTGCCCTGCCCTTACTTTTTCGTAGTTCTTATTAGCCTAATGCCACACACATCTGCAACACTTTGTAATCTAAATATTTTATTTTATTTCAAACAACTTCCACATCACCTTTTCTTACTCACACTTTCCATCATTCTTTTGGGAAATGAATATATCTTGCTTAAGAGTCTTATGTTCAGCTACAATGAAATCTCAGAAAAATGCCTCTTTGGTTTAAAGAGTTGCTGACAAGCACTATTTTGCCTTCAAATTCAAACCACTCTACAGCTCCATCTGATATGCACATCCAATTTTCACTTATGCATGTATTGATTTAAAATTAGTAGCCTTGAGCACCAAGAAACATGTTGTGAAATTTCAGTTCATCTTTCTAACAATTTCCTCAATGTTAAGTTCAAGTTCATAATAATACGACACTAGAACTATTTCAGTTACAATGGCTCTTCCAAACTTTTCCAATAAACTAGCCTTAAATAACATACAAGAAATAAAGGCTTGTTCTTAGAAAAACAACTAAAATGTAAAGTCTTTCTTACATCCAAGGGTAGGCTCCTGGGAGTTTGGCAGGGTTCAGGCGATCCTCTAGCCAAGGATCACTGGGGTTTTGAGAACCCCCAAATGCCACCCCTGGCTGGCCATGATCACCCCACCCCACCCCTCCCAGGAGCCTCCACACAGTCCGTTCATCATTTCAAGTAAGTGCAGGGGACGTACGGAGGGTCTGGGAGGGCAAAAAACAGGCCTACCGAAGGTTTGGGAAGTCCAAAAACAGGTCTGTTTCCAGCCTCCAGAGGGCTTTCAGAGCCCAGGGGAAACTGTTTTCACCCTCCCGGAGCCTCGAGAAAAGCATCCAGAACCTGGGGAGGGCCAAAAACACACACACACCCCGGCCATGGTGCAGGTGGCCAACTAGGCCACAGCCACCATGGCCACGCCCACCCAGCAACAGGGTAGTGAACCCATTGCTAAAGCATCTGAAACCCACCCCTGCTTACATCTATATTCTTTTTTTCTTTTTGATTTTTTTTAATTTATTTTTAAAACATAAAAAAACCACCATCAGATCCATTTCATTACAACATGCTGCATGGGTGCTAACATATCTTCCTGTGCATTCACAAAATGAACATTTCTTTCGTACATATATCTTATGCTTATCTTTTCTAACATATCTTTCCATCTAACCAATTATAGAATATCCCATATTTTATAGTACTGCTTATCTTCTTGCTCGCTAATTTCAAATGTTAACTTATTCATCTCTGCACATTCCAACATTTTTCTAATTATTTCATCTTGCGGAGGTAACTTTTCATTTTTCCAATTTTTTGCAAATACAATCCTGGCTGCTGTAATGATATTCATAATCAAATATTTTATATCTCTAGTATATATCTCAGGTATAATTCCCAACAGAAAGACTTCTGGCTTAAAGTCAGTATGTTTTTGATCATTTTTTCCAACCACGTGTGTATTTTAGTCCAGTATCTTTTCGCTTCGACGCATGTCCACCACATGTGGTAGTATGATCCAGGTGTCTGATGACATTTCCAGCATTTTTCAGATTTGTCCTTAAACATTCTGGCGATTCTTGTCGGGGGTAAATGCCACCTGTATCTATATTCTGTCACGTATTTTATAAGCATATATCAATGGGTATCCCCTGTAGTACCTGTTAGGTTCCTTTTCCTTCTTATTCTAACTTTAAAAAAAAGATTGGAATATGATAGAAAGCAAAGACTGAATTCAAGCATGTTCTTTTGCTTCCCAGATGGTTTCTGGTTCCAATCCCATAAGAGCCCTAGAGATATTAAAATGACAGATGGTTGGATCCCTTCACTTTCCTTTGAAATGTCCACAGCTATCATAAGCAAAAAAAAAAAAAGCTTTATCATTTAATTCTTACTTAACTGATATTTTATGACAAAATCATCTATACAATCTGTTTTAAATGTAGATAACTATAATTTAAAAAGAAAATAGTTTAAATGTAATGACTTTATAAGAAACCACCTTATGATTGGTAATCCAGTATTTCTTAAATTGTGTCCCAAAGAATATCAGTATTTCCCAAACAATTTGGTATTGTTCCATGGGCACCTTCAAAAATACTAAGAATATTACTATTTGTTATTTCAACTTCATTTTCATGAAAGTGGATTTTTTTATACTCAGAACAAAGAAATCCAAATATTCACAAAATAAACAATTCTTATACTGTCACTTGACAGATGAAATTGTAATCACATATATCCTATGATGATCTATAATCTTTCAAAAATAAATACTGAAGTAGGTTAAAAACATTTTTAAACTTTTTAAACAAATTTCATTCCAAAAATTGAAACATGCCTTTTTATGAAAGCTCACACCTCCTATGTTGTATAATTTATGATTTTACTTCATTTTTTTTTAAAGAGGCAGTCCTGTGTGTTCCACACAAAAAAAATGTTTTGTAATTTAAATTTGAAAAACAAAATTTAGAACAAAAAGAGGGAGTACTAACAAAAACTCTTTGTAGATACAGAAAATGTAATCCATCTTACCTACCCAATCGCCATGGCTGCTGAGTGTAAAAGGAACTGCACATCTGTACATTATAAGAATGCTAGGATGAGGAAGAGTGTTATTATCACTGGTATGTGAAGTATGTCTTTTTATTATATTACATATAATCTACCTTAGCTTAAAACAGAAAACAAATTCAAATACCTTCAGTATTACAGTCTTCTGATACCTTTTGAAGAACAGTCACTATTACTCCCATTTTACAACTAGGAACCTGAAGCTGCAAGATAGTGATTCTCTTAGGGCCACCATGCTCAGCCATAGACTTAACAGGGAATTGAACCCTATGCTCCAGGGTTCTGAAACAAAAATAACATTGAAAATGTGATGATCTCTTTTTTGTGCAAACGTAAATACTTTTTCTATTGGCATAAAATATTACCATTAAAAAAAGAAATTTTGCAACATTCAACCAAAGAGTTACATGAATAACTAAACTACAGTATGTGAGAACATGGTGTGTGGGTGGGGGTGTGGATGTGGATGTATTTATGTGTATGTATAAATAAATAAATAAATAAATAAATAAATAAATAAATAAATAAATAAATAAATAAATAAATAAATAAATAAATAAATAAATAAATAAATAAATAAATAAATAAGTGTGTGTGTGTGTGTGTGTGTGTGTGTTTTCTGAGGTTTTCACGGGTGTTTGTATGTAGGTTTTTGGTTCTTCGGGTTTTCTCCCGTGTAAAATTGGAAATGTCTTGGCGACGTTTCGACGAAGTCTCATTCGTCATCTTCAGGCTTCAGCTTCGTGCTTCTGGGAGCAATGTGTGATCGCAGCTGTTTCTTCCTTTTAACTGCTAGTGGGGGTTTGAACTGATTGAGTGGGAGCTTGGCTGTGCTCTGATTGGATGGGGTTTTTTTGTGCTCTGATTGGCTGGGGGTGTGTCCTGTTTGGATGGGGGCTTGGTTGTGCTCAGATTAGTCTGAGTTGCAGGGGGATTTGAGTTGGTGAGCTGCATTGCTGTTGTTTGGCTTCGTGTAGCTCACCAGCTCAAATCCCCCTGCAACTCACGACTAATCTGAGCACAACCAAGCTCCCACCCAAACAGGACACCCCCCCCCGCCAATCAGAGCACAAAAAAAACCCCATCCAATCAGAGCACAGCCAATCTCCCACCCAATCAGTTCAAACCCCCACTAGCAGTTAAAAGGAAGAAACAGCTGCGATCACACATTGCTCCCAGAAGCATGAAGCTGAAGCCTGAAGATGACGAATGAGACTTCGTCAAAACATCGCCAAGACATTTCCAATTTTATACGGGAGAAAACCCAAACAACCAAAGACCTACCTACCTACCTACCTACCTACCTACCTACCTACCTACATACATACATATATATATAGTCTATTTCATTTATATTTCATTTTCTTTTCAGCTATTTCTAATCAATTTAGAGTCATTTAACATGAAAATGTGTATCTATTGTTGTAAAAAATTTCTCTCCAATTGTACTCTTCGTATGTTTTTTTCTAGTTGGGCCACGCTTTTAAAAAGTATTTTCCACTGCATACTTTCCTCTAATATATAAATTCCCTCATAAACAGGTATTATTTTTTGAGTTGCAAAACACACTGCAAACTTCTAAAAAAGGGGGGCTCACAGACTATTTTCATGATCATTAAAAGAACCAGGATAAATCAATCAGGATATGAAAACAAGCCAAAGTTGTTTCGGATCTTTTTCTGAATTTCTTTCAGTCCCCATCTCGTGTGGAATTAAAAGTTGTTGTAGACTTAGTATGGTCAATATGAGCATTTGGTAGCTAGCTCTAATTCTGTGCTATTTGATTCACAGGATTATATTGGTCTCCAAGTCAGTGATAATCCACTTCCAAGAATCAATAAATTCTAGTGCATTATTTCTTAACAAATCAATGAAATCTGAAATATAGTTTTCACTGTTATTATTGTTGATTTTAAAACTACAAATCAATCCTCCATAAAAGTAGACAACAAACTAGCAAGACAGTTTGTGAAAATAAAATGTATTAAAAGCTTACATACAATCATGTGGAAGGAAATCACTGAATTTAACTTACTCTGCTCAAGAAGAAAACGTTAACGGAAAAAAAATAGGAAGTATTTAAACACAGAATATTAGCCTTTGATAAAAGTGCTATTGAAATTTTTATGACGATGGTTTGTAGTAAAGGACACCACTGGAACTAAAATATAAGCTTGTATGCTTACATGTTTGACTCCTGAACCTCAGATTACAAACCAAAGATAGGATTCTAAAGTTATGTGGAAGACAGAACAGTTGACATTGGAGACAAGTGCAGAAACAGCTTTCCTCCTATTATAGACTATTAGTAACAAATGGGTTTTTCTTCAACAATGGATATGAGACATCTGCTCCCCTATACAATAAATAAATGGATTCCCAACCAATTAGAGATATTTGTTGTCTTTTTAAATTGGATTGCTAACATACAGAAGTGAAACAAAGGAGAAGCATTTCAAATTGTATAGGTTGTATTTAATAAATAAGCTACTTAAATCATGTCCAATCTGATACGATTTGGAGCCAGTATTAGCTTCCAGGACCCTAATCATGGCGGTGACATGTCTCTGTTACTCCGTATTGCATAATAAATTTATTCATTACTGATTCATAACAATACTTATTTTACTTTATAATATTTTTACAAGATATATTTATAATCTCTATTTTACATAATTTTTGCATCTTTTTTTGCCGAAAAATTTTGACCTTGGATATTCAGCTTCCTCTCTTAGGGAAAGTAAAAGAAAAAAAGTAATGAAAGTCATAACTGAACATTAACAATGGTTAAATATGAGCTGATTTCTTATTCCCTCCTTTCTGGTAAATTCCTAAAACATAATGTTTATTTTCTTCTTTGTTTGTACATTATGCAATTTTACACCTGCATTCCAGATTTTGTTTCTGCTAAACTATGGCAAATATGAAACAGTGTAGCACAATAGGTTCAAACTAGACCTATTTTGTATGCATCCCTGCTGCACTGTAATCTAATCCTAATACTGAACACTCCACCAACAATAGTGCTACTATAAAGAATTAAAAACTCACTATCAATTTCTGTTCTTACAAGGACACACCGTGTTTCTTACAAGCCAGCATCACCACTGTATTCGTATCTGCATCATATCCTCATTCCCCGCATCCATTCCACCCCCATAAAACAAAGAGGGCTCCAGTTATACTATCCAGGTATCTTCATCTATAAAGTACATATTCAGCAGTTTTATGTTATAAATACAGTCATCCAATCCACAAAACCCCACAAAGCTCATAACAGATTGTGAACTCACCCTACTACTGAAATTTACATTATGACATTGTCAGTGAGGTTATCACTTTCATTACAAATTACCTGTTGCTAAGAAATGCCATTGTTCAAGAAGCAGCAATTATTAGGTATTACTAAGGAATAGATTCAATTTATTATTTCAATAGGAAACAGTGATTGATGAAAATGATAATATTTCTGGGAAACTTTGTGTCAAGGATATCTATTGGTGGCTAGCAGCTGTATTTATAACTCATAGCACTCCTCATGTTACAAAAAAAGGCATGTTCCTCATCCCAATCATCTCATGTATTATGGCAGATTGGCTCAAAGGAAGATTACTGAATTGTTTTATATCTAATTTTTCTCTCAAATAAAAGCCTTTTAAAATCAATCACATATATTGCCTTTTATGAAGAGTCATTAACTCAAATATATCATTACTTGGATGATAAAAATGTGGACTGGCAAATTAATAATCTCGGCAAAAAACAACCACCCTGTATTATGAAAGCTAAGAAGGATGACAAACTAATTTCACTGTGACATTTCTCACTTGAGGCACAAATGACCAGGCTCAAATTATATTTTGAACCTAGTTCTCTAAAAATGGCACTGGTGCTCAGAAAGCTGGAAGGAAAGAGAAAAAGAGGACAACTAAAGGCAAAGTGAATGGACTCAGTTAAGTGGCAAGTGATTCATTGGAAGACCTGAGAGATCAAGTTAGGGATAATGTGCGGATACAATAATTAACAATCATCATCAACAATAAAAAACAATAGATATAATCCATCAAAAATCAACACTACTATATTATTGGAAGTAATTTTCGTACAAAGACCAGCTGAAATATTTTAAACAAATATACATTTCCCTCCCACAGACATATGTATTCATTATTTTCTATTCTTTGCTTAAACGATGCAGCAAGCTTTTACATAGATTGTCATGTTTTTCTCATTCAAGTTGAAGGCTTTGTAAAAATTGCTTGAGATTAAAAACATTGTAGTATTCATATTTTTAAAAATGCCATTAAGCCACATTATTGTCAAACTTGGAAGCCTTTCATTTCTTTCATTGGGGGTATTACTTGGAACCCTGACATTTATATGGAATAATACATATGCAAATAAAACATATAATAGTCCTCCACTAAATGAAGTCAGC
Source organism: Ahaetulla prasina (assembly GCF_028640845.1). Classification (NCBI taxonomy): domain Eukaryota; kingdom Metazoa; phylum Chordata; class Lepidosauria; order Squamata; family Colubridae; genus Ahaetulla; species Ahaetulla prasina. The sequence goes on along the minus strand of NC_080539.1, from coordinate 113,034,244 downwards.
CCATTCTCAAAAAAGCATGCTTTCTAGAAAACTATTTTCAATCTCTATTGGGATTATAATATTAATCAAGATAATTAAATTGGTATATGGCCCATCAAAAGCAGAAATAGCACCCTCATTAAAAACAATTATGTTATTTACAAACAACATCTTATCTGCTGTATTGCTTCTCTGCACTCAAATAGCACGGAGTCTTTGGCTTCTAGAGAAAAGAAATAATTAAGGATTTTTAAAATAGCACATGCAGAGAGCAGTTGTGTCATTCATGGCTACTGATGTCATACGTAATTTGATAGTCACGCACCTCACACTACTACTATATCAGACCTGCATGTTTAGTTGGGTAAAAGGAATATATACTGAAATTTTCAAATGCTAGAAAAGCAACAGAAGCAATTGAATCTTGAAAAGAGACCTGCGAATCTTGTTCAACACTACATTTATCATGTGGGGAAAAAATCATCTGAATCTGGAGTGAATTATGTAATGCTTCACACAGCCAATTCATATTGCTTCTTGGAGGATGGTCACATCTCACTGTTCAGTGAGATCTAAAATATAATGAAATAAAAACTGAGTACATTATTTAGGCTCACAAGTATCAAATTATCAATCAGTCTTTTCTTTACAGCTACGGTACTATCTCTTTCATAAGAGTTCAGAAATTTTCTTCAAAAACAATGAGGCATCCCAATTAAAAACTCAGCCAAAGAAGAAATTCAAAAAAGTGCATGCTACTATATTTCATGAATTTTTAAAATATTTGGATAATATATACCTCTGCCTAGCTTATCAGTGGATTCATATTCTGTGCTCAGGGAGAAGATAACACTTCATAAATATTTTTATTTTAACTAACAACAGCCTGCAAATAGAATCTGTGTTTAGACAGATCACCATTTGTAGAATCATTAAGCAAACTACAAATAAGATAAATTGGAATCAGTTAGGAGTGATATTTCTGTTTGGGTATGGTCAACATTTTAACAGATTTTTGGAGTGGGCAGCCATAATAAAATTATTTAATAATAACATGCAACATTTTTCTTTACATAATTTTTACTGTCTCTGGTACTCTGGTACTTCACAAATATTTCTGAAGCATAGAATAATGTAAAAAAGTTCAGCTGATAAGAATCTTTATACCATCATAGTTAAACTAATCTGATTGGTTGAAGCATTATAACAAATAGTAATTTGCACCAATCAAAGAGTAATACCAGTCAGTAATGATAGACTCAGCAAATAATCTCTTTTATATCTCAGCAATTAAAATTGTATATATATTTTAGCAAACACCACGCTGAATTTCTAACTTCTACAATTAAAAACATCATTTCCTGTTAATTTTCCACTATCATTAACTCCAATCAATTCACTTTATTTCTCATTTCAGTATTTTCTAAACAAAATAAGAACAGGCAAACAATACTTAAATATAATACAGAGAGGGTGTGCATTTTTGTAACACTGCATTTTTCATAAACCTCTGTATCTTTTCATTTCAACATTATACTCATAGAAAGATCTGCTAATTGCACTTATAATCTTTTATTGATTGTCACCACTTAGATAATTGGTTGATGAATAAAAACTATGATACTTTATCTAATCTTTCATTTCCTGTATCTCATTAAATTTAATAAAATTGAATATCACTAAAACATTAAAATATGACATAGTACTGTATCATTCTTAACTACTAGCCTGTACACTTGATTGCCAATTGTCAGACATGACTGGATTTGGAGTATAGAAAGTTGATAGTGTCCAGATCATAGATGCTATAGTCCCATGATTTTGTGCTATATGTTCTGGCTTTGGTTTTCTATTTTCAATTAATTTATTTGGATCCAACTTTTCTAAAATACAAAACAGGCTTTCCTTTAATGTGTAATTTTTCCCTATAGTATAAATACAATATTAAGCAACATAAACTGCAAGAAATCAGTAATGTAAAACTAAATATACCTGACAAATTATTTATTTACTTCTGATTTTTTTAAAAATCACAAGCCAGGTTTCTAAGTAAACTTTCGCAAACTTGTAAGAATATTAAAACCATAATAATAGATTTAAACAACTTTAAGAAATCAAATAAAATTATATCAGATGTATTATATACAAAAATAATTCCTAATTCAATTAAAGGGAAGATGAATAGATAAATCTTCAGAATCCATCCAATAATACATAAAGGGTAAAGGTCAACTGAATAAAATTCTGCAAGTAGATGAGTCAGGTTGCCTTTGGGAGGCTTTCATAGTGCAGAAAAATTATAATAAATTGTAAAAAACATATTTTTCACTTTAGAATGAGATAATATCCAGAATGACATAAGGAAGCATTTGTACCCAGTCACTTTATGATGTAGGTCTGCCATGATAGAGGCAAAAGTCCACATTTTCCAATGTTTACTAATATATGTTTTTAGGCATTCTGTGATTATTTTTATCATTTATAGTAAATTTAAAGATTTGATTAAACTTTTCATAATTTACTATGGTTTTCATCTGGACTACTTTTGTCCCAGCTATGACACATGATCACTGGAGTACCACTAACTCTAATGAACTGACAAGGAAAGTGTTATTTAAATATATTATTGCATATAAACTTATAGTGAACCAATCAAATTCTGCAGTTCATTTTTAAGATTGATTCATTTGTAACCCAAATGTAAATTAGTACATTTATCAATAAAACAAGTTCAGATTAAAATATCAGAAAATGGAGGTAGTAAACAATTACATCTTCAATGAGACTTGTTCTCCTCCATAACAGCTGGCCCTTTCAAGCAACACATTCTATTCCTCAAAAGTACAGAACAGTACAGTAATTCATATCAAAAGAATTACCAAATAACTCTTATTTATCCTAAAAGCTGTGCAGCAAAGTACAGCTTGTTCTCAACCAGTGCAATCTAACTGTTCCATGGCAGTATCAACTTAGGGCTTGACAGAGGAAACAAAGCACAATATATTCAACACAATGTTATCTTGGATGGTTTAATAAGACAGATCACTGGCCTGTTTTGCTAATTTGAGATATTGATGTGTGAACCGGCCTGGACATACTGGGTACCCGTCCAAATGTACAACTATAGTACCTCCTGAGGAGTAATTCACTCCTTCCCATAAGAGGGATGGAGTTTTGTATCAGTCTACGGAATTTCAAGGTAAAGTCCTACCTACACCCAAGTTGGCCCTACTTCCTGAAACAAGGACATCTCTCTCTGTCTCTCTCTGCCTGGCCAGCTAAGCACCAAGAGCCGAGCATACTTCATATATTCCTTTTTTTTTTTAACGCCAAATCCTCTCTTGCCTTCAAAGTCATCTTTTCGGAAGCTTCCGAAAAGAGGTCAATTTGAGACGGAAACCAATGACTTGGCGCTGGCTGTCATTTCTCAAATCAAGCCCTGCTCCCCAATCCCAGATTTAAAAAGGATTGTGGAGAAAAGCTCTAAATAGAGCCCCGAGCTTCTATACTTCTACTATTGCTTTTACAGCGTCAAGGGCTCCCCTCCCTCCCTCTCTTCCTTCCTTCCTTCCTTCCTCCCTCCCTATCCACCCGAGCTGGCTGCAATCCGCACGGCCGCGCAGATCGCCGTTGCCCCCAACCGGGGTGCCTAAACGCGGCTCTTCCCCCTCTCTCCGCAACTCTCCCTTCGCCCCGCTCCTTCTCCAGAGCCCCGAGCCTGATGGCGACGGCGGGGGCGCGCGTTAGTAACGAACTCTTTCGGATCCCGGGGACCGAGCAGGCAGACCCGGGAGGGGAGACCGGCAGGGCACAACCCGCGGCGATCAAACAAGGAGAGAGCGCAGCCCAGAATCCGGCGAGCGGCGAGTCTTCTTCCCCAAACCCAATTCGGGGTCTCTCTCTCTCTCTCCCGTTTTGCCCCACCGCCTCTTCTCGCCCCGACAAGCCGGCCGGGCACCGAGCGGGACCAGCTGCCGCCCGCAAGCTGAACGCCGCGTGCCCCGCCGCGCCACGCGCAAGTTGGCCCGTTTCCCTCGCCTTACCTATCCGGTAGTCCCCGTTTTGCCCGATCTCGGAGAGGAGCCTCCCCCACATGGTGCTGGTTGCTAACCGCCTCCGCTGCTGAGCTGAAAGTGAGACGGGTCGACGGGCAAGGCGAAGCGGAGCGGGGGGGGGTGGTGGGGTGCCGCCTCTCGCCGCGCGACGCTGGAGGACGCGCGGCCTGGACGTTGAGAGGAGGAGGCTGGTCACTGCTGGGCGTTTGCTCCTCCTGCGGCCGCCGTTGCCTTTCGCGCTTCGCAGCCCGCCTTCGGCCTGAGGCAAACTGCGGCCATGGTTGCTTTGCTCCGAGGCCGGCCGCAGCAGCAGCAGCAGCGAGGACAAAACTCCCTTTCTTTGGCTGCGGCTGCCCTCGCTGCGGCGCCGCTTCTCTGCTCTTTCCTCCGCCTCCCCCCCTTGCTTGGTGCCGGGCGGAGATAGAGGCGGGAACTCAGCAGATGCTGCTGCTGCTGCTTCTTCCCCGAAGAGGAAGGAGAAGGAGCTGAGGCGGCGGGATGCGCGGAGAGAGGGGCGGCGTGGCAGGGGAGTCACGCCGCCTCTTGTTCGCGAGCGGCGTGGGGGGTAACTGGAGAACCGGCGGGGGAAACGAAGAAGAGAGGCGCTGCTGCGAAGGGTTAGGGGGCCGATTGGCAATCCTGAATTGGAGAGGAATATGCCGACCGAAAGTGCCCCTTGACCACTTGCAGAGGGGCCAAAAGCCATTTAGCCCGTTCCGGCATTAGGGAGAAATAATACTGAAACAAACAAGCGGTTGCTAAATTGTTTTTTTTCTCGGCAATAACTTCCCACCACACGAAAAGTGTATCATTTAATGGAATTGCTGTTGAAAGAAGCAGCCTCCGTGGATGCTTTTTGCTTGATAAAAGGGAGCTTTGTGAAATGCTAATCGTTTAGCTGGGCAAGTTTAATCGCGTTAGAATAACCGCCCCCAAAAAGTTATGGAGAGTATTTCAATCAAGGAGAACCGTTGAGTTCCTCCAAGTGCTATAACTATCTGTTTTATACCATCAAAGGATGTGGCTCAAGATAGAATCAATGATGTTGAAATTGAGAGTGGAAAACTGGGCCACCAATGGCTTCCAACACTTAGAAAAGTTTCCACACAAGATTTATGTAGTAACATCTGCCAGAATGACAAGAAAAAAGCAGAACTAACATGCTCAGTTTCCTCTTGTTTATTTTTGTCTCGCAGCTATACACCTCAGAGAGGCTACATACATTCATACATAATATATATCAGTCTCAGAAAGCATAGTGTGTATATGTCCTAATTTTAGTGAAACCTGCCCAGAGACAAGTGTGATCTGTTATTTGTCCATAAAAGGTATACAGACACAGGGATGAAATCCCTGAATTTCAGCAGGGTTTGACAAGTTCTGGAAAACCAGTAGCGGAAATTTTGAGCAGTTCGGAGAACCGGCAAATACCACCTCTAAGTGAGGTGGGAATGGAGATTTTGCAATATCCTTCCCCTAGGAGTGGGGAGGGAATGGAGATTTTGCAGTATCCTTCCCCTGCCATGCCCACCAAGCCACACCCACTAAGCCACACCACACCACGCCCACCAAGCCATGCCCACAGAACCAGTGGTAAAAATATTTGGATTTCACCACTGTAGAGACTGGTATATTTCCTCCCTCAAAAAGGTTGGCAAATCATTTTGTCTTAATCATTTGCATTTAACATATGTAGTATTAGGGTAACTCCTTCCCCCCCCCAAAAAACCCACACTGATTAAAAACATATTTGCAATATTCAGCTTTGCATTTTAACCCCTCTACCATCTCTACTATTCTGTTGGATATAGTTTCCTGTGAAAATCTATTTGTTGTAGATCATTGTTCCTAAACTTTTTGTTCTTGGAAAGCCTTCCTACTTTTAAAAATTATGGAGGACTGTAGTGATTTGCTGAACGACCAGACCAAAAGTTGTAAAATTGAGTGTGACTCTCTTAATAACCAGATGGCTTAGCAATGGAAGTTGTGGTTGTGCCTCAATTGTGGTTGGACCTTGAGGACTAACTGTACAGGTAGTCCTCGACTTACAACAGTTCATTAATGACCATTCAAAGTTACAATGATACTGACCCATTTTTCATACTTACGACTGTTGCAGCTTCTCCAGGGTCATGTTATTAAAATTCAGACACTTGGTAATTGACTCATATTTATGATGGTTGCAGTGTCCTGGGGTCACATGATCAGCTTTTATAATCTGACGAGCAAAGTCAATGGGGAAGCCAGATTCACTTAATATTTGCACTGCTAACTTAACCGCAGTGATGCACTTAAAAACTGTGGCAAGAAAGATTATAAAATCTTTCTTGCTTAGCATGTTTTACTTAGCAACAAAAATGTTGGGCTCAGTTGTGGTTGTAAGTCAAGGGCTATCTGTATACTATCCTTGACTGGAGAGAATTTGGATCTAAATATAACTCTTGTACTCCAATTATTCCAGGGATGTGGAAATAGATAGACAATTCACTAGGTGAAAATGGCTAACTTAATTTGTTAATAGCATGAAAGAAATATCGTGAAATGTTTAGCTTAGTCAGCAACTTTCCATTTGTGAAATAACGTTTGGAAGAATAATTAATAATATGGCTCAAATCTCAGCCTTTCTCCTTTGCTTTTTCATATCTACTAATCATACTTTATACTGTCTACTCCATATGATCTATTACATTTGAAGCAAACACTTTTAATAGGACGTTTGTAGTTGGCTTTTGTTCAGTTTCATGTGTTATGCATATAGGAAACTGTCTTAAGAATTTCAAACTTAGCTGATAGGACCAAAGGCTTATCTAGTCTAGGATTCTACTCCATTAGTAGCCAGAAAGATGCTTGAACTAAGTAAGTATGGAGGTAGGATGTGCAAAAGTGCCTCAGAGCTTCCAGTTCCAATTGTTACTAAGATATATACTTTGGTAGAGTTCATACAATGCGATAATAATATGGTTTTTCAGATTTTGGTTCAATATGAAGTGTGAAACTAGCTGTGTCCACCAGTCTATTATTCAGCAAACTTCAAAATAAGATTATTGGGTCATATGATTTTCAAATGAACTGTAGTCATCCTGTCTAATCTAGCAGCTACAAAACCATAAGTAAGATGGAAAGGTCTCCGTATACGCCAATAGTCAGGTAAAAGAGAAAAACAGCAGAAATTTCCTTTTTTGTCGTAACAGGTATAATTTTAAATTACAACATATTGTCCCCTGATTCATTAACTGCTTGTCTAACTAGAACATTTACAGATGAAATCTGGCTTTGGCTTTTTGGCAATTGACAGCATCAAATTCACAAGTACTTCCTTTTACTTAATTTTAGAAATTTAAATGACGAGTAAATATGTATAATATAATTTTTAAAGTATAAGAAGGTGAGCACAAGAATGGGGAGGATATGTCACTTGATCCTAAAGATGAAATTACTACTATTGTTAATATTTTTACAAAACAACAAAATATAAATAAATATAATAAGTAGGAACTGGTAGCAGCAATCCCGTACAAACATTTATTCTGGAAATGTTAAGGTGTGACCATTGGTTATGTGTGAACAAATCAGTGTTGACTCTTAACAACAATTGAGTCTTAACAACAATTGAGTAACAGCACTGAGTCTTAACAACAATTGAATAACAATAAGAGTCAATGTTGACTCTTAATAACAATTTATTATTTGTTGTTTGTATCTTATGATTTATGATCTATGACTAATCACCTTGTTGTTTGTATGTACAGTGCACTGAAGACAAATTCCTTGTGTATCCAATCACACTTGGACAATAAAGAATATTCCTATTCCTAGATAGATTTTCTCCATGACAATCTGTCCTGGTTCTTTAGGACTAGCAGTATATCATTGCCAATATAACTGAATTCATTCTCTTAGTCATCGTCCTCTTCTCTTCTCTTCTATCTTCCCCAGCATTAAAAATTTATCCAAAGAACAAATTTTCATATAATTTGTCTAAAGTATAATTTGAGTTTCATCATTTGTGGTTGGGGTAATAAAGCTAGATTGATTTGTTCAGTAACTTTATTTTGCCAAAATAGTCTTGACAAAATTGTACCATTAAATGAGTATTCTGATCTGTACAGTTCACATATTGCTGTATTATTCAAATCTTTTAGATATTTCCTTTTATTGAAATACTCTTTGCAATGCCTTTGTAAGTAGTTTTTATTTTGCTTGCTCTCTTGGCTACTAGACTTTGCAGATCATTTGCATTTCTTTGTTTGTTTGTAAAATTTATTAGCCATCCGTCTTGCCACAAAGTAACTTTGGATGGTAACTTTTAGAATAGTGTCATCAGCATAGCATAGGGTATTGGTGTCTCTTTCTCCAACTTTAAAACCATGGTAATCTTCCAATCCACTTTTCCTCAATATATAGTTAGCATATACTTTGAATGAGTAAAGGAAATTATATAACTTAGTCTCATTCCTTTGCCAACCAGAAGCCATTCTTTCCCTTTGTATTCTATTAGTACTGAGGTCTTCAGATCTGTGAATAACTTTAGAATAGAATAGAATAGAATAGAATAGAATAGAATAGAATAGAATAGAATAGAATAGAATAGAATAGAATAGAATTTTTTATTGGCCAAGTGTGATTGGACACACAAGGAATTTGTCTTGGTGCATATGCTCTCAGTGTACATAAAAGAAAAGATACATTCATCAAGAATCATAAGGTACAACACTTAATGATAGTCATAGGGAACAAATAAGCAATCAGGAAACAATATGAATATAAATTGTAAGGATACAAGCAACAAAGTTACATCATACAGTCATAAGTGGAAGGAGATGGGTGGTGGGAACGATGAGAAGATGAGAAGGTTAATAGTAGTGCAGATTTAGTAAATAGTTTGACAATGTTGAGGAAATTAATTGTTTAGCAGAGTGATGGCATTTGGGGGAAAAACTGTTCTTGTGTCTAGTTGTTCTGGTGTGCAGTGCTCTATAGCATCGTTTTGAGGGTAGGAGTTGAAACTGTTTACATGAGACAATGAGATATTCAGCAGTTCTTACCACTTTTCTGAGCATTTTCTACTGCTTGAGGTGAATAACACAATCAATGGCCTTCCTATAATACAGGCAGTCCTCGGCTTACAACAATTCATTTAGTGACCGTTCAAAGTTACAGTGGCACTGAAAAATGTGACTTCATTTTTCAGCGCCACTGTATATTCATATTTATGACGGTCGTGGCATCCCACGGTCATCTGATCACCTTTTACGACTTTCTGAGAAGCAAAGTAAATGGGAAAGCCAGATTCACTTAACAACGTGCTTACTAACTTTTCAACTGCAATGATTCACTTAACAATTATGGCAAGAAAGGTTGTAAAATGGGGCAAAACTCACTTAACAACAGAAATATTGAGCTCAATTATGGTTGTAAGTCAAGGACTACCTGTAAAAGAAGCACATTAACGTTTTTGGACTATAGGTATTCTTTGGCTTTCTGAATTATCCCGAGCAATAGTTTCTGTCCTAACATCTAGAAATCTATATACCCAGAACATTTCTTATGCATTTATTAACACTGTCAGAAAATTTTCCTTTAGCATTTACCGTATATACTCGAATATAAGCCGATCCGAGTATAAGCCGAGGTCCCCAATTTTACCCCAAAAACTGGGGTAAACTGGGGACTCGAGTATAAGCCGAGGGTGGGAAATGAGGCACCTACCGGTTGGGGAAACCCTCCCTCCCTCAGCTGAGAAGGCTGGCGGCTCCCCCGCCCCGCCCTCTCACTGCACCGGCAGGGCTTCCCCGCGCCGTCCGGTAAAATGTGAAAAAAAGAAAAGAAAAAAACTCGAGTATAAGCCGTATATACTCGAGTATAAGCCGAGGGGCTTAAAAAAAAAAAAAACCTCGAGTATAAGCCGTATAGACCCGAGTATAAGCCGAGGGGACGTTTTTCAGCACAAAAAACGTGCTGAAAAACTCGGCTTATACTCGAGTATATACGGTATATAAAATTTGAGCCAGAATGCTGAAAAAATATGATGCACCCTTATAACCGTAGAGGACTGTTGTTGCGGGGAAAATAGGAAGAGGAAGGAGTATTAGATATTTTTGCCACCTTGCTTTGTTTATAAAAATAATAAGGGCAGAATATAAATAAAATAAATAAATAACAAAAGGCAGCCTAGAGGGAAAAATCTGAAACTTGTATACTAACAACCGCATATTCGTTTTCTGCTAAACATAGATAAGCCATAGTTGATTTTTTGTTACTGCAATAATCATAGTTTGGGAAGAGACTTATAGTATAAGATAGTTCTGGTAAATACTAATATAAGGTAAATTATTTATAGAATATTCAGTAAGCATTAAAATTCAGAATCAAAGTGAGTCTTAAGGTATTTATGAAACAGAAATATATATAGAGATTCTCTACTTAGCAAATATATCAGTATACAACGTTTGTACCATTATTACCGAGAACTGGAGCGGCAACCTATACATGTTCTTAGGGTTACAGTTTTAGAAACATAAATATATTACTGATAATACAACAATAAATGCAACAGGATAATCACATCTAAAACTTATGACATTGCTTGATGTATTTTTGACTGATAATTGTTGAATTGAACCAATTCTAGCTGTTTCAATTGCAATTCAATTTAAGGTCGATTTAGTTAGACAGAAAGTTTCAATGAGACCTTGCTTCTAAGCAGATTCAGGTGGTCCTTGACCTACAACCACAATTGAGCCCCAAATTTCCATCACTTAACATGGCAGTTGTTAAGTGAATCATTGCAATTGTTAAGTTAGCAATACAGTTGTTAAGTGAATCTGGCTTCCCAATTGACTTTGTTTGTCAGAAGGTTGCAAAAAACGATTACATGACCCCCGGACGTTGCAACTGTCACAAATACATGCCAGTTGCCACACATCTGAATTTTGATCATGTAACCATGGCGATATTACAACTGTCATAAGTGTGAAAAATAGTCATAAGTCACGTTCTTCAGTGCCGTTGTAACTTTGAGCAGTGACTAAACAAATAAGTCGAAGACTACCTGTATACATATTAGAACAGCATGACTCCTCTGAATATTGCACTTTCTGCTTGCTAGAAAAAAGAATGCTTTGCTTTCCGTGGAAGAAGAAAAAAGTACATGATGTACCAGCCTAGAATGATAAATCTCACTAGTTAGTTTAGGATGCGATGTTGCCATATAATCTGAGGAGTATATTTATTAAGTCAGAGTGGCTGCCTCTAAAACTCTGCAAATGACCGTATACGACAAAATATGCAACAGTGAACTGAAGGGTGACACAAGAAGAGACCATATGTAGGTCATGAAATAAAATTGCAAGGCAATTTTTGTGTTATTTTATGGCAACTTTCTGGGAACATCTTTAAAATGTGATTTGATTTGTAGTCTATATATCCCACTGGATTTTTTCATTAGAAGTTATCTACAGGATCTCCTCTTTCGTTTTTTTAAACTTTGCAATTGGACATATCCACAGCCTTGCTTTTAATGCCAGATCGATTGCCGATCAAACATGTATTATCCCTGGTGTAATACTGAAAGTGCTGACCTGGCATATATTGCAGAGACCTGGCTAAGAGAGGAGTCAATCACTTCCAGTTGTGTCTGTTGCTCTATGATACAGCAGCCTAGGGCTGGGTGTGTATGTATGCATTGTATGTGTGTCTATAAAAACTTCATCTCAGTAATAGAATAAACAGTGTGCCAATGTTGAATGTCTGCTGCTGCATTCAAGGAGCTGAAATAGTGGAAGAATACTTTACTACACCGTATAACCTTCTGCACAATAGGCTCTTTTCCTGATCTAAGTGGAATGATCTCTGCTGTGGCATTGGACTACCCTAGAACTCTTTTTGGAGGAATTTCGGTGTTCTTTCTGGGGAAAGAATCTTTGCAATTCTTCCAATTCTTCTTCTGTGAACATTTTGTATTTTAACTCAACAATGATCTGGATTTTGTTCTTTCCAGAATTGGTGCATTTGTTTCAAATATCCTCTTCTTGTTGGGTTTGATGTATAACAGATCAGTATTTCTTTGTAAGGGCATCTTTTCTTCCAGTAGTTCTTCAGCTACTGGCCTTTGTTATTCAGCTAACAACCATGAGTTCTGTAGCCCATTTTTCACCAGATGTCTAGGAATTCCAACACCTAGCATGGTTCCTGTAACGTGGGTGATGACTGAATGGGTATGGGTTTCTGTATGTTATGTCTCACCATATTTTTTGATGGGAGAGAACTCCTCTGATGAGACCTGTCAGTATGATTGAATCTCTGGCATAGCTCTCATCTTCCTCAGAGCACTCAAACCACACAAGAACATCAAACTAGGATCCAACCTGGGTCCGTCACTGTCACCAGAGGTTTTGTCTTCTGAGCTTTTCAATTCCTGGAGCCCATCTTATAGCAGTGCTTATATTTCAGGTGGCATTTTCCCATACAGCTTCAGGTTGTCCATGTATAGGAGGTAGAATAGTCTGGCAGATGTTTTTGATGTTTGATAGTCATGGCCTGAATTATTCAGTGCTGTTGACAGAGGAATCAGTGCAATGACAAACAACAGGAGCAATAATGAGTATCCTTGGAATATTCCTCTCTTGATATTAACCTCTCCCAATCTATCACCATTGATCAGCAACTGTGTCTTCCATTGTGCCATCAGTCTTGGACAAAGCTTTTGCTGTTTCTATTGACTCATGTTATTTCTAGGCACATGATTATCCAATCACGTGGCACGGAATCAAATGCCTTCTTGTAATTAATCCACACTACATTCAGGTTGGTCTTGCATTTCTTTCAGTTTCCCAAAATCATCTTGTCAGGAGTTGAACTTTTGTTCCTCTGCTGTAGGGCAATTTTCTTTCTGCTTTGGTAGAAAGAACAGAAATGGGTCAGGATTTCATGTCTGCTACAGTAAATATGTATCCCAGTTGTCATCTGGCATAAACATGCACACAGCACATGATGGATTTGATATTCTGTTTGGCTGGGGATTTTATGCTCTGAAAGTAGAGAAATTATCTATAATGCCTGTTGTTATGGACTATTCATTGATCCTTGTTTCCCACCACCACCTTGCTATCCTGCTCCCCTGGGTCAAAAAGAAAAACTTGGTCTAATGTAGGTATACTCTGTTCCTCCCCATTGACCTAGTGGCCAAACTATTATGGACAGAAGTCTATTGATCTTCTGGAAGACCTGTCCCTAATGCTGCCCTTGCTGACAACCTATTACTTACACTAAATTCATCCAGCTTTTTCTTACCACCTTTGAAAAATAGGAATTGATGACACTTTGCTTGCAAGCAGCTGACACTGTATAAGATGGGAAATGAAGTCAAGGAAATTCACTAATCACTTTTAAACTGTCTTGTAGGAAAGTTGCAAGGACATAAACATTTGCAGTTTCGTTACTAAGGCAAATCAGACTTCAGCCATGAAGCAGCACAAATTATCTTGTAGTTTTCTGATGACTCATAGACTGGAGAAATGCCAGTTAACAGTTGCAAGGAAGAGCCTTTCTCCAATAAACACTTAGCTATTCCAGATTGGTAAAGAGGGTAATATTCAGTCTACTTTGAATGGAATGATTCTTTGTTAAAGAACCAGATTGCAATCTAGAAATGCCTTTCACATCTGGATGACTATATGGAATCTGTGTTAAAATGTGTGTTTACTTAGCTAAGGCTGATAAATCTGTTCCATTCCCCTTAGGATATGAAATTTGTAAAATGTTTTAGTTATAAGACTGAAAAGCAGTATTACCATGTATTCTACTCCCTTTAACAAATCTTTAAGTATTATTTTGATCTCAACTTAGATGAAACAATATTTTTAGTACTAATCCTTGCAATCATTAAATCAAATTATGTAGGAAGTTATCTGTTCCAAGACTGATTTGGTTTGGTTATAGACAGAGGTGGGATTCACTTACCTTCCCTACTGGTTTGCGAAAATGAGTGCACATGTGCAGTAGTCACACATTACATCCGGGTGGGTGGGCGGAGCCTCCCGCAGTCGCCACTACTGGTTGTCCAGATGTTTATATTCTTTTGTACTGTTTTCTATTTTAAATGTAGCTGTCTAGAATCACTCTTAGTTGAACAGATTCTAAATTTAATAAATAAAAAAAATCAATGAGCAAGTAACTGTAATATCTTGTTTAGTAAAAGCAATTGACCTCGTTCTGGCATCATGTGTGGCAAATTATGTTTTTATTTTAGTAACTAACTTGGTCATCTTGGCTATTTATTCTAAAATATTGCTTTTTTGATTTTACAGTATTTAAATTTATTTACATAATTTAGATCCCACCCAACTCCAGGTGGCTTATACACATACAAGCATTATATCTGTCTCTCTGTCTGTCTCTCTGTCTGTCTGTCTCTATCATCTATCACCTGCCTGCCTGTCATATCTGAGTGATTCAAGCAAGAAAGGAGTAGTTCCATGTTTTAATAAATAAATACAAACAGATTGAATCTAGACTTTTCTTTAATTAGAATAGGCTCACTGAAATTACGTTAATTTGATTTTAAGAGTTATTTGATCTTGATTAACTTGTGTCTTTATTCAATAGATCTACTTTAAAATATTATTATGACTAGATGTAATATAATCTATACCAGTTCCTAGACAAGTGGTTAATCAAAATATTATACAGTCCTTATTTTTTGTTAAGAATTGTTGCAGATTGAAGCCCTAAATCAAAAGACATAAGTAACCTATACCAATTTTTGCTGTTTAAGCACCATACACACATTGGAAATCAGAAAGTTGTTTTAACAGCTAGCTTGCAGGATTTTTCACATGGTTTACTGAAAATTCAGCAGTCCCTTGCATTCAAACATGTTTTTTGATTTGTGAGAGTTTTGCAGTTTTTCTTTGGGTTTGTCTCTTAAGAGAAAAATACTTAATTTTGGACACAGTAAACAGATTCAAATCTGCTGAAAGGACATCAGCTGACACTCATCATTGGTTGCAGCATGTGTTTCTCAGAAACAGGAGGAACAATGAAAAATTCTAATTCACAAGTCCCTCTCTCTCCCCTGCTTTTGCCTTCATCTGATAGATATAATTAATTGCAGGTTGTGAAATATGGAACAATAGAAAGCACCTATGAAATATACTAGAGATTTTCTTTGGGGTATTATTATTCTAATAACTTTGTTACTCCACTCCAAGATATGATTGGCACCGAGTGCATTTTATAAGCCTTTTCCAGAAATTTCCAGCTCTCTAGACCATAATGTCTGAAACATCCTTAGCTAATAGTATATAATGTATATAATTTATTTATTAGAAACGAGAGGGTCATCATCTATTATGCGTTGAAGACTTAGAAAGGGAGACTTGTAGTGAGCATAGTTATCTTCATCTATTTTAGCTCAGAAAGCAGCTACCCTCTATGTATAATCAATTTATTATACTCAAGTCTCTGATGAAGTGGTTCAGATCAGGGGTCTCCAACCTTGGTACCTTTAAGACTTGTGGACTTCAACTCCCAGAGTCCCTCAGCCAGCAAAGCTCACTGAGGAACTCTGGGAGTTGAAGTCCACAAATCTTTTTTTCCCCCAAAAAAATTTTTTATTTTTATTTTCTATCATCATATTTAATGTACAGTCATTTATCCATCACCTTTTAACTTACATTTGTTACCTATTCGGGCCTGCTCATTTACCACTTCCTTCCTTAACTTAACCTTCCCTTCTCCTCTACCCTTCTCTACCTTCTTCTACTTACCCATCCTCCCTCTCCTTCTCTTTTCTACTTCGTCTCCTCCCGCCCCATTCCTCTCTTCTTCCCCTTCCTCTCCATTTCCCCCTCTTCTATCCTTCTCTCTTCTTTCCATCCTACTTCCTTCTTTCCCTCTCTCTCCTCCTCTCCCTTTCCAATCCCTTATTCCCACCAGTTCAGTCTGAAGTGGTATTTGAGCAGCCCTGATTTCATTTCAAATTCTTTTGCTTTTTGGTTACATATCTTCCATCATACCTGTACATTTTTAATCAATCCATATACCATTTTCCACCCTCCTCCCCCAACCCTCTCCCCCTCCCTCCCTCCCCCCCACGACTTCCCAGAGCAAATACAGGGTATTATAACCAACAATCACAAACTAAAATAAACTAATCATACATAGACTTCCATCCCTCTCTAAAACTTTAACTCCCCTTATCCATAAAAACGAAGAAAGAAAATATAATTCCATCAATACAAATACAATCTCCCCTTCGTAGATTTCTTCTTTTAGTCCAATTTTAAATTACAGTCCATCTTCTCCACTTATGTATTTTTTTCAGATTTCATAGTTTTTACTGTCCAATCTTCATCAACGCCACAATTAATGTTCCATCTTTCGATGTTGCTCCATCAGTCAAATAGCATTACTACAATTACATATCTAACATTTAAATTACCAAACATTTAATAAACTATCCTTAGTCAATTAACATACTTAAAAATAATATTTGTAACATCATTTTTCTTCTTTATTCTTTATACATTTACACTCCATTTAACATACAATTCACTTCTTTCTCTACTCTTAATAATTACAGTCTTGCTTTGATCCCCACAGCATTTGAATCATATAAATCCAACATTTTCAAAAACTTACTTACATTCCCACAACTATATGTTACAAAACTATCACCATATTTCATCAAATACCATTACTACAGTTACATACCCAAAATTTAAGGTATTAACCATTTAACTTATATTCAATTAATATACCTAAAACTAATATTCCTAAAATCCTTTCCCTTCTTCATTCCCTAAACATTTCATGCTCCTTTTAACATACAATTTACTTCTTACTCTCTATTCTTAATAGTTACAATCTTGCTTTGATCCTCCCCCACAACCTTCTGTAATTCTGCTGCCAACATTAAAGTCTCAGTTTCAAATTGTGTTCGCTTTACTTCCTCCCTTTCTTTAACCATTCCCACCTCTCCTTCCTTCTTACTTCCTAACAATGGTAAACATCCAGCCTTCAATACTTTAGTATGGAAATTTCTTGCTTTAAAAACTGTATTAAGACAATATTTCACTCCCTTATAATTTACTGTTATTCCACTGGTACATTCCATCTATACTGTATCTGAAGATTTCTAAGCTGGTCCACCAAAAATGTGTATTCTTTTCTATTTCTTAACATTTTAAAAGGAATTAACTTCAATACCAATACCTTCTGTCCCAATATTTCAATTCCATTTTTATAAGAAACTTGCGAAATTTCATTCCTAATCTTCCTAGATGTAAAATAAATTACTATATCTCTTGGTAAATGCCTCTGCTTTGCTACCCATGAATTAACACAATAAATTTTTTCAATTTGAATTTCAATATCCACTGGGCTCTGTACCATCAGCTGTGCGAAGGCCTCTGCAAAAATCTTCTTCAGAGCCTCTTCTTTATATTCCTTCAAACCTCTTACTCTTAATGCATATTCTATAACTCTGTATTGCAATAAAACCTGTTCATCCTCTGCTCTTTCCGCCTTGATTTGGAGGTCCTCTATTTTGTTTTTAAAATCCAAATTTACTTGATTAATTTCTTCAAATCTATCATTCAACTGCTTTATATCCTCCACCTTGATTTGAAATTCTTCTATTTTACTTTTTAAGTTCAAATTAGCTTGATCAATCCCTTTCACTTTTCCCTCCAATTTTGTTATGTATTCAGCCGCAGCTTTAATTGCTGTCACCAGATCTTCTCTTATATCTTCATTCTCAGCTTCAACAGTGTCTTTAATTTGCAATATTTTGTCCTCAATTTCTTTAATTTTTTTATCCCGAGCCAACATTTGAGCCTTGAGAAATTCGTACAACTTGTCTTGTAATTTACAAAGTTGGGCTAACGAAGCTCCAGCTTCCTTAAAAACTTTCACAGAAGCCATTTTACTTTTGTTTTATATTCAACCAAAGTCAAATCTTTTATTAAATCAATTATAAATCTTCCCAGTTCCACTTTATTTCTCCATATAAAAATCAAATCCAGCAAGTAGTAAAGTTCTAGGCAAAGCAATATTAAAAAACTTTTTAACTTTCGCTTTCTTCACTTACAGTTTTCACTTAAAAGGAAGGGGGGAAAAAGAAAAGAAAAAGAATCTTGTTTCTTCTCCTCTTGAATTAAATATATATATATATATATTCAAATCCTTATTCCTTTAACATAATCTCTTCAATTAACATCAACGCCAACAACTAACAGGCATTTCCTTAACTTTCGCTTTCAATCCACAAATGCCATTTTCTTTTCTTCATCTCTCTTTTTTCAAACTAAATCCTCTAATTAGGAAGTTTAAATTGATACATACATGCCTGTACTCCTGTTTTCGTTCCGCCTGCCTTAAAATCCAATCATTGATCTCTATCGATGGCAGGAGTGGACGCTGCCTTTAGCTCTGCTCGTTGGAACAGAAGTGCCTCCGGATCCAGAGCTTGTTCCAGGCTTTTGAAGGAGCTTCACCCTCAAGCCTCCAGAATCATTTATGGGGCTTTCCAGGGGGCTCAACTTCAGCCCGAATGCTCTCCTTCTCCTCTTCGCCCGAGGGGAAGATTTCAAGCCGCCAGACAGCTGATCTCCGCTGTCTGG
This sequence comes from Ahaetulla prasina, assembly GCF_028640845.1. Taxonomy (NCBI): domain Eukaryota; kingdom Metazoa; phylum Chordata; class Lepidosauria; order Squamata; family Colubridae; genus Ahaetulla; species Ahaetulla prasina. The sequence continues at coordinate 113,015,586 of NC_080539.1, read as the reverse complement.
ACAGCTCTACGAGATCGCGGAGCTGGCGGTCTAAAAAAAGACCGCCATCAGGGTAGCGGAGCCTCCGGAATTCCGAAGTCCACAAGCCTTAAAGGGACCAAGGTTGGAGACCCCTGGTTCAAATACAGGAGTAATTGGCAATAAGTAGAGTGATCTTCATGTGGGAAAAAATGGATGGGTCCATTTTCATTTTTGTGGGTCTACTCAAATGCCATCCAATGACTCCAAATCTATTCCTGTGTTTGAAGGTGGTAGATACTTCTATGCAAAATTCTGCTTTTCCACAAAGAGGGTCCAAATGTAAATGGAGTGTGGGAGTTGGATTTCAAATTCAGGCAACATTGTTCTCCAATTTTTTAAAGCTATATTAACTTTTGTACCCGCCCCACCCCAATAAAATGGTTCCCATCCAAAATGTATCCCAAATTTTTGTATCATTTTGATGCATCAAGTTCGATTTTGTACCATTGTATGTAAAGGAGTTCAGACATTTCAAACTGGGCATCAGAATTCACATCTAAGAAAATAGCGATGCTGCTATTCACTCAGTATCTTTGTCAAAATTTGGTACTATTTGGTCCTTTTAAGTTTGGATATTGCCACACCTTCTCATTTCTCATAATTATTTGATATATCCTTTGTAGAGAGTTATTCTTCAGCCCTTTTTTATTGTGACCCAATAAACATCATCTTAGCAGGAGTGCCTGTCATTAATTCCTTCTCTAATATCTTGTAACCTCCTGCTTTTGCTTTCAGTGGTGGCATCTAGCTATTTTAACTTATGTCAGCCATTTTTTTGGCTGTTTTTAATTTTTATGGAAGCATCATGTTTCCCTCCAGTGACACTTTTGTTTGTTTTGTAAATGTAAGATAGATATACATGCATGTGCACACATACATGCACATATACATTTCCCTCGGTACTTCTGAAAATTGATATCTGGATACAGAAGTGAGTCGGAAAGAGTAAAAAGTTTTGTATAGCATCCCAGAAACAGCAAAGGTTCTATTTATTACAAATTAACACCAACATTTCTTTTCAATGTTATACCACTTTCTTCAAATCTAGCTTACATTGCATTGATCAATATTTGCAGCATATAGAAATTAAGGGGAGTTTTTTGAACTTGTGATTTGAAATGTCTACGCCCCCTTATATATAACATATAAAATTGAAGCTTGATAGAACAAGAAGTATCAATTATGAGTGGAAACCACATTTTTTGAATCAATGGTTGACACGTATTTGTTTTGTTTTCGTAAGCTAAGCAGGAAATGGATCTTTGATAAAATGGCTGAATATCCTCTTCAGTACTACAATTAAGTTGTATCTAGCTGTACTCTGAGACCTTAGGTGAAGCTGCTTTTTACTATCTCATTTTTATTCTTTCTTAAACGTAAATTTGTAAAAAGTTAAATATATGACTTTCTGAATGGAACACCTAGTCTTCTACAATTGAATTTCAGGCTTCTGTTTCCCACTGATTACTTGGTCTGTCATTTTTACCGAAGAAGGATGAATCATTGCCACATATATATATTCCTGGAAAGGCCTTAGTGTTACTCTTGTGGCTTTCTAAAAAAAAAAATTACAATGTCAGATTAACTTTGCGAACAGAATCATGTACAAATCACTTCTCTCAATTATTCAATGGAAAAGTGTTACAGGTATTCTAATGTTGATTAATGTTTTATTTTTTTTTTAAATGAACTTTTGATTTTCTAAAAATGAATTTATTTGTGAAATAGTGTAATAAGCTAGACTGCTACAGGTGTTCTGGTATTGATGTGTTAAAAATGCTGAAAGCACAATTTAAAATCATCACAAGGACTATTTGCTTACAAAAACCTATATAAGATACGAATTTTTTTTAAATGAAAAAATTGCAATAGAAAGTAATGCTTTATTTAAATATATATTTCTATTCAGTAGTGTCCAACAATTGTTCCATTTGAGAAAAAAGTTATTATATGCAGTAACTATGTTTAAATATGTATACTGTTTTGAAAATTATACTTATTAAGTCAATTTTATGTTAATACCAATATTTTAATGTTTTGTTGCTTTTATCTGTTTATAAGCTGCCTAGAGTCACCTCTAAGTGAGATGGACAGCATATAAATTTAATAAATAAATATGAATTTTGGCACACTACTTGGTCTCTGTTTTCTATCAAACAGGAAAATAATTAGTTAATAGCAATCAATAGGAGCCACAATTAATTCAATTATTGGCAGAATTTAATCAAATGAATCAAGAGGCTTCTCAATTAGTTTGACAGTTGTTCGGGATTTTCACTCATTGAATGGGAGACTGAATGATTATATTGTATGATATTTGCACATTCATTTGAGCATATATAAAATGCACATTTGAATATGTTTTAATTGGGCACCCTAGATATCTATATTGAGCTTATTGCTCAATAGATCATATCATATTTAAAAGATGAGAGAAAACCCATAATATTTGAATTACAAGAAAGGAAATATATGTATCCCTGCCCTACTCTCCCTCATTACTTTCTCTCTCATTATCTCTACTTAAGAAACCAGTAAGAGGCTATTAGCTGAATGAAAAGGAATCAGAAAGGGAATCACAGCATTAAGCCCTTGACTATGACATTTGTCCTTTTCTTGACCTAAAAGTGAGTTTTAATCACATGCAGAGAAACTACACCATGCCAGGTATCTGTTCTGTGAACTCTCAATCAGGTCAGTGCAGACCTGTCTGCCACAAACCTCATTTCACCTCTTGTATATTCTACTAACATTATTGGGTTGTTTATTCCCAAGATAATGTACAGAGGTTCTTTCTATCACTCTTTTCCTTTCCTTGTCTCTTCCCTGTCTTCTTTAATTATATTATTGGATGAACTATCTGGCTCCCTGACTTGAATTCCACAGAAGCTTCTCCAATGTTATATACGGCATGGCTAGATAAGAATATGTATTATAATATACAGTGGCACCTCTCTTTAATCAATTGACTGCCCTCTATCAACATGAGAGTATTATTCGTGCTTACTGTTTATTTATTTATTTATTTATTATTTATTATTTAAATTTGTATACCGCCCTTCTCCCGAAGGACTCAGGGCGGTTCACAGCCAAGTAAAAAAATACACAATACACTATAAATATTAAAATACAATTTAAAAACTTATTAAATTGGCCACAATTAAAATTTAAAAATAAAAACCCATTAAAAACCCATAAACTTAAAAAACTAACCCAGTCCAGCGCAGATGAATAAGTGAGTTTTAAGCTCATGCGAAAGGTCTGAGGTCCGGAAGTTGACGAAGTCCTGGGGAGTTCGTTCCAGAGGGCGGGAGCCCCCACAGAGAAGGCCCTTCCCCTGGGTGTCGCCAGACGACACTGTCGCGCCGACGGCACCCTGAGGAGTCCCTCTCTGTGAGAGCGCACGGGTCGGTGAGAGGCATTCGGTAGCAGCAGGCGGTCCCGTAGATAACCCGGCCCTATGCCATGGAGCGCTTTAAAGACGTTCACCAACACCTTGAAGCGCACCCGGAAGGCCACAGGTAGCCAGTGCAGCCTGCGCAGGATAGGTGTCACTCGGGAGCCATGTTAGGAATGAAGCTAGTGAGGCAGGACACCATTGGCACCTGCCCCCAAGCTTTCGTAAATATTGGCCAAGGGCAATGTCACAAAAAACTAGTAGAGGCACATCATTATCTTATCATTTTATGCAGTTTTTATTTATGCACTTTTCAGACATGATTAGGCCTGGCTTGTTAATTGCAGATTATTTTTTACTTTAAACTGAATTTGTTACATGATTTCATGTTATTGCGCCAGGAGTTAAAATAGTCCAACATAGCAATACTAGAAGGGAGAGATTCAGGGTTATTAAATTATCTGGACATAGATTTCATCATTCCAAGGCAGCCTTAGAAGCACATGTTCCACCGGGTTCAAAGTCTTTTCTGATACGGGATATTGTGGGGATCATTTTATTAACATTCCAAGATGGAATGGGTGGTCACTTGAAAATGAGACAAGGCAGGGAAAGGATCTCTATGTTTCCATTCCTTTCCCCTCCCCCACCTTTATTTTTCTCATGAAAAGGAGCTCGCATTACACCCTGTTCAGGATTGCATCTACGCCCAGCATCTTCTGTAACATGTGTTTTCAAATGTTGTTCCACATGACTTCTACTGAAAATCAACACCCAAGAATATATAAATAGGAGCAGAAGATAGTAAACAACTTTCTAATTATAGTGAGTTTATAGGAAGACATACTCAAGATGGAATTTTCTCCCTTCCATCTCCTTTTATTTGCAATGTGGTGCACCAGAAGATAAAAGTAAGAGAGCTGCGAAAGGCCCCTCCCAGTCTTCCAGACAAATTTCCTACCTCAGATTCTCAGTCATCCAGGTCATGGTTGTCCCAAAGATGCTTTTTCAAGAGGCAACTGGATTTCCTGGTTTTTCTTCGAAGATGTTTCACTTCTCATCCAGACAGATTGTAGAGTATTCCAGCCTTCCAGTTGAAAGGTCCATAGATTTCAGGCAGTTAGAACAATACTTTGCTTATTTATTTAAAACATCTGACTGCCATCATATTATCAAGGCATTTTGCGGTATATATATGATGGAGGGCAATACTAGGAGCTACGGTAACTCTGGGGTAATAGAGGTTGAATAATTCTCATGGTTGAAAAATGCTGAAAAAATACTAGTGAAATCTATCTGTACATTTTAGTAACATTGTTACAATGCTTATAAAAGGGTTTGTGTCTATGTGTGTTATATATACAGTCTATATATAGCCATCTTCTGCATTCTTGTTGAACACACATCATAAAGGTCTACCTTCTATATCTTGCTTTTCAAACTGCATTTCAATCATAGAAGTAAGACATGCATTGTATTGTTATTTTGCAGTGATTAGGACTAATACTTAATATTACCACGATCCAAAAAAATAAAAATTACCTATACCAAATAATGATGCAATTTTGATAATCATGAATTGAATTCATTTGCAATTTAACTTACAAAGCAGCAACATGAGAAAGTTTCTTCTATTTTTCTTTTAACAACAATTTATTTATCAGTTTACAGTATATCTCACAGTTCTGAACCACCCATTATAATTTTCATTCATGGCCTAATTTTTATTTGCATGTCCTTTGCTACATTATATGGAATTCACAAGATGACTTTATAAAGTTTACTTTTGAACACAATAGCCTCTTCTGTTGTATAATTTCACGCACTGAAATATATTATGAAATATATTGAAGAAACTGTTACCCATTAAGATACAGAAAATAATAAGTCTTCAAAACTAGCTGTTGCTTTTTTTTCCAGAGACTAACATTTCAGTGTTGAAATGTGATGAAAATTAAGGAAGATTACATCTGTCATTCTAAAATATAATAGGTTTAAATATAATTTAAATGGTATTTTTGCAAAAATAGATGGGAGTACAGATTAGAGGTAAAACCATTCTTACCATGACTAGTTTGGGTTTTGTAAACTATTAAAAAGTAGGACATTTGTTTTGGTTTTTTTTTTTAGAAAAAACACTTCAATGCTGCAAAATTGCACTCCTGCAAACTAGAGCTCTCTGATCAATCCACAGATTGCATATATAATATACTTTTTATTGTAATATTTTAAAAACAACTCTTTAGAGAAGGATAAAACCATGCTGTTAAGCATTATGTTGGTTTCCACTGTTTTTTTTTAAATTTTGGTCATAAAATTTTTGTTTCAAGATAAACTTGCTTAGGTTAATAATCCAGATTGCATCCAAAGTTTTCCTTTCATCAACAACTAGGCACCATTATTATTATTTTTTTATTTCTTTTGTCACAACAGTATACACAAACAATTGTCATAGATAAAACAACATGTCTTGAAGAAAATATATAAGTAAAAAATATGCATCAACTATATTAATTTGATATAATGAAGGGAACAATAGGACAGGAACGGTAGGCACTATTGTGCTCTTATGCACGCCCCTTAAAGTAAGGTGGTTCCACTGGGGCATTATTGGTTCAATTCTTTTGTTGCTGAAAAATCCTGTGTTCTGCCCAGTCTTTTGGAGGATTAGGGGATCTTCCAAAGCTTGAGACGGGGTGCAGAGGAGCTGCAACACAGGAAAGAGCAAGTGGAATTATCCTATCACTGAAAACTGTTCATGTTATAATGGAAATAGCCAGTGGTGGAATTCAAATTCTTTTAAGTACCGGTTCTGTGGGGGTGGCTTGGTCGACGTGGCGTGGCTTGGTGGGTGTGGCAGGGAAGAATACTGCAAAATCTCCATTCCCACCTCACTCCAGGGGAAGGATACCGCAAAATCTCCATTCTCAGCCCACCCTGGGGCCAGCCAGAGTTGGTATTTGCCAATTCTCCAAACTACTCAAAATTTCCACTACTGGTTCTCAGAACCTGTCAAAACCTGCTGAATTTCATGCCTGGAAATAGCCCTGTATCATTTCATTCCCTTCCAGTTTGTTTCATCACTATTTTTAATCAATTGGCTTCTTACAAGGAAAAAAGTCTCTTGAAATGAAGACTTCCTGTGGAGTCCTTGCTGCTCTCTGAGCTTGGCTATTTGCTGCTGTTTCATTACCAGACTAGGTAACATTGTCAGGCACTGAACGTCAGGCATTCAGAGAGCACCAATTTACTTAGGTAATGAAACATCTGCAAGCAAACAACCATCAGATAGAATCAAGGATTCCACAGTTCACCTCTGAGCTACATATATTATTTTCTATTGGAGACTACCTGTTCTGCTACAGCTGTTCATGGGAGAAAATGTATAAGTTAATGCTAAATTGGGAGCTTTTGGTTAGTGTCTAGAAAATGAATATAGAGCCATATATAGATTTTTTTTTTAATCTTGTGCATGTTTAGTGTTTTTCATATTGGGACCCTTTGGAAATCATTCCTGAAACATATTTCATGATCCTAATACTAATTCTTTCACTAGATTCTTCCCAATCATGGTTTAAAAAGACAATAGACAACATAGAAGTATGTGATGTGTGTGTTGCTGAAAATGCAGTACTGATATGTTAGTTATAGTTACCGTTTTCCCATATAGACATCTGTGGATAAAGAATGAAAAAGCAGGGGTTTATCCTAATGAACATCAACTAGATAGATAGATAATGTAGATTGATGATGGTGTTGATGATGATGATGAAGATGATAGATAGATGATAGATAGATAGATAGATAGATAGATAGATAGATAGATAGATAGATGATATCTTATATCTGATTTGAATATTCATAATCATAATGAGAAGTGCATTTCAGTAAACACAAAACTGACACAAAGTTACATTTGCTGAAATCCCTTGTTAATTGTAACAGATTATACCTAATTCACATTTTATTTCTTCTAAATATCTGTTGTTTTTATAATCAAATTAGTAGAGATAGTAGGATGATAAATACACTGGGTTTAGGGCTGTGAATGTATTGTAATCTACTGTCTTTGGATCAACGTTTTAAAATGTTGAGTATGCATAGGGTCAGAATTCATTGTCTTGGTGGCAAAATTCCATATTCCCACAAAGTAAATTAGATCTTGGTGTCCTTTACAATGTTAGAATGATTCAAACACAATGAAGCAGCAGGCCAGTTCCTGTTAAACACATTGCTAACAGCCAAGTGATCTGTCATTGGTGTCTAATGCTATCCACTCAGATCTCTCTCTAGGTATGTAGGGTTCATGGTGGTGGGTTTCAAATTTTTTTACTACCGGTTCTGTGGGTGTGGCTTGGTGGGCGTGGCAGGGGAAGGATACTGCAAAATCCCCATTTTTTCCTGATCAGCTGGGACTTGGGAGGCGGAGAATAGATGGGGGCGGGGACAGTCAGAATTTTTACTACCAGTTCTCCGAACTACTCAAAATTTCCGCCACCAGTTCTCCAGAACTGGTCAGAACCTGCTAAACCTACCTCTGGTTCACGGGCCTATGACAGGCTAATCATTTGGTCACAGGGCAACTGCTACTTGAGAAAAGGAATGGAGGACATTCATTTCTTTAAACAGGCTGCTGTCATTTTTTTTTTATTCTGCTGAAGTTTTTCTATACTGCCGCTGTTTCTGTCCCCAAACTCTCTAAAGCAGTAATGTTATTTGAAGATTGCCTATTTGAAGATTGTCTTTTATAAACTCTACTACAAGCAATGGGTTCCCAAAATATTACGAACACCAGACCAGACACTTTTAATCTGAAAAGAATTGTCCTGTTCTAATAGCTTTTTCTTTAAGAAGGTGTAATTGTATGTTGGATTATACTCAGCATCACTGGAAATTCATCTTAAGTGTGGGTTGAGCTGTATCTTGGGAATAATCTAGCTGTCTTTTAAAATTCATGTAATGCAACTCAAGCTTTTCTGCAGTATTCATTTTCTTTTTCCAAACAGCTTCTGACCACCCAAAATCCAGTTGTTGCTCAGAAGCTCTACATGGGAGACTCTTATACATGCAGTGCTTTCAGGCAGTATGAAAACCAAAATGTGCATTTCCTGTATATATGCAAATTGACTATAAAACCAAACTTCTTATTAGGTAAAATGCCTTTCCCTCACTTTTTATCCTCAATTAGCAGCTTGCTAAAATTATGGAGGAGACATCAGCTGCTGGAAAATTTAAGAAGGTCCTACACACAAGCAGTTGAGCATCATTTTTAAAGTTCAAATTGCATCCTGTGCCTCATGTGTGAGTACCACTGTTACATGTTTACAGTAAGGAAGCTATTATTTGCAAAGCTCTCTGAAATTATATAGTCTGGATGGATAACTTTGAACACTAATTCACGTTATAATTATCACTGATGAATGTGTAATCCGTAGAAAAATTAAATTTGGGGGCTATATATACTGTCTGTAAATCTATATATGGCCAAAAAAAAAACCAAAAAAACCCCACCTGGTTGAAATCCTGGTTTGTCTTTTTTGCCCCTTTTCTCATTCACAACTCTGTAACTCTAATGAGAATTTCTTCCAATTATCCCTGCCAGGGTTGCTTACCGGTTTCCATCTCATGATACCCTGGTAGAGCAAGAATAGCCAGCCAATCCTTAGGGACTGAAAGCATATCCGGTACCGGACCAGACTTTGAAAGACACACCTGCCAGTAAGCATTAAACAACACAGATACATGAACCCCACACTTCCATTACCTCTTTTGAGAGAATCATGTAACTGTGTGATTTGGTGTCCAAATGCGTATGAATGCAAGTGTGAAGGTCATGTATGCCTGCATTTTTTGTTTGTTGTTTATATGATACATGTTTAGTGGCAGCAATTCTCAGAAAGGCCAAAGCTGCCTGAAAGTATATTCATTCCCCTCAAATATGTCTCCTCTCTAGGGGTTCAGCAGAACATCAGGACCAGCTAGAGGGGTACACAGGAGGCTTCAGTAGAAGGAAAGGATAAAAAAAGTCACTTGGCCAAGAAGGATTACATTTAGATACTCCAATGCAGCCCCATATTTCTAAAAGACATTGCTGCTTGGAAAGGTTCTTTTTCAAATACCAATCTATTATAAAAAGCTAGTTTCAAGATTCCGTTAATGTTCTTAAACTTGTGATCAAGGTTAATTTCCCAGTTCAATGACAAAGAATATTTTGCTTTACAGCTTACTGAACTGCATCAGCATATTTTTACCACAGACTGTATTTTTAATTTCAGCGTTTAACTCAAAAATGGAAAGCACTTTCAACCGAAGTGCATTGGCCATTATATTATGGAATAATACAGACTACCCATCATTTGAGTTTCAAAAACTATATGAGACTGTTCTCTTTAAAAGCATATTGATAGCAGTGTTAATCTTTTGGAATTTCATGGTAATTTCCATGTGGCATTCCTGTAATGCCATTTATGAGGACCAAACCACATCATAGGGTTTTTCTACATTTCATTTAACCACAATGAAAACATGCCCGGGCTACATTTGTTTGTTTGTTTTTTGCCATGGCCCCTTAGTAATACATTCACCCTCAGCGCATGGATGAAATAGACTTATATCATCCTTTGCTATGTCGGAAGAAATATCCATCTAGCTCAGATCCAAGCCGGGAGAAAGAGGCTGGAAATAAAATGGAGGCTGGAGGCTGATTGGAAAGAAGGTCCGTTTATTGATGAACAGAACCACCAGGATTTGTGGTTCTGGAACAGCTGATCAAATGATTGAATGAGTGGATGGATCTTTATCGGTTTCTGTGACTTCGAAGTTTGAACTGTTCTGGGGGTTGTGCAATGAAGGGGCTTGTATTCTGAAAAGGTGTGGGGCAACTCCTATTGTGGCTAATGGCTTTCGTCCTGTGTTGGATCTTGGGTGAGGGCCTGCTTGTTCTAATCCTATCATTCTGCTTTTGTAAGCTGTCAAACTTTGTTGCAAGGAGTTTCAAAATATCCTGTCTTGAATGGGCTTCTGCTGGCAGTATTTGCTTTGCTTATGAATGCAGCCATCTAGATAATTGGCTTCCTCTGTCATTAAGCTCTTCATCTCCTTAAGTGCGGGCATCTGCTGTGGGCTGTTAAGAAAGACTGGGGGCTACTTTCTGCCTCTAAAAAATATGTTTCTTCATTTCTCCATTAGCGAAATATAATATTCTGCCTTTTTTAATATTTCCCAAAGTATTTCATTCTTCGAGGAGGGAGGGGGGCTTTCCACAGCTATAGCAATGTTCCCTTTAAGTTTTTTGGATTAACTAAATACACTAAATAAAGAAAAAGCAAACAAAATTATAAAATTATAAAAGAAGCATGGGAGAGAGAGCTGAAAAGAAAAGAAAAAAACTTGTAACAAGTATTTTTTATAGACATATGTATATCAGTGAATTGAGCCAACGATTTGTTTCACTTATCCAGGGTTGATCTATATTAATCAATACTGCAAAACACTAAATGTTTTAAGTTATAGGTTTATATTTTTGAGGTTGAACAATAAGCCTTGATTGTAAGTCGATTTTTTTTGTCTGAAGTCAACTCCCATTTGCTAGAGAATATGAATATCTGAAAATATAAGAACTCAAGATTTGAGTTAATATACAGAATTGCTTCTTACTAAAATAGAACAATATGCAGTATTTCAACAAAATGTTAATTTCAACATTAATTGCATCTCCAACAATTTATACAATATTCATTGAATAATATCTAAAACTTAATTTTTTTTAATTTGAATTTATATCCCGCCCTTCTCCGAAGACTCAGGGCGGCTTACATTGTGTTAAGCAATAATCTTCATCCATTTGTATATTATATACAAAGTCAACTTTTATTGCCCCCAACAATCTGGGTCCTCATTTTACCTACCTTATAAAGGATGGAAGGCTGAGTCAACCTTGGGCCTGGTGGGACTTGAACTTGCAGTAATTGCAAGGAGCTGTGTTAATAACAGACAGACTTAGTCTGCTGAGCCACCAGAGGCCAACAATTTCTTGTTGAAAACCAAGTAATGTAAAATGTATTGAAGTTTTGGGAACTTTTTTTAAGTTTTAAGAAGTTTTTTTGACTTCTTTTTTATTGATGAAGTAAAACATACAAGTAAATACATATATAAAGGTAGCTCCTTGACTTATGACCACAACTGAGCCCAAGATTTATGTTGCTAAGCGAGACAGTTAAGTGAATTCTGCTCAGTGGTGAAATCTGAACCAATTTGCCACTGGTTTGCTGGCTGCGTATACATGGTGTGTGCCGTGCACGCGCACAATACACACAAAATGCACAGTATGTGCATGCACAGAAAAAGGAGGCTTGGGAAGGTAAATAGAACAGTGAGGGGGAAACGTCCGTGCTGCACGATTTAGATTCACTAAAAAGCAGGATTTCCTTCTTTCTAGTGATTTTAAATCATGCGGCACAGCTGATCGTCAGAAATACCAGTTCGGAGGAACCGGTAGGTTTTTTTTAAACTACCGGTTCACCTGAACTGGTAGTTTTTATCACTACCGGTTTGCCTGAACTGGTGCGAACCGGTAGGATTTCACCGCTGATTGTGCCCCATTTTATCATCTTTCTTGCCACATTTATTAAGTGAGTCACTGCAGTTTATAAGTTAGTAACACGGTTGCTAAATGAATCTGACTTCCCCACTGACTTTGCTTGTCAAAAGGTAATAAAGCTGATCGTATGATCCCAGGACACTGCAACTGTCATAAATGTGAACCACTTGCCAAGCATCCAAATTTTGATCACGTGACTATGGGGATGCTGCGGTGGTCATAAGTGTGAAAAAGAGTTCGGTCACTTTTTTCAGTTGCCGTTGTAAATTCAAATGATCAGTAAATGAATGGTTTAAGTCGAGAACTACCTTTAATTCCAGCAATGCATTATGTCACATTAGGCGTAACTCAGGTATTATTAGTATTATTAGTATTTTCCCATTTTCTTTCCAAACCACATTCTAGGTGTCTTAGCTTGTCTTGTGAGCATAACACTGCAGTGCGAAAGTAGTATTTTCCCCCTTAAAGCTCACAGCATCCAATGACAGCCTCAAGGTGTGTAAAATTTGATACTGTTTATAACCCATTACACCAGAGGTGAAATCAGAGTGGGTAAAATCAGAGGACTGGAGGGTTTGGGGCAGTGGTGAAATCCAAATTTTTTTACTACCGGTTCTGTAGGCATGGCTTAGTGGGTGTGGCAGGGGAAGGATACTGCAAAATCTCCATTCCCACCCTATTCTGGGGCCAGCCAGAGGTGGTATTTGCTGGTTCTCCAAACTACTCAAAATTTCCACTACCGGTTCTCCAGAACTTGTCAGAACCTGCTGGATTTCACCCCTGGTTTGGGGTCTATTTCAGGCATGCTCCTATCCCTACAGTTCTCAGCCAGGTTCATTTCAGATTCTGTAGCTGTTTCCCTAAAGAGCTGGACGCCACTGTGTGTAACGAAAACTAGTTGCCAGGGCTTGAAATAGGCTAAGTAGTGAAAGAGTATAACAGTCTAAAATAGCATGGTAGTAAAGTAAGAAGATCATTCTCCCTATGGCCTCCTGAATAGAACAGACTGAAATCTGGAAGTTGACATTTATTTCTTGCATAAATAGATTTATTACAAGGGCTGGCTATGATTCAGCTCCCTTCAAAACTCTGATCTTTCTCTCTCTCCCTCTCCCTTCCTTCTCCCTCTCTCTTTCCCCCCTCCTCCCCAAACCTAGCTTGGGTTATGAAGAAATGTGTGTAGGAGGAACTCCATAAGAAAGAATCTAAAAACGATGGACATAATCCTGAGCCAAACTCATCCCATGCCTTCTGCAGTTGTCATGCTTGGTGGGTGTTTTTCACAACAGTTAAGTAGTAGGCTGAGGCGAGATGGCAGTGAAGCCAAGGAGTTGATTAATCATTTTACCCTTCACCAGCTACACATGCACAATAAGAACAGCCCCATCTGGTCCTCTCTGCCGTAGCCAATTATCAAAGCATAATATTTTAACAAAGCAAATTTTGTTGGCTGAGACAAGTGGCAGCTATTCGCCTTTGTGCAGCAGATGTAGGCTGCAAAAATCCAGATGCTTACTAGATGGCAGCAGTGTTTTACGACTATCTTTCTTGCCATCTAGTGGTTATCCTTATTTATGCAATCCACATCTGATAGCTCTAAGTAACCTAGAAAGATAGTATCAACTCTAGCATCAGTCAAGAAAAAGTCAACAGTGTGCAGACACGAACGTTAGAAATGTGGAGCAGTCAGCTCTTCTTAGGACCTTGCGTGGTTCCTGAAGCCGATACAAACAGTTTTAATATCTCACTCTTGTTTGGCTCATTCTCCATGTTGCCCTGGAAACAACTACAAAATAATCCTTGTTTTTTTCCCCCACACTATTTCCTCAGACTGGAAAAATGTTGTACATTTTTGCTTCCTTTCTTTTTGGTTCTGAAAAATAATTGCAATGTAAGTACATTTGTGAAACTGAACTGCAGAGGCGGTGAGACCTGCCTCTAAGTGGATTTATATCGATAGTGTCTCCCCTGAAGAGCACCATAATTCAATGTACAAGAATGGGTTATCTGAACAGGTCAGGCAGGCGGTCTGCTGTTTTTCCTCTCCACCCCATTTCCTGTTACAAAGCCAGGAAGCCACTGCCATTAAACAAACGGTAGAAATAATATTCTTTATACTAAATGGACAGGCTTAATACAAACATTAGAAGAGGCCTACATTCAGCAATGCAGAAAGTTATAAATCATTCTGGGGCACTATTTCTAACACATAGTTCTTTAACTTTTGAAGAGATTGTTGATGCCTGAGCTACAGCCATCACAAAGGAGGTTGTAAAATCTTGAAACGACTTTCTTAAGATAAAGATGCAAAACATGCTATCCTATCGGCCACAGTGTCTCTTTCAGGAGCTGAGTTCTCCCTTGAGGGTGGGGATGAATATTTTTCATTGTTCTTTACAGGTTGAATTTAAGAGCAGACAGAATCCTTTAACACTTCTCTTTCTTAAGGTACTTTTTTTAATCGCAGGTTCCAATCTGGATCAATCATTAAGACCAGAGATTTAGTCTTCTGAGCTTCTGGACTTGTGCTTGGAGCCTATCCTCAGGGAACTTCTCTCTACCAGAATGTGTGCTGTGGGCTATTCTTTGCATAATATTTATGTGGTGCCTGGTTGTATGTAACTTTTTATTTGTTGTTTGGGATGGCCAGCTATTAAGTCTTTGGAATTTGTTTCCTTGTGCTGTCAAGTCCTCAGCTCCTAAGTACCTGAAAACCTGGTGGTAAATCAGTGCTCCTGTTGACTGACAAGGTGCCCATTTCCCAGTCATTACAATCATTTCCCTGGCTATTTTTGTACCTGCTCGGTACAAAAATAGGTACCTGTACCTACAATCTTAGTAGCTGTGAAATTGAATGTTCTGTATGTCCTTGTTTGTTGTAATGTGAGGCCAACAATGAGTTTGGATCTCCCTGTCTGACCACTTGCTTGTGTTCTTGCAATCTGTTGGTTAGCTTCCTCCCCATCTATCCTACATAGTCATAGGGCATTCCATACAAGCAATCCAGTAGATTACATTAGAAGTATCTTTTTTTATCCCTTCAGTTCTCCCCTGAAAATGTTTCAAATGGGATCCTGGCCCACCTCCTTTTAACTATAGTCCATTGTATTTTCACAAATCATGATGCAGTTGACTAGTTGATGGGGGCTGCATCAGTGGTGAAAGTCAATTTTTTTTACTACTGGTTCTGTAGGCATGGCTTGGTGAGTGTGGTGTGGCTTGGTGGGGCGTGGCTTGGTGGGGTATCGCTTGGTGGGCATGGCAGGGGAAGGATACTGAAAAATCTCCATTTACAGGCCACTCCAGAGGAAAGATACTGCAAAATTCTCATCCCTCCCCACTCCTGGGGGAAGGATATTGCAAAACCTCCATTCCCACCCCACACCAGGGGAAGGATACTGCAAAGCCTCCATTCTCACCCCACTCTGGGACCAGCCAGTTCTCCGAACTATTCAAAATTTCTCCTAGCGGTTCTCCAGAACCTGTTAGAACCTGCTGGATTTCACCCCTGGGCTGCATGCTTTTGCCTTAAAGAAACATAGGAGTCTTTGTGCCATCTTGTAATGCTCCCCCCTACCAGTTAGCACACTATGCTGTGTTCCTGCTGGTAGGGTTCCCTGATTTTTTTTATTAAGAAACATGATTCTAACCAAGCTGAAACAGTATAATCTAATCTATGGACCACTTCATTTTGAAATATGGGCACAGTAGCTGTCCTTTGTCTTGTGGGACAAAGGAATCAGTTTGGTCATCTTGTTTCCACGGCATCTTAACATTATAAAGCCAGTATTTGAAAAGCTGTTTCATTACTTTCAGAGCTACTGTACTAAATCAAGTAATTTCCTGAATCAAATGCAACTGTAGAATCTGAATCATATGGCTGGACCAGAAAGGGATTACTTTACAAACGTAAATTACATGTACAACATGTTCCCAGTATTTATTTACCTATTCATTCATAGGATACGGAGACTGGTTTTTCTAAAGAATGCTAAGGAACATTTTGAGAAGAATATAGCAAACAGAATCAAGTGAGAAGAAAAACCTCAACTTTCAACTGAAGACAACATGGTATTTAATCGCTTCCTCTGGAACATCTTTAGATGACAGGAAATCGTGGTTTTCTAATGCAAAGTAGAAGGGAGAAGGCACATTTCAATTGTAATTTTCTGAAGCAAGTAAGTACAAACCTGCTGAATTGCCCTATATCATTTCTTTTTTCTTTTTGCATATTACATAGAAAATTTAAATTAACACATTAAACAGAGGCTGAGTATGTAAAGGTATGCCTCATAGTCTAATGAAAATGAGCACTGTTGATGAAATATATTCAGAATGATGTAAGTTATATGTGAAAAGTATAGATTCATCAGATGATAAGCATAACAGTTTATTTTCCTTCTTATCTGAAAGTTAACATAGGACTCTTCCTAATCTTCTGTGTGTGTGTTTTTTCAAGACAGGTAGAAGCTAATACCGGATGCGGGAGAGAACAGAAACTAGAGCATTGCTGTAGTTATATTTGTCACAATGTAATATTATGAAACATCCTTTGCTCGGAGGCAGTAGTACTTGAACATGAGACTTTTGTGTTGACAAACCCTGCACACTACCAAAGTGAAATTATGGGCCAGACTATTACCATGAAGATGGCTCATCAACTCACATTTTCAACTCTTCATTTGGATCTTGATCAAATGTTCTGAGAACCAAACCCCAAGAATTCTTTACATTTGTTATGATGTATCTCATGAGAAAGAATAAATGAGAAGTTGTAACTGAAGCACAATTTGAACAGCAGAAATAAAAACATGTCATATTCCCTATTTGGAGATTTACTCAGAAGCTTAAAGCAGTATTTGGCAGAAGGTAAATTGACCTCAGTGGACTGATCTCAGAGCAATTTGATTTTTCTGTAACATCCCAGCGTAACATGCAGGTGTACAATGGCTAGGATATGGCAACTAAGGCTCCCCTCTTGGGGCTGCCAGAATTTCCAGCTGGTTGCAGCTGGCAACATGCAAGATTCTACTAAACAAATAACAATGATTTTGCAAGCCAGAAAATTGCCCTATTCTGGATTAAAGATATATGACAATATGCTTAGCAATTCACCAGTATTAAAGGATGAGATGTTTCCAAACAGCATTCGTCTTAGCCAATAATATTCATTCATTAACAGGTGTAGAAACAGACAATAGTTAGCTAAATGTCAGACATGGCCTTTTCAGAATATTCTAGTCAAAGAAGGAAAGTGAATGGCAAGATAGAAATAGCTCTCAGAAATAACTTTATAACAGTCACTTTGGATTCAATATGGAATCATATTGTTTCATACTTCTTTGTTATTCTAAAATCCCATTACATGGTATTCTCGCGAAAACAGAAAGAAACATTCACGTAAAAGTTTCAAATGAAGTATGGATGCTTGAGGTGTTGACATTCTGAATAATATCCCATTCAAGATTACACAGGATAAATTTATTGAGGCTGTACTCCTGAATATCCTTCAAAGGATCAATCTCCCCCTTGGAACTCACTCAAGTATACCTTGGCTTGGAGTACACATATAAGAATGTATTCTAAAGCATAAAACTTTTTTTTTTTTGCTGTAAAGCACTTGATTAAAAACCATAATAATTGCCTTTTCAGGAAAGCCAGAAATGTAACTATAAAGTGATTGAATAAAATAATAAGCAACCAAGAGCAACAGATTTACAGCTTCCAGTTCAAGAAAATGATTGGGGGACTTCAAGACAAAGCAATAGTTTTAATAGGATTTTGTACTATATTTATTCTATTAGATGTTTATCCTATGCCCTTCCTATATGAAATACAACACAAATTAATTCTAGATTAGGGAACACTTATTAGTTTAACAGTTTGCATATCCAAGGTAAAGAATTAATGATATTTTTATTATATCAGGTACTATACAAATAACATATACTGTTGTTACTTTCCAAAAACAACCCAGCAAAATAGAAGTTCTCCTCGATGCATTTCTTGGGAATTATAAAAAAAAGTGTTCATTTGGACAAACAGATGGTCATCATAACATTTTTAATGGATACTTATTGAGCCAAATATTATTCCCAGATCTTTCTTGTTCATTTAGGTGAAGAACTCTATTTTATGAATAATTAAGCAGGCCTAAACCCATTGGAATTGCTGGATTTACCTAACTCAGCCAAGGGTTCTAGCATTTGGACATGAAGCATGACAACTTCACTATGAAGACAGGAAAAAACAGGAATATGTATAAATGCTGGAAATATCAGCATCCCATTCCTTTCAAATTGTTGTTTTTCATGATGATCTATGGGGAATTGTGTTGGACCTGGCTCACAGTTAGCACAGATGGAGCTCTGTACTACACTGTATCCTGCACATGGTGAAAATTCTTCTGAATTCCTGCCAACTGTACTTAAAGCAGCCATAAACTACAGATAATACCAGATAAACTACCACATAAAAGCTTGGCTGATTCTTCAAATTCATCAGTAGTAAATTATAATAACATAACTTTTCCATAGAGTCTTCATTGGGTGGCAGTCAAGTTTTGTAAACGACAAACAATGCTTAAAATTAAGTACCATAGTCACTGAACTTCTGGCAGACTAGCTATTAAAAGACTTTTGTTCCTTGTCTTTATTGGAGGGACATTTGAACAGAAAACTGTGAAAAACTTTCTTGCAAGATGGACTATAGAAAGAATCTGTAAGGAGCTACATTTCATTAGATGAAGACATTTGTTAAGAGAATATTATTTGGAAAAAGGATGTTGCTGTTGTTACCTTAACTTTAATCACTTTCTGAATATAAACTCAGCTAGGTGGCAGCACCTAGTTGACCTTGGCTGATCTTGAAAAGCTAACTTGGTTAGGTTTATCAGGTTTATACAGGAACAAAAGGGATAGATAAAGAAAAGGATACACAATTTAGGAGGAGACCAAGAGCAGAAATATGGTCATTTAGGGAGGAATAAATCTGTCTATCAACTATTAGATCAGGGGTGAAATCCAGCAGGTTCTGACAGACTCTGTAGAACTGATAGTGGAAATTTTGAGCAGTTCAGAGAACCAGCAAATACCGGGGATGGCCCCAGAGTGGGGTGGGAATGGAGATTTTGCAATATCCT
Source organism: Ahaetulla prasina (assembly GCF_028640845.1). Taxonomy (NCBI): domain Eukaryota; kingdom Metazoa; phylum Chordata; class Lepidosauria; order Squamata; family Colubridae; genus Ahaetulla; species Ahaetulla prasina. The sequence goes on along the minus strand of NC_080539.1, from coordinate 112,996,428 downwards.
TCCCCTGCCACGCCCACCAAGCCACTCCCACAGAACTGGTAGTAAAAAAATTTGACCACTGCAAATTTCACCACTGCATTAGATTGATTTAATTTGTCAAGACAAGCTAAAGAGATAAACCAGTAGTGTCAGTCTTACTATAAATGACAGCTACTAAAAAGAAAGGAATCTCAAGATTCTCAAATACTGAGATTAGAGGAATTCTATCCATCTTATCTTGAGATAAGATACCTATGGTTAGAATTCCTCTAATCTCAGCATTTTTCTAGAAGATTGCCTTATATGCAGTGGATTACTTTGAAAGACGAAGGCCATTACTATTTGTTGCTCATTTGTGACTATGTAATACTTTCCATCTCCTCTTTAGAAGGCCAGATCCTGAAGATGAAGATGAAATACTTTGGCCACCTAATGAGAAGGAAGGACTCACTGGAGAAGAGCCTAATGCTGGGAAAGATTGAGGGCAAAAGAAGAAGGGGCCGACAGAGAATGAGGTGGCTGGATGGAGTCACTGAAGCAGTAGGCTTAAATGGACTCCAGAGGATGGTAGAGGATAGGAAGGCCTAGAGGAATGTTGTCCATGGGGTCAGGATGGGTCAGATGACTTCGCAACTAACAACAACAAACACTTTCCATAGAGGCAACAAGAACTTTCATTGGCAAGAAAATTGTTGAAGAACTAATGAAGTCTGTGATATTTAGTTGCCTTAAATATTATGTCCGTACCATGAATTTCCTCAGTCAGGTCTATCTGGATGGCCATTTATCATCAGAGTTAGGCCGAATGTATAAAACAATTATAAATTATAAAGACATTTTAAAAAGAAACCATGAAATCAAATAGGTAGATTAAAACTCAAAGTAGAATATATTTCTAGCTGTCAACAAGCTTTTGAGTACTTAAAAATGACTTGACAAATTGAACTAGCCTTACAAGGATTATATTACAGTCAACCTTTTTACGTTGTGTATGTAGATATTTCTGCAGTTGGACTAGAAGCAGTCCTCATATAAACTTACTATGATGGAAATCATTCAGTCTTGTATCTGCCTAAAAACTGGCCCTCAAAGTATGAGTACTATTGAAAAAGAGGCATGTGCTTTCCAGTGGGGTATCAAAACACTGAAAGTCTATCTATGGGGAAATTAAAGCGATCACTGATCCCCAACCATTTACATAGATTCAGCAAATGAAAGAAAACCCTTTTACAAATTCCTGCTAATATAGAGCTGCTTTCGCATCTATTCTCAAGCTGGAAAAATAGATTTGCAGAGTTTCCATCATGGTATCCAAAAGATTCTGAACCTCAAGAACTTTGTCCCACACCAAAAAATTAAGATTACACCAAGAAAAGGGGCTAAAGTGACTCAAAAATCAACCCAAAGAGAATTCTTTTAAGGCTTTTTTGGCTTTGCGTTATAATCCCTCTGTTCGTCTTTATTGCCTTTATCTGTTTCTCCCTTTCTTCCGGTACAACTCCATGACTTTTTTTTTTTTATAAACAACCTTAACGAAAGAATCACAGGACAAAAACACTGCATCTGGATTCAGATAAAGCACGTCAATCCAAAATAAGCAGATTGATCAGGTCTATGACATTGCAGAATTCATTGGGAGCATCTCACTCTCCACAGATGCAGGCAATTGTCTCGCTGCAAGACAACATGTCAAGAGAAATGTAGGAAAATATCAGGGCCCTGCTATGCTCGTGAATGCAAGCACAAAAGCAATGTCCTCTTATACTGAGGAGGACTGCCGTTCACTACTTCTTAGGAAGTGCCCTGCATTACGGCCAAAGCTGCCATGATCCTTAGTGAAAGCACCTCCCTTGACAGCCATAAAATAACTCCTGTTAAGTGGGAGAAGTCATTAATTGTTCATAATGAGGTTCCTCGCTACTTAATTCCATTCCGATTGTAGCTTATTGAACCAAAAGGAAGGAAGGTTAAATTGTTTAATGGATTGTGTCCAGTTTTGTCTTTTATGTTATGTATTTTATGCTATACAGCAAAATGAAAGCCATTAGTTGAGAAATGAGGCATGTAAAGCAGAGAGATGCTAAAGGAAATTGAGAATTGGTACTCGGCTGCATGATGCTTGAGTTGTATGAGAGATGCCACTGAATCAGGTCTTCCATTCAGTTGCAGGGAGGATGAAGGCAGCCAGGCACATCTGGTGTAGTTTCAGGACATTGAATATTTAAGATAAAGCTTATAATCTAAGGCTGGCTTTCTCAACCTTGGTAGCTTGAAGGTGTGTGGATTTCAATTCTCAGAATTCCTGGCTGGGGGAATTCTGGGAATTGAAGTCCACACAGCTCTAGGAGTTTCTCCTCACTGTCTACTTGTCCCCTCACACCAGAATTGGCAAGCAGCTGTTCATAGAGCAGTGTTTCTCAACCTTAGCAATTTTTAAGATGTGTGGACTTCAACTCCCAGAATTTCCCAGTTGAATTGAGCTGGGTGTCAATTCACAGAATTCTCAGTAAAGTCTAGAACAGGGGTCTCCAACCTTGGCAACTTTAAGACTTAGGAATTCTGGGAGTTGAAGTCCACAAGTCTTAAAGTTGCCAAGGTTGGAGACCCCTGGCCTAGAGGGACCTGCAGGATTGGAGACAATTGCCTAAATGACATAAGCAATGTTGTGCTGTCAGATTACAAACATGGCCCCTTCCAAGCATGTGTACACTGTCACAGGACACACATATACAAGGTGCCGAGATTTGCATTGAGATGGCACAATCCTGCTTTCATCATATGCAATCTTGCAGCTGCCCTCTGGAATATCCATACTTTCTGGATATTCCAGGAGTTGAGCTTCTAATACCTGAAGGAAATTGAGATGGGGACAAGCTGGGAAGCTTTCCTTTGGCCAAGTTCTCTGTCAGTCTGGGTTGAAAGCTTTGGCAGCTTCTAATCTGTCTCAGCTCCAGTTTTACCTTCTTTATTGCTAAAAAACAAAAAAGCAAAACAGGATATGGATACATTAAAAAAACACACATACCCAGCCTACAGTCGATGCTGGAGGAAAAGAGGAGGAAGGAAAAGAGAAATACACAGAACTACACTGCCCTCGAGCATGCTTAGAGCTTCTGTTACGTAAATGACCCTGAAGGATAGAATTTCCACATATGTTTACTCATCACTTTTATCTTTCAAGGAAAGCAATTGTTATGTAGAGTTCAGAAGAAAAATAAAAAACTAACCCAAAGTAATTAAAAGCATGTGATAAGCAATAGAGATAGTTAAAGCCAGTTTACATTCCTTCTAATCTTCTATCTTTGCAATCCATTCTTATTTCTATCACAGCTACCACATTGGTTTGTATGGTGGACTTTTCTTCTATCATTTCACTTCTCTCTTTTTGAGGATTTCAGGAACTCCAACCAATGCCAACTTCTCAGTCTTCCTGTTCCTCTCAGTCCTTTTACAGTTTTTAAAAACATTTCTTCCACAATCCCATCCTAATTACTGTCTCAATAAAAACCAGCCACATCAAGGTACTTTGTTTATACTTGTCAGTTTTGTATTCAGTCCATATTTGTACAGCACCCCTAAACTCTCAACACTTCTGTTCTTGCTTTAGTACTTATGCCCTACTCCTTACGAGTTTTTAATTTTCAAATTTAACTTTTGTGTCTCTTGTCCCTGACATATGCAACTCTCAATTTCAGATAACAAAAACCACACTCTTAGAGTCGTTTTTGCTTATTTCAGTATTTATTCCTGGCAACAAGTCTATATGTTATATATTACCTTTCTATCAGCTTTTCCGTATCTTAACATTTCTCCATTCATCCTTCCATCTTTAGTAAACATTCTAGAAAGATATACAGATTATTTGTTTTCCTTGATTGCTTTTTATAGATAACTTGCATTCCAGTCCATTGGCTCTGTCCAAAACAAGTACCTTGGGTTTTTTTTAGAATTGATATTCTTCGTTGCAACATACGGTCTGTCTGACATTTACTGCAAATAATCTGGGATCCTGGCCATGAACTTTGTATCATCTAATAAAAATATAACACATTCATTCCCCAGTCTACCTAGCTATAGCAATATTACAAGCATTTATGATACTCTAGTCCATAAATATAGAAAACAACTATTGGGACATCAGATTCTTTTTATGTATTTGCTAGTGATTCATTTGCTACTTATGCCATTTATTTTCATGCCTAGTTTACTTCTAACTTATATTGCTCTTATATTTAGCTGCCGACCACTTAATGCCATACTAATGCAAAATATTCCATGATTTCAGCTACTTACTTTATCAATGCCTTTTCTTTAAATCAACCAATAAATACACTTTCTTGTGCTTTTTGAATGATTGGCTAAAGAGGAAAAATCTGGTCCACGTATCTCCTGCTTGAAATAAACCCACACCGGATTTCTCATTATTATCTCTTGTACCATTTTGATTATAATTTTCCTAAATTGCCTCTCAGTCATTCTTTTTAAGCTAATTTATAATCATTTTCATCTTTCATTCTACTCACTCTACTGGAGGCTCCTTTTTTAACCTCTTCAGCCGCTCCCAAACCAATTGTTTGTTTGCATCACAGTTGCTCTACCTTTCCTCTGCTTCCTTTAATTGCAACTATTTGTTGCTCTCTATGATTACATTATATGCAACTGCATTTTCTCTTTCTCTACAGCATGGAGTATTTTATCCTCAGTTTTGCAGCAATCATTCTCTTGTATGCATTTAGCTCATTCACAGCTCTTCCAAACATTCTTTTTCATACTTCCCTTCAGTATAAATCCAGATACTCTTAACAAAACTTTGTCACATTATTATTGTTTTTCATTCTACATATTCCATGCAGCTTCCACAGCTTATTTTCCTTATGTTCATTCATTCTGCTGGGTGATTAATCCAACTTCTAGCACTTTTTTAAATACAGGAATCACACCCTTTCTCTCTACAATTGATCTATTTACAATGTAGTTTATCTCACTTATTGTCTTTTCTTAAAAGTTATTTTTTTCTGAAGAACCACTCCAAATAACAGTTTATTCCTATCAAATAGAGGACTTTTCCTTTCATTCTATTGTATTCTTCACTAATTCTCTCAATCAAATCAAACTAATTATGGTTTTAGCTTCATTCCTTTAAATTCATTCCATCATTCCTATGTATGAATATCAACAGACATTTGAAAATACATGTTCAAGACACACACCTTTCTTTAAGCAGATGCTTACTATTCTCAACTATTCTTGGGAATCTAAATGGCCAAATTAGTTTTTGTATATGTTCTCTTCTCATTCCCCCATGTCATCTTGTTTTTACCTTGACAGTAAAAATGATTAATCAATGGAACAATTTGCCTCTTGGAATTGCATCACTGGAGGTTTCCAAGAAAAGATTTGACAACCATTTATCCAGGATGGAATAAGGACTCTTTCCACGGGCAGGGGCTTGGACTAGTCACCAGACTCCCAGGTCCTTTTCAGTCCTATGATTCTATGATTCTGTGACCTCTAGAATCTTTGCTGGCTTCAAAATATACCAGTTCAGATCTATGATTCTATGATTCATCTAGCAGAAAAATGTTTTCCCTAATCACATTCATTTAGAATGTTGTACAACGTTCTTCAAAATTCATATTTGATTTTTCTATTATCATTTGGTGGAGCATAACATAGAAGAAACTGATTTAAACAAATTAACATTGTGTGTGAGTCTCCAGTTTTAACAACCTCAGAGAGAAATTTGTGAGATTTTTTTTTTACTGTAGCATTCAAATATCACCAACCTAACTATTCCTATTTTAATGTGCATTGACCACAATCTATGTGACGCTATTCCATACTCTCTGGTTTACACATTAACTCTTACCCTCATACTTAAACTAGTTGTTTGTATCCTCAACTCCACCATACAAGATTAGACCAATTATTTTTTTAAAAATCCAGTCCTTTTTTTTATAGAAATAACTCAAAGTTATAAGCATGCCTAACACTCCTCCCTCCTCCCATTTTTCCCCCAAACAACAACCTTGGGAGGTGAGTTGGGCTGAGGGAGAATGACTAGCCCTAAGTCACCCAGCTGGCTTTCCTGCCTAAGGCAGGAAACTCACAATCTCCTGGTTTCTAGGCCACAACCTTAATTACTACACCAAACAGGCTGTGGATCCATGACCGATTATACTGCTTTTATATGCTCTACATATGTATATCATCCATGGCTAATGATGAATTAATTAAAATACTATGTACCATTCTATTAGTTAAATGGTTTTGGATCTATATGAATAGAATCTCTAGAAGTCTTATTTTGCCAACAAATGTTGATAATTTTTGGCTGAATATTAAAGCAATATTAGATAGGAAAGCATAATTACTTTGTAGTGTTAACTCTGAATTGTCCGCCTTCGTGGCAAATATCAATACAAAGTTAAGTTATGACCGTTTTGAATAAAGATTAAATTAATTAAAGATTAGCAACAGCAATTTGAATTACCCACATATTATTTGCCCAAAATGTCTTGCTATAAGACTACTATAACCACAGAGATATTTCAAATGTTTCTTGGTTACGCTAAGTACCATATATACTATGTAAGCATTTACTATCAAATCCTAAATTCATTAAAGTAATAAAATATGCCTACAGGCCACTCTATTAGTTCTGAAACAGCAATCTTCCTGTTTTCATGCTGAATATATTGTAGCCCTCACAAAGAGCACATCTATACAACCCTGTTCCACATTAACTATGTTTACATGTGCCCCATTTCACATGTTTGTTTGGTGTCCATCTGTTTTCATGGACATACTCCTTTATACATATGTTTAGAATTAAAAGGTACAGTTTCTTTCTCAAATCATCCTCAGCTTTGGGTGACTTTATGGACATCCCCATGTAGTTTTCTTGGCAGCCACAAGGAAGTGATTTGGCATAACAAATTTCTGTTTTGTTCTTGTTTGTTTGTTTATTTGAATTCCCAATCTAATCTACAGTGCTGGTGTTTCTTAGTGGCCTCCCATTCAAGTGTATCATATCTGATTTCACTTACTTTTGTAAAATCAGCCATGGTTAGAATTCCAGCCTACCCTTATAGATTTTTTCCTTCTTGGGAAATGAACATACAGCTTAAGGCAGCTTTCTTTCTTTACAGGGTTCAGAGCGATCAAAAGAAAGACGCAGTTTCTTTCTAGAGTGCAGCAAGAATTTTTAGTTAATCCAATCTGACAAATCCTGTGAAATTCACCCATTCCTAAGAGGTCTGTAAGGGGCGTGCATAGAGCACAAGAGTTCCTACCATTCCTGTCCTGTTGTTTTCTTTTGTTATATCTAATTAATATAGTTATTACATATTCATATTTACATATATGCTTATATATTGTATAGTTATTTCATGCTTACGCTTATATATACTGTGTGATGAAATAAATAAATGCTACATCCCAGAGAAAGAAACAGAGAATGAAATAATACAAAGAAAGTGGAGCTGTTATCTGTAGACTCATAATGGGATGGGTGCAGAGGAGAAACAATAACATAAACAGCCACTGGCACCATAAACCAGAAAACTCCCCTTTGCCTTCTAACCAAAAGACAGATATTTTTCTTCCATTTCAAAGGCTGGCCTTGAGCTCTGTGCCCTGGGGAAATTCCTTTTGAAGAATAGTAACAATGAATGAGGAATACATTTCATTTGAATATTTGAAAGATTATTTTGAAGTCAGTGAACTTTCTGACAGAACCATAACTCTGTTTCTCTTTCAGGCAGCAACTCTCTTGGGGTGAGAAATCTGTTCAGTCAAAATAGGGAGAGCTTTCCAGATGGAGTTGGTTGGATTGAGACATGAGCCTGCTCAGAAGAGAAAAAAAATAGGGTCTCTCTCTCTCTCTCTCTCCCTCCCTCCCTCCCTCCCTCCCTCCCTCCCTCCCTCCGTGTGTGTGTGTGTGTGTGTGTGTGTGTGTGTGTGTGTGTGAAGTGGAGGAGGGAGCGGGGGAGGGAGAGAGAGAGAATGAGAGAGAGGGAGAGAGAATGAGAGGGAGGGAGGGAGGGAGAGAATAAGAGAGAGAGAAAAAAGAAAGAGAGAATGAAAAAGAGAGAGAGAATGAGAGAGAGAGAGAGAGTCAGCGCCAAGAGTTTCTGGGTGATTTTGCATGGATTTTGTATGAAGTAATGACAGGCTTAGCCACCTGATCCCCATTATCCCCTGGAGAGAGATTAGTCCATGATGCACAAGCATCTACAAAAGAAGGCTGGCTAGCTAATTTGATATTCCATCAATTTTAATCTTTTCACTCAAGTGACAGCAAGTGTGACCTGTCAGATCTTGCTTTATTTTCTGTTTGGAAAAGCAGCACTGAAATGGCACTTCTGTAGATGTTGCTCAGAAATGGCCACCATCATTCTTGGAAGGAGCCTCGCTAAATCTTAACAAATGAAATGGGAAACCCAGGAAGGATTTGGTCTTTCTCTCTTCTGTGGACATTATGCTTTAAAGACAGTGTAACACAGTACAAAGTTTGGAAAGTTGATGAGATACCCCACATATTTGCTTTCCTAAGTGACATCCAGGATGCACTATTGAATCCATCTCAATAGTGATTTATAACCAAAAGTGAATTTCTTGTGCATTTTGCTGGAACACTGAAGAGCTTCACACCAAGGACCATGTAAGTGGATTCAAAATACAAATTACCTTTGCACAGAACACTTTGATTATGGACACATTGCTATTTATTTTTCAGGATATATGGCCACAGCCAGACTAAAACTGTTAGAAAACTTGGCACATTCCTATTAAAGGCACCTGAAAGCATGTTGAGTGCCTTTAATAGGAAGCCCTATTATCAGTTGAGCCTACCATAACACAATCTTTGGGATGGGCTTGAGAAATTTATTATCTGGTAGACAACCTTCACTCTCAGTAAGCACTGTTGAGTTGATATGAGTAGTCTGACAATATTCCAAACAATATTGGAGAATCTATATAGTAACATTTCTGACTTCTCTCAATGCCCTGCAACCAAGAGTGATGCCAACATTAACAAGGTGGCTTGAGTCATCTGCCTATGTCATATCTTCCCTGGAAGTCAAATGTCTTTGAGTTAGTTAAACCTTAAAGGACCAAAAAAGCTCTAAGTTTGACCAAGAAGGCTTTAGAAAGTAGCCTGGAGTGTGAAGATCGCTTACCTGGTGCAGAAGCTTGGATCTTGATCTTAGGTGTGCTATTAGGGAGTGAAGATTCATCTATCTATAGAGGAAATAAAAGTTTTTGGATGTACATCAGACACCTTTTATTTTTAACATACCATATTTCTTTGGCGTATAAAACACTCCGGACTATAAGACGCACCTACCTTTTTTGGTGAGGAAAACAAAAAAAAGAAATCTGCCTCTGCCTCTGCAATTTTGCCTCCTTGCAGCAAACAGCAGATAGCCTGCTTTACTTTCATTTTCGTTTTCAGCATAGCTTGATTAGCACAAGAAAAAAAATAATCTGCTCCCAGCAATTTACCACCGTGCAGCAAGCAGCAGAGGCCCACACAGGAATAGGCAATGGCAATGGCAATGGCAATCCCTGCAGCCTGAAATCAAGTAATTGTGTTCTCTTTGCTGACGATGTCAAACTATTTAATACCACAGACAACACTTCTATCATTCAAAATGACCTTGATCATCTAACTGCTTGGTCTAAAAATTGGCAGCTCCAAATTTCATCCAGCAAATGCTCAGTCTTACATATTGGAAAAAAGAACCCAAACACTAAGTACATACTAGATCAGGGCTGGGCAACTATGGCCCCTTTATGACCTATGGACTTCAACTCCCAGAATTCCTGAGCCAGCATGCTGGCTCAGGAATTCTGGGAGTTGAAGTCCATAGGTCATAAAGGGGCCATATTTGCCCAGCCCTATACTAGATGGACATTACCTTACTGACGACCCCCATCCCGTTAAAGACCTTGGAGTTTTCATGTCAAATGATCTAAGTGCCAAAGCCCACTGCAACTACATAGCAAAAAAAGCTCTAAGAGTTGTAAACCTAATTTTGCGTAGCTTCTTTTCCAAAAACACCACACTACTAACCAGAGCATATAAAACATTTGCTAGACCAATTCTAGAATACAGCTCACCTGTTTGGAACCCTCACCACATCTCTGACATGAATACAATTGAACGTGTCCAGAAATATTTTACAAGAAGAGTTCTCCATTCCTCTGAAAACAACAAAATACCTTACCCCACCAGACTTGAAATCCTAGGCTTAAAAAGCTTGGAACTCCGTCGCCTCCAACAAGACCTAAGTTTAACTCACAGAATCATCTATTGTAATGTCCTTCCTGTTAAAGACTACTTCAGCTTTAATTGCAATAATACTAGAGCAACTAATAGATTTAAACTAAATGTCAGCCGCTTTAATCTAGATTGCAGAAAATATGACTTCTGTAGCAGAATCATCAGTGCTTGGAATACTTTACCTGACTCTGTGGTCTCTTCTCATAATCCCAAAAGCTTTAACCAAAAACTTTCTACTATTGACCTCACCCCATTCCTAAGAGGACCATAAGGGGCGTGCATAAACACACAAACGTGCCTACCATTCCTGTCCTATTGTTTTTCTTTTCTTCTTCCTATATATATATATGCTTATACCTCCTAATATTTACTCATATGTGTTTATATGCTATATAATCTTTTTGTATGATAGCTACATATATTGTTGTGACAAAATAAATAAATAAATAAATAAATAAATGAAACAGTTGAGAGTTGGGAGGCGGATCCAAGGGACAATCAACTTGTGCTAATTAGGCTGTGCTGAAGCTGAAATGGGCTGTTTCTTCTTGCTGCTTGCTGCAAGGAGGTAAATTGCTGAGAGGCAGAAGCCAAAGAGTGGGGGCCAGTGGGTGGGCGGGGCTACATTCGGTGTATAAGATGCACCCAAATTTTCACCCCCTTTTAGGTGGGAAAAAGATGCAACTTATACTTCGAAAAATATGGTACAGTTTTTTAAATAATCAACCTTGGTTCACTTTACATCAGGAGTGTCAAACTCGCGCTGTCACGGCATTCTCATGGCGTTGTCATGGCATTGTCATGTGATATATCATGACTTTCCCCCCTTCGCTAAACCGAGTGTGGGTGTGGCCAGCATGTGACGCATCTGGCCTGTGAGCCGCGAGTTTGACAGCCCTGCTTTACATTAATAAAAATCCATACGAACAAACTCTCACCTGGAATTCCAATAAAAGGATAAGAGATGATTTGGGACCTGAATGCTAAGGTCTGTGAAAGAACAAAGTAAAATGAAGTGTCTCAGCATAAGCACCAAAAGGAACAGAAAAGATGTTGGGGAAGATCAATGATTTGGCCACTCAAGGATGCCAGTGACAAGGATGTCACTGTGTTTAAAGCTGCCCTGTTGTCTCTCTGCAGGCAAATTCTATGCCTGAGTCATAAGCATGCATCCTTGATTTATTTTTATCCCAGTGAGTAGAAAATGGAACCAAAGATTTTCTTTGTGTTTGATATGTTTATGATTAGCTATCAAGAATTAGTTCATTTGGAAGTCTCTAACTGAATTATTTACAGCAAGGAGGAAAATGAATTTAGTCCTGTGCTAAATGCTTTTCTAAAAGAAGAAAGGCCTTTTTCTTACATTATGGGAAATAAAATAATGAAAAAAGGTTAAATTTAATGGAGAAAGTTCTGCAATCATTTGGTGATAGAATATTTAATAACTGAATTAAAATTTTTATTCAGCTTGGGTTATTATTGCTCCATCTGTCAGATTAAAATAGGCAATAACTCTCTCTCTCTCTCTCTCTCTCTCTGTGTGTGTATCCTGTAAAAGTCATCAAAGATTTAAAATTCAGTATTACCAGTATATATTCACTAACACACAATTCTCTACTTACATTGCTGACATGCAGTTTTCACCACCCTATGGATCTTTACAACATCCAGTCCTACAATTTATAGGAACAGTACCTTATAATGTACCACTTCACAGTGCTTTACTGTCCTTTCTAAGCGATTTACCGAGTCAGTATATTGCCCCCAACAATGTGGGTCCTCATTTTACCGATCTTGCAAGGATGGAAGGCTGAGTCAACCTTGAGCCAATCAGAATTGAACTCTTGGCTGTGGGCAGAGTTATCCTGCAATACTGCTTTCTAATCACTGCGCCCCCACAGCTATTGTTCTCAGGATGGGCGATTGTCACTCAAATCTGTAACTGCTCCCAGGTCATATACATCCATTCACTCTTGTCAAGGCCCCTTCCTTCCTTCTGGACTGAAAGAAATCTCAGATGGTGATTTTCCAGGTCCTGAAAGTTAGACGTAAGCTCATGGACTGGGGCAGCTGGAACCTTACAGGCAAATCTATGTAGACTTCATCGGTAAGAAAAAGGCCTTTTGTTGAAGCGAAGCTATGCTGTATTACAGTGAAACTTAATTTACTGGGTGGTTGTTTTGAGAAGCACATTTGTTTCACATAATGTTTGGGGGTTTTGAGGGGGAAGAATGCGTTCAATTACAACAAACTTCATAGCTCCCGGGCAGTATCCCAATCATGAACATACTGTTATAGCAAGGCACAGAAATGTGATAAATAAAGATTCTTACTGTTTGAAAGGCCTTGACCTAAAATATGACTTTTATTAAGTAGATAAATGACTAAATAGTAGTATAAAACATTATTGCAGTCATAGAGAGTTTTTTTTTGGTTTTTTTTTGCACAAGAGAGAACTTGCAGTCCCTGAATGTGCTCTAAAGGCCTCCATTTTTGAACATCTTTTAGGCTAATGTGTAATTTTTATTTTCTCAGAGAATGTCAATTGTAAATTTCAGTAGCATCTATTTTTTGTTGTTGATCAATGTGTTCAGTTATTTCAGACCTCAAAGGACGGGTACATATTTTAAAATAATCTAATTACATTAAGCCTTAGCTGTCTAGATTAATCGGAAACTGCTTTGAAGTCTCAGCTTTCCCCTATAAAGTCTATGTATTGCATACCTAAGTATTTCTCTGAACTTTCTCCTTTCTTTGAGTCTATTCTGCAGGCCTGCTGGAAGGAGAAAGCCAAGGAACTGCCAAATGCAGAAAGAGGAAGTTGGCGCAGCGACAACTTTTTTTCTGAAGTCCACCTGCAAGATACTGCCATGAAGCCGAGATTTTTCCAGTTGACTGATAACTTAAATTTAAATGGAAATAAACTTTTTGTCCTGGAATGTTTAAGAGAACTGTTTTTAGAATAGTCATAAAGTGTATTAATTTTCAAATGCTATTTAGTACTTCCCATGTTACCTGTTGATGTTACAATATCAACAAGTCTATAGTCCAAGGAGGGAATTTGAGCTTTATTTTGTGAGAAAGTTGAATTAAGTTGCAGATTAATGCAATATTTGTATCAGCAATCATATATGGAATTTTGGGTTGTTGTTTTTTACAATGGAACTAGAGAGGCTAAAATTGAACCCTAGCAAGTTAGGGTCTGTTCATCATGATGTTTCATTCCAAAACAAACAAACAAACAAACAAACAAACAAATAAACAAACACTCTTTTGATAAGATATTTAATTATGAATTTCCATGATCTAATTTAAGCTAATTGCATTCATTAATATATTAAGTTACAGTATATTAATTTCAGACAACAATTCTACTCTAAATGCAATATTAATTCTATTAACTCTCATAATACTTCTCAATAGTTATAGTAAGTAAATGTAAAATGTATTTTATTCCCTCCTCCTAAACACCCAGGAACCTTCCAAAATTGTCTTAAATTTGCTCTCCTAGGTAGTGTATTTCTGTTTCATGGATTTGTATTTTGCTTTTATTCTTTCAGTGTGAAAGTATTGTTATTTTATTAAGAATAAGAACTACAGGCATTTGAGGAAGACCATTCCCGATTAAAAGGGGTATATACAACGTGTGGGTCTGTTCAATAATAGTGATATGAGTTTAAGCAGTTGATTTCTTTGGAGTTTTTTCCCCATCTTTCAAAATTGATAAGACAAATATATGGTCAGGTTTTACTCTCAAGCTCAACTTTTACCTCAGGACTCATTTTTACATCAAGGTTGATTGATTTCTTATCTCGAGGTGACACACAGTTGAATGTGTCCATAAAGAAGGGAATGTTTGTTGGATGAAGACTCTTTTACCCATGCAGATCAGTATCTGATGTCATTGGCCTTAAATGTGAGTGAACCAGTTTTCAGTGTAAAAGGAAATCTGTTTTTCCTCCAGATAACACAAAACAGATTTCTAAAGTAAGACTTTTTTATACTTCAGTGTATTGTATTGGTCAATTGATCTGTCCTGTGATATTCAGGGAATTTTGAACTGATAGTTCAGGCTTGCAGTGTTGGTTTGGGAATTTGGGAACCCAAATTATGGAAAATGTATGGCTAATGTCCTAAAATTTCCACAGCATATGATTTCTTATTAAAAGGATACCATAATGGTAGAAGGATTGCAAAGCACTAAACCCTTCTTTCATCAAGGATAGGAAAAATCCAAAGATTATATATACCTTGGCAGCTGGGAATTGGATTTTTGAAAATCTGTTTTTTTTTTTCTGGAATCAGTAAATTATCTTGTAACCAAAGATATATATCTATAACTGTTATGATTTGCTGTTCATACAAATATTATGTATAGATGTACTGAACTCTGTATTACTGTTTTTACAACAGCTGGATGTGTACATATTAGAAGTCAAAAAGTGTGAAGCCTTTAATAAAATGTTCTACAAAACATTGTGTTACAGAGTGTACATAATCAGGAAGTCAAATAGTTGGAAGTCTGTTCCAAAATAACTTTTCCCAACTTCTTAATTTTCCATCTTCTCATTTCCTAACTAAACAGCATCTATGTTCACTCAGCATATACACAAGGTCCTTTTTCTCTCTAGATGTGGGTGCTTATCATGTGTTCTTGTGTGTGTACATGTGTGTGTTTCCTTGCATGGATTTTTTTAAAACTGATATTTCGGATACATTTACTTTGTGTAAATGATAAATTTTGTAAATGGTGTTGGTTTGACTGTATTTAAAACATGAATGTGTTTTATAGTATAAAGCAGTGTTATTCAAATTTGGCAAACTTAAGATGAATGGGCATCGACTCCTACAATTTCTCAGCCAGCATGGGTCATTTTGGATTGCTTTAGCAACAAACCTGCCAGTATCTTCAGATTTGCAATTAGAAGATTCTCCTCCCTTGAAGATGTTCTTTCTCATGAACCAGCTACTATCAAACATTTCAAACATTACAGCTTTTGGTTCTTCAGCTGCCAATAAATAAGAGGTGTTTCTGCCCAAATGGATAAAGCACTTCCAAAAGCCAGTGTCAACAATGAACGAGAAGCCTTGCATCCTTGGACCAGGGCCAAATTGGCTGAAATGCCAATGTAAGAATGAACTAAAGTGGAGCAAGATGCCAGTGGAAATTTTAAACTTCCTTTTATTGTGCATAATAGATTATACAGCCTCCTGATTTCTCTGCACTTAATATGTCATCTGAAGATGCACTGGTAAAATCAGATGAAGCAAGAATTAGATTGTCCCAGAACTCTGAAGTCTTCCCACAGCATTCTGGGAGGAAGGGCTTTATGAAAAAGAACTCTTGATTTCTGCTCCAGTAAACAGAAGCACCATGGCCTGCTGGCTGCTAATAGCACTTGAATGCAAAAGAAAAAAAAATCCTAAATAAAAAATGCTTCATGTACTTTAAAAGTGCTGGCCACAAAAAGAAAGAATTAATTTAACCCACAAGGCTTTCTGATGTAGAGACTAACAAAGTTTAAATCCATTCTTATTGGAATGGAGCTGGCGTCACTAGTGCAACTATTATTGAATATGTTACACATACATGTACATATACATGTATCTTCATAAAGAGTAAAGGTAAAGGTTCCCCCACACATGTGTTCTAGTAGTTTCCAGCTCTAGGGGGCAGTGCTCATCTCCATTTCTAAGCCAATGCTGTCCAAAGACATCTCCATGGTCATGTGGGCAGCATGACTAAATGCCAAAGGTGCACGGAATGCTGTTACCTTCCCACCAAAGTGGTCCCTATTTTTCTACTTGCATTAATGTGCTTTCAAACTGCTAGGTTGGCAGAAGTTGGCAAGTAGCAGGAGCTCACTCTGTTACGTGGCGCTAGGGATTCGAACCGCTGAACTATCGGCCTTCTGATCGACAAGCTCAGCGTCTTGGCCACTGAGCCACCGCATCCCTCATATAGAGTATACTACAATTATTTGTTAAATTTATAAATTGTGTTACTCCAGAAGTTTCAGGCAGTATACAAAATCAAACACAATATAAAATTAGTAGTTCGGTTTTTAGGTGTTGTTCGTCAGCTAAGCGGTTTGTTCTGGAGATGAGTGTCTTGGCTACGGAGTTGATCTGTGCTGGGTGGTGGTGTGAGAGTGCATGCAGATAGCGGTTTGTGTGTGTTTTCTTTCCTAGGACACACCATCTACCAGAAGAAAACACACACAAACCGCTATCTGCATGCACTCTCACACCATCACCCAGCACAGATCAACTCCGTAGCCAAGACACTCATCTCCAGAACAAAAAGCTTAGCTGACGAACAACATCTAAAAACCAAACTACACACTCTCACTAACGTACTAACAGCCAATGGATTCCAAAGAAATAAGATTACCAACCTAATCCAAAAAGAAACCCCCACTAAAATCCAAGACAGAGAACAAGAAAACGGCACAGCCCTCCTCCCATATATAAAAGGCACCACAGACAGAATCAGCAAGATCCTCCACAAACACAACATCCAGACAGCATTCTGCACAAACCAAAAAATATCCACTATCCTAAGAAACCCCAAAGACAAAATTGAGTTAGAAAATCAAGGAGTATATGAAATCCCATGCACCGCCTGCCCCACCACATATATTGGACAAACCAACAGAAGAATAAGTGCACGCACTGAAGAACACAAGAACTCAGTCAAAAAAGAGGAACCAACTTCTTTCCTGGTCCAACACCTTAAAGCCACAGGACATAAAATTGATTTTAAAAATACCAGAACTATCGCCAAAACTGAACACTTTAACAACAGAATAATCAGAGAAGCCATTAAGATAGAAAAATGCCCACACAGCATGAATAAACGAGATGATACCTCCCACCTACCAGCCATTTGGAAACCCGCCCTTATCGACAAACAAGTCCCTAACATGAAGAATGATGCAAGACCCACACTCACGAGTGCCACACAGCATGTCACCACCACACATCCAAGCGAAAAGCAAACTCAAACCCACACCGATGATGAAGCACGACCACGGACCAGAAGCCAGACCGCAGCTGCATCATTAGCCATTTCAAACCCTTCCAATCCATACATGCAGCAGACTGACACCCACCATGAAGATGTAGCATGACCACAAACGCGAAGCCAAACAACAGCAATGCAGCTCACCAACTCAAATCCCCCTGCATCTCAGACCAACCTGAGCACAACCAAGCCCCCCCCAAACAGAACACCCCCCACCCAGAGCACAGCCAACCCCCCCACCCAATCAGAACACAACCAAGCTCCCAAGTTTGGGAGCCAAGTTTGAACCAAGTTCAAACCCCCACTAACAGTTAAAAGGAAGAAACAGCTGTGATCACACATTTCTCCTAGAAGCACAAAGCTGTAAACACCTAGCCTGAAGATGACGAATGGGATTTCGTCGAAACGTCACCAAGACACTTCCAATTTTACATGGGAGAAAACCCGAATAACCAAAGACCTACACACACACACACACACACACACACACATCTCAAAACACAATATAAAATAAAAGATTAGATCGTAAATAGGAACCATAATGGTACAGAGCTTCTAACTAGCCACTTAATCATCAAAGCCAGCTATCAACCAGATTTCCTTGGAGAGGTATAATAAGCCAGTAGCCCCCAACCTTTCTGGTGCCAGGGACTAGTTTCAGAAGAAAAATAGTTTTCCATGGGCATGCGGAGGGAGAGGAGATAATTTCATGTGCAACCTAGATCCCATGTTTGCTCAGATGAAGCTTTGTTTGCTCATCTGCCACTTGCAAGGGCCATTTCCCAACAGGCTGAGTGGTACTGGTCTGTGGCCCAGGGGTTTGAGGATCCCTACAGTAAGGTATTCCAAAGAAGGGTCAAAGCCAAGGAAAATATTGTCTCTGTGTCTTGCTTTTTAAAAGGTCAGTAAATTCACCCCTGCCACTCTGAAAGGCATGCTCTTGAGCAGGGGTCTCCAACCTTGGCAATATTAAGACTTATGGACTTTAACTCCCAGAGTTCCTCAGCCAGCAAAGCAGGCTGAGGAATTCTGGGAGTTGAAGTCCACAAGTCTTAAAGTTGCCAAGGTTGGAGACCCCTGCTCTTGAGCACCTCCAACATTACACACACACCCGCTATCACCAGCCCTAGTGCTGCTCCTGCTGCTTTAACTGCTAAACTGATTGGTGCACCAGGATTTCTATGAAGCCTATAATTATTTGTAATTTTTCAATTACAAATTCCTTTGTAATTTTTTAATTACAAAATCCTTTCCCATGTACAAGTTATGCAGGCCCAGAGGCTAAACAGTCTAACAGTCCAGCCCTTCTGGTTGCTGGAAAATTCTCCCAAGTATTCTGGACCCATCAGGTGCCTGGGATGGGCTACCTTAATCAGCCAAGCCTCCCTTGATTGCAAGGAGTCAATGTATTTAAGACAAATGATTGATGGAAACTTCACAGAATCCGATCTGGTCCCATTTGTTCAGAGTTAAAAACCAGAGCTAATGTGTTGCTGATAATGTGGGTCAGGCTAATGATGATCTAGGATCAACCTAGGGTTGCCATGGTGGCCATCAGATTCTAGGTCATCTCAGTCCCCAGAGAGAGGAGTTTGACATCTCAGAGCAACTAGCCGGGGCAAATTCACCGCCAGAATCACTGTTATTATTAAGCCTGATCTCAGTTCTCTCAGCGTGAATAGTTACATACGGAGAAGGAACATGGACATATAGCAAAGAAATACCACAATAAAAATAATAAAATATAAAGCAAAATATAAAGCAAAACAAAACAAAACAAAACAAAACTTACGGGAGAGATAAACCTTCAGGAGAAAAATCCAAAACAGGAAAATACGTTTTGCATGTATTTGGTAGCTATAAAATGCTGGACCACAATGAGCAGAAAAAAAAAATATTTAGAAGGTAACAGATGCAAAGAAACAAAGCGCCAAACTGTCCAGTGGAAGATGGACACTTATTTACCACACAGACAAGGAAGACAAGGTTGGTTTATATTCCACTACTTGACCAGATATTGGTGCAAAACTGGAGTGGGGAAGTTCAATTGGGAGAAAGAAAGCTAGCACTCTCCCTCCCTCCCTCCCTCCCTCCCTCTCAAAGTCTTGCAATATGGAGATGTTAAAAGTGTGCATCTCAGCCAAGCACTAAAGTCAGTTCAGAGCCATTGTTTAAATAGCCCACAGCTGAAAACTGTATTTCTTTGCCTGTCTGGTGAATGCTTCTCCTTGTCTTCTCTCTGATCCCGCAGTTTCCTCCTCCTCCTCCCCGCCTCCTCTCTAGCTTGGAAAACTGTGCCAATTGCTCAGAGAGGTGAAAGCAAGGAGATGCGGGTGAAAGCTCTTACTTCAGCAGTTCTTTCTCTTTGGCACGCAGGATCGTTTTACGTAAGCACAAGCCAAGTCAGTACTGATCAATGTCACCCCTCCTTTGAGAAAATCTCCAGAGATTGGAAAGAAGATCTTTTGTCCTTCAAAGTGTTCCAGGAAAGAATTGCTGTGGAGTTGAATTCTTGTTAAAAGATGTGCTCCTTAGCCCATTGTAGAGGGCTCCAAGAACACCAACTAAGGAAATTGCATCAGGTCCCATTTCAAGAGTAATGTGTGTGCACTGTAATAGAGCTGTTGGGAAGGTCGAGTATGAGCTGAGAGCAGCTAGCGGACATTCATTACTTCTGAAGGACAAGGCAGATTTATTAAGAAGCACACAGAACTGGAAAACCACACTGCTTGAAGAAAGGAAGGGGAGGGGAAGGGAAAGAGAGGGGAGGGGAAGGGAAGTGGGATTACTTTTTTGTCTCTTAAAAAGTGAGACTTATTGCATGGGGACACTCTATGAAGGCCCTTTTCTTCAAATCTTTTGGTTTGGTTTGGTTTTGCAATCCAACAAGACAGACACAGACTTCAGAGGATAATTAGAATTGCAGAAAAAATAATTGCTACCAGCCTACCTTCCATTGAGGACCTGTATACTGCACGAATCAAGAAGAGGGCTGTGAAAATATTTGCAGACCCCTCACATCCTGGACATAAACTGTTTCAACTCCTATCCTCAAAACGATGCTATAGAGCATTGCACACCAGAACAACTAGACACAAGAAGTTTTTCCCCGAACGCCATCACTCTGCTAAACAAATAATTCCCTCAACACTGTCAAACTAGTTACTAAATCTGCATTATTATTAATCTTCTCATCATTCCCGTCACCCATCTCTTTCCGCTTATGATTGTATGACTAACTTTGTTGCTTGCATCCTTACGATTTGTATTGACTTGATTGTTTCCTGATTGCTTATTTGTACCCTATGACTATCATTAAGTGTTGTACCTTAGAATTCTTGATGAACGTATCTTTTCTTTTATGTACACTGAGAGCATATGCACCAAGACAAATTCCTTGTGTGTCCAATCACACTTGGCCAATAAAATTCTCTTCTCTTCTCTTCTCTTCTCTTCTCTTCTCTTCTCTTCTCTTCTCTTCTCTTCTCTTCTCTTCTCTTCTCTTCTCTTCTCTTCTCTTCTCTTCTCTTCTCTTCTCTTCTCTTCTCTTTCTGACTCTCCATCCCCTGGCCACAACTGTGATCAAGCCCCATTCTTTTTGTGTGTGCTGCCAGATAGACTTTTGTGGGCAGCATCTAGGATTTTTTTTTGACCTCACCCATTCTGACAGTTCTGCTTTCTCCATTGGAGGAGGTGCAATCTCTCCAAAGAAGTCAGTTTAGCTATTTATGATGCTTACTCATTAATCAGGAAGGTAGGCCCACTACTGTAGGATTCATTCTGGATTTGTCAGGCTACAGACCTGACAAATGCTAGGCAGGCTGATTCATCTGAGAAGAGTAATAAGTTGGTTTTCAGAAGCTATGCTTCTTAGGTGGCATATAAGATGATTAAAGGCCTGGAGACAAACATATTATATGAAGACTGATTGGAGGATTTGGGTTTAGCTAGTCTAGAGAAAAGAAGTTCCAATATTTGAGAGGCTGCCACAGAGAGGAGGGGGTCAACATATTTACCACAGCACCTGTAGGCAGGAAAAGAAACAATGGATGGAAACTAATCAAGGAGAGATTTAACATAGAAATAAGGAGAAATTTCCCAGCAGTGAGGACAATTAACCAATGAAGCTTGCGTTCAGACATTGTGGGTGCTTCATCAGTAGAGGTTTTTAAGAAGAGACTAGACAGTCACTTGCCTGAAATGGTATAGAGTCTCCTGCTTGATCAGGGGGCTTAACTTGAAGACCTCCAAGGTCCCTTCCAGCTCTATTCTATTCTAGTCTATTTATATGATAAAATTGAAAAAGATCAATACCAACATTAGAATAAGCATGTCATAATGTACATGAAAGCAGTACGTTTGACGATTGCTCGTTAGCCAGATGTTCTTCCGTAACTTTAAAGAAAGGTGGCATTAAGAGCAGCCTAATCTATTTTATTCATTGAAAGTGAAATAGAAGCCCATCTGAAGCACTATATGGGCTAAGTCACCAACAAAACAGGGTCCCTCTGTTAAATTTAATTCCCCCTTCAGCTTGGACGCAAGGCAGCTTGGTCTGTAATCAACCTTAAAGCTTAAACAAGAATGTCTTTTCCCCTTTTTTCTTAGTATGATTTGATTATCAGCAGCTCCCATAGTCCTAGATCCGTCATATGTTCTGAATAAAAAAAATGTATCGAGAAGATTGGATGCAATTCAAGTCTGTGTTTTGGGTATTCCCATCTTGTTCCACAAGTGTCTCCATTTTTCACACTGAGAAATGAAGTTATCACACACATAATGCAATAAATGCAGAAGACAAAAGACAGATATCGCCCCCAAGTAATGTGAGTAGAATTGTACCGATCCATTTTTACTACTGGTATAGTAAATAATCAAAAATAATCAAATCTATTTACTAAATCTGCACTACTATTAATCATCTCATCGTTCCCATCGCCCATCTCCTTCCACTTATGACTGTATGACTGTAACTTTGTTGCTTGTATCCTTATGATTTATATTGATATTGTTTCCTGATTGCTTATTTGTACCCTATGACTATCATTAAGTGTTGTACCTTATGATTCTTGATGAACGTATCTTTTCTTTTATGTACACTGAGAGCATATGCGCCAAGACAAATCCCTTGTTTGTCCAATCACACTTGGCTAATAAAAATTCTATTCTATTCTATTCTATTCTATTCTATTCTATTCTATTCTATTCTATTCTATTCTATTCTATTCTATTCTATTCTCTAGTGTAAAGAATGTCCATTCTTTTCAAAATATCAGATACAATGCACCTTGTCCATTACAAACAATTGTCCACATTTAGAATTGGTCTGCAGCTGCCAGATCAATTAAACCCCCTGTATAAAAACAATTAAACCCCCTGTATAAAAACTAGGGACGTGGTGGCTTAGTGGGTAAGAGATGCTGAACTTGTCAATCGAAAGGTCGGCAGGTCAGTGGTTCTAATCCCTACTGCCATGTAATGGGGTGAGTTCCTGTTACTTGTCCCAGCTTCTGCCAACCTAGCAGTTTGAAAGCCCGTAAAAAATGCAACTAGAAAAATAGGACCATCTTTGGTGGGAAGGTAACAGTGTTCCGTGTGCCTTTGGGCTTTAGTCATACTGGCCACATGACCACAGAGATGTCTTCGGACAGCGCTGGCTCTTTGGCTTTGAAACGGAGATGAGCACTGCCCCCTAGAGTCGGGAACGACTAGCACATATGTGTGAGGGGAACTTTTATCTTTATAAAAACACTGAAGTCATTTTCTCATCATACAAAGTACTGAAATAGGGGGATTGCTAACTTTTCATTTGGTCTTATTAGCTATATCTGTAAGAATGTTTTGATATGCAGCTATTAGTAGATTTTATTTGACATGTTATCTCACCTTTCATTTAGGATGAAATGATATCTTAAACTCGGTGTTCTCCAGTCTTGATCCATTCAATTTTATTATTTATTTTTTTTTAAAAAACAAAGTAATTTTTAAATGAGGGGTTGTTTTGTTGAAAAGTTCAGTATCAGCTTCCAGGGCCATCTTTATTACCAACAGTATTTTATGTTGTTGCACAAAGAAAAATTGAGCAAGAAAATATTTGAGAATGTTTTAATGATATTTTGAATAATGCTCAGAATAGGGTTTAGCTTGAAACAGTAGTAGAAAACTCACATATTAACTTTATTTTATAAGAGAAACAGAATTCTCTTGCAACTAACAGTTAATTATTTTTAAAAATTAGCAATTGTTGGTGTAGGTCTGTCTAATATCATTCTTGGGGATGGCATAAAGAGGCACAGAGCAATTAATACTCCATGAAAATTTACTATTATACCTACAGTAGTGGCCAAAATTGTCGAAACCTTTTGGGAAAAGTGTATTTTTGAAGTTTGATGGCTAATAACATCACTTCTTTTCGGAGTTTCAAGATAATCTGCTGCTGGGATGGCCTGGGAATAGTCCAGACCTTAACCCAATTGAAAATCTATGGAGCCGACTAAAGAAACTTGTTAGTCAGAAGCAACCCAGCAGTAAAACCCAGTTAATAGAAGCAATCATTTAATCTTGGTTTCACATTAAAACAGCTGCAGAACTAAAAGACTTGGTTCACTCCATGGGAAGACGTTGTAAGGCAGTAATTCATGCTAAAGGCTACCCAACAAAGTATTAACTGACGTGATAATTTTTGTATATCTTGTTTATTTTATGGTGATAATTTTTGTATATCTCATTTTTTCTATGTGTTTCACTTTTCTTCTTTATACTGTAACTGATATTCTAATAGCAAATCCTTCATAAAGATTATTGCATTACATTTTTGATTAAATTATCTTTCCATTGATATATAATTTTATGGTACTACTGCAAAAAAAAAAAAGTGTTATTAGCTAGTTTTAGAAAATACAGCCTTCCCAAAAGGTTTCCACAATTTTGGCCACTACTGTATAACTATGCCCATAAAAACTGAATAATTAAAGATGGAGGAACTCAACTGCAAAATGCAGCAGACTTTAAATGATAGGAAAAACAATAAAAAAGAATATTTTAATAATAAATGTGTCATAGATAAATCTTCTTTTCATCACTTTTACCTATCTAGTTGATGATTGAAGTCTTGAAGATGTTGACTAGGATTGGGAAGATCCAGTTTCTAATCCGCCTTCACCCACAGAAGCTCACTTTGACCAGTCACTCTACCTAACCTAATCCAGAGCTGTTGTGGTGAAAAGTTGGAGAAGACAATGTCCTATATGTTGTCTTGATAAGAAATGCTGGATCTCTCCCTCAGCCTCTCTCTCTCTCTTCACACACACACACACACCACACTTTCCAGGACTCTGTGATACTGCTGGTATGTTGCCACAAAAGCAATACAACACTCTTGCAATGCCTTAACAACAAAATACATTTATTATTACAATAGAACAGTTCATTTTATGCATGGAATAGAAGCCTAAGAAAAGCGTATTAAAGACGGTACAGTTTGAGAGAAAGGAAGCAGGGATACATAAAGAGAAGTCAGACTTAGCTGTTAAATGTCTACTGAAATAGTTAGAGCACCTCCTGGTGGTTAGAAAATGTCTCTGAAAAACACAATACAGAGGCTGTTGTGAGCTTCACTGTTCCATCCTAATGAGTGACAAGGTTTTAATACAAAAGTTCAGGAAAACCAGTGTATATTTGCAGTGCTTTGGAAGATAAATCTTGTTTTAAGTCTTAGCAAAATATGCAGAAAGCAAGAGATTTCAAACCTAATGGAAGCTATTTTGATTTTGCAAATCAAATAGTTTGAAAGCCAAAGTTTACTACCTCACCTCTCTTTTTCTTAAGAACCTGCAAGATGCTTCAGAATCCATTGCATGAATGGGCTTTAGAAATTATATGATACTTAACTCATCTGAAACCTCACTTTGCTTTCAGTTTTGGACTGAGTAACCAGATATTGCCAATCAAGGCAAATAGTTGTTGCTCAGGGTTAAAATGAAGGGTTCTTGGTGCTGAGTTGGTTGTTTTCTTGTAGACTTTCATTAGGTAACACAATCAGTGCTAGTAAGGAATGGGGTTTCTGCTAAACTTAAGTGGATATTATTGAGTTGGCCTAGAGATGGATAAAAAAAATAGTCTTGGCAAAGATTGGATGACTATGATGAACTAACACGATACGGTTCTGATTCATAAATTGCATCCTTGCTTGTGATCAATTAATCAGCTATTTTATGATAGAAGAACCCCAATCTGTGAAAGGACAGCCAAATGCAACTCCCTTCCGAGTGTATACAACAGTATACACTCTTCTTTCTACTAGTTGGTAAATCTCCTATCCGCTGTTTTCTACTTTCACTATTTGGCGAGTCTCCCATCCACTGTTTCCATGAATCCAAAAATAATTGTGCTGGGTGTTTCTAGGTAACATTAGTCTGATCACAGCACACATCCAGAAGCCGTGAGCAATCAGTTCATAATCACAATGATGACGAAAGTCAAACCGAGGTAAGTCATGACGTGAATCCTGTCCTCTCTTACTTGCATTGCAAAATTGCACACAAGGACATGGGGGTGGGGGGAAGGGCAGAGTTTGCATCATGTTATTGCAACACGCTTGGTCATTTCCTTCCTTTCTCCACAGACACCTAGTCTGGAATGTTTCTTTGTTGTAACATTTGTATAGCTGCCCATTTTAAAGGCAAACACCAGGTGGCTTACAATTCTCCTATGCAAATGGAGAAGCCACACTTCCAAGACTTGTTCTGGCTATTTCTAATTGCAGGTAACTAGTGGAACTTTCTCTCTAATGCAGAGGAAGGATGAGAATAGTGCGAATGCTTAACCCAGTGCTTCTCAAATAGTGGGGCGCGCCCCCCAGGGGGGGTGCGAGGCTCCGTAAAGGGGGGCGCGTTTGACCTCGACAAACACTGTCATAACAAGCTAATGATACTATTTACAGTTGCGCGGGGGGCGCGAAAAATGTTTTCTTCTTCCTAGGGGGGCATGACAGAAAATAATTGAGAAGCACTGGCTTAACCAGTGGTTGAAGAAGTCTATAATAATCTCAAAAGATACAGAACTTGCCGTTAGAAGCTGAACAATGAGGAGAAATCAATATTAAGTATTTACTATGAATTAAATCTCCACCGACATACACCAACATACATAAACAAAATTGTAAAACAGAAGAAATCAACGGAGGAAAAAAATGTAAGGACTTCCTTGCATAAATTCCCATAAAGAAAAAGTAGCATCATTTGAAGCAGAATTTCCTTAATTCCCCAAAATAACAGATTAACAGAGTTGGAAGGGACCTTATAGGTTGTCTAGTCCAACTCCCCCCCACCCGCCAGCTCAAGCAGGAGACCCTATACTATTTCTGACAAATGGCAGTCCAATCATTTCTTGAAATTCTCAAGTAATGAAGCTCCCACAACTTCCAAAGGCAAACTGTTCCATTGGTTGATTGTTCTCATTCTCAGAAAGTTCCTCCACATTTCTAGGTTGAATCTCTCCTTGGTCAGTTTCCATCCATTATGCCTTGTCTGACTTTCAGGTGCTTTGGAAAACAGCTTGACACCCTCCTCTCTGTGGCAGCCCCTCAAATATTGGAACATTGCTATCATGTCTCCCCTGGTCCTTCTCTTCACTAGACTAGCCATGCCCAGTTCATGTCACCGCTTTAGTCTCCCGTCCCCTAATCATCCTGGTTGCTCTCCTCCGCCCTTTTTCTACAGTCTCAACATCTTTTTTATAGTGTGGTGACCAAAACTGGATGCAGTATTCTAGGTGTGGTTTTACTAAGGCTTTATAGAGTGGTATTAGTACCTCACTTGATCTTGATTGTATCTCTCTATTAATGCAATTTAGAATTGCATTGGCTTTTTTAGCTGCCACTGCACACTGCTGACTCATATTTAGCTGATTGTCCACTAAGACTCCAAGATCCCTCTCACAGTCACTGCTATTAAGCCTGGTTTCCCCTAGTTTATATGTGTGCTTTTGGTTTGTTTTTTTTTACCTAAATGTAAGACTTTACTTTTCTCTACGTTGAATTTCATTTTGTTAGATGGATCTCAGTTTTCAAGTCTGTCAAGATCCAGATGGATCTTGACCCTATCTTCTAGAGTGTTAGCTATTCCTGCCAGCTTAGTATCATTTGCAAATTTTGTGAGCTCTCCTTCTATTCCCTCATCTAAGTGGTTTATGAAGATATTGAAGAGTACTGAGCCTAAGACAGAACCTTGTGGCACCCCATTGCTTACTTCTCTCCATGTAGACTTAGACCCATTAAGGATTATTCGTTGAGTACAATTTGTCAGCCAGTTGCAAATCTATCTGGTGGTGAAGCTATCTATCCCACTTTTTTTCTAGTTTACAAAGAAGTAGGTTGTGGTCTACTTTGTCAAATGCTTTGCTGAAGTCTAAGTATATTATGTAAACAGTATTTCGCTGGTCTACTAATTTAGTCACTATGCTGAAGAATGAAATAAGATTGGTTTGGCATGATCTGTTTTTAACAAACCCATGCTGATTGCTAGTTATTACTTTACTCATTTCTAGGTGTTGGCAGTTCTGTTTTTTTATTATCTTTTCCAGTATCTTCCTGGGAGGTATCTTCAGGAAGTTTTCATAATTTATAATACAGTTACTATTAGTTTCTATTAATATTGGCTGTAATATTAGTGGATAATGTGTTAGATTTATTATTAATGGCGTCAGTGAATTAAATGACGAACATTCAACACCCCAACTTTCATCAATTCATGTTTTCTCTCGGATACCCAATATCCTTCAATATCACTTGGGAGTTTTGCTTGATGTTTTATTAATTCCCTTAGTACTGTAACTTTTCAGGTGACCCTGAAGTGTTCCCTCTGTGTGGATGATGTAATCTAAGACCTTGTGTAGACAAGGAGCTTTAAGAATAAGGCCATCACACTGACACCTCAGCTTGTGTCTAAATCAGCAAGAGATGGATGAGTCTTCTACATTAAATTTCACAAAACTATGAAATTTCAGATTAGATCCCAGTCAAGCACATACTGTCATATACAGTAGTGGCCAAAATTGTCGAAACCTTTTAGGAAAAGTGTATTTTTGAGGTTTGATGGCTAATAATACCACTTTTTTTCCGAGTTTCCAAGATAATCATATTCCATTGCTGGAATGGCCTGGAAATAGCCCAGACCTTAACCCAATTGAAAATCTATGGAGCCGACTAAAGAAACTTGTTAGTCAGAAGCGACCCAACAATAAAATTCAGTTAATAGAAGCAATCATTCAATTTTGGTTTCACATTATAACAGCTGCAGAACTAAAAGACTTGGTTCACTCCATGGGAAGACGTTGTAAGGCAGTAATTCATGCTAAAGGCTACCCAACTAAGTATTAACTGACGAGATAATTTTTGTATATCTTGTTTTTTCTATGGTGATAATTTTTGTATATCTCATTTTTTCTACGTGTTTCACTTTTCTTCTTTATATTGTAACTGATATTCTAATAGCAAATCCTTCATAAAAGTTATTGCATTACATTTTTTATTAAATTATCTTTCCATTGATATATAATTTTATGGTACTACTAAAAAAAATGGTGTTATTAGCTAGTTTTAGAAAATACACTTTTCCCAAAAGGTTGCCACAATTTTGGACACTTCTGTATGATGTTGTTCAATATACAATCAAAACATTTATTACAATTAGGGAGAGGAAATCTCAGAGCATTTGATACATTCTCTGTAAAGCAAAGCATGGCACTAAAAATGGACTGAGGACAGGTATTGGTTCACATTTTATTAGGGGAAAGCAGTGATAATCATACATATTAGTTGAAGTAAATTGCCACATTTATCACTTTAATAGGTTACAAACTTTAGCAGCTGAACTGTCCTATTGAACAAAGAATCCAAGCTCCTTCCTGAGCCAAATATAATAAATGTTATCTGTTACCTAATTAAAGTCATAGATTAGTACTCCTTATGAAATGGAGCTAGACAAAAATATGGTAAAGCCAAACTGAAGTTAAAGAAGGGAAGGCCCCTCCCACTTTTCAAGCATTTTGGAGTTCATTTTACTTGAATACAAAATAATTGAAATCACACATTTCTATAGGGTGTTCAGAAGAAAACTAAAATAATTTTAAAAACCTTAATGTGCATCTTCAATACAGATTCTTCATCTCATAATTCACCAAAATATGCTAATTGAATAATACCATATTTTTCGGAGTATAAGACGCTCCAAACTATAAGACGCACCTACCTTTTTTGGTAAGGAAAACAAGAAAAAGAAATCTGCCTCTGCCTCCTAGCAATTTTGCCTCGTTGCAGCAAACAGCAAACAGCCTGCTTTACTTTCATTTTCATTTTCATCATAGCTTGATTAGCACAAGAAAAAAAAACCCTGCTCCCAGCAATTTACCTCCTTGAAACAAGCCGCAGAGGTCCCCGTAGAGGCAATGGCAATCCCTGCAGCCTGAAACAGCTGAGAGTCGGGATTCTGATCCAAGGGACAGTCAACTTGTGATAATTAGGCTGTGCTGAAGCTGAAATGGACTGTTTCTTCTTGCTGCTTGCTGCAAGGAGGTAAATTTCTGGGAGGCAGAGGCCAAAGGCTGGGGGCCAGTGGGCGGGCGGGGCTACATTCGGTGTATAAGACGCACCCAAATTTTCACCCCCTTTTAGGGGGGGGGAAGAAGGTGTATCTTATAGTCCGAAAAATACGGTATATAGATTTATATCTTAGGAAATCATCCAACTAAAATAGTGTCTCACTCATTACTTTTCAATCTGTTTATCCATACTAGTTATGCAGACTTGACTACCTTAAGGCTGTAGTTTTATACATCTCCTGTCCTGATCATGAGAAAACACCCCTAGTCCACATAAACCTTAGCCCCTGAACAATGTTGTCTGAAAATCTGAAGCTCATTGTTGGAAAGGTCTTAATATCATAGCACATGTACAGGAAAGAGGACAAGTGACATTGTGCATGCTATGACACAAAATGATGTAAAAATGTGACATCGGAACACAATTTGACATGATGTATGTCCTCTGTCACAGGGGTCTCCAACCTTGGTCCCTTTAAAACTTGTGGACTTCAACTCCCAGAGTCCCTCAGCCAGCAAAGCTGGCTGAGGAACTCTGGGAGTTGAAGTCCACAAGTCTTAAAGGGACCAAGGTTGGAGACCCCTGCTCTATCAAACGCATATGCTTAAACAGACCTAAAAAAGAGAAACATTTCAAATCTACTACCATATTTCCTAATACTGCAGAGATTTAGAGTAACTCTCAATGAAGAGAAAACTCAGGATGAAGGTGGTTTATTTTTCAGGGCTGCTGCCTGCACCTGGTGAGTTGGAGAGTTTATTTCACTCTGAGCACTCCAAGAGCATCGTTTTATTTTTTGCAGAAGCATGCTCTTTTTAGAACCCAATTCAATTTTTAAAAAGTCTGTTAGGTTGCTTATTATTTGCAGCATTATTCCCACATCAAAAATTAAAGCATTTATAAAAGTACCACAATGTATTTTTGACAGGGGTAGCAGGCATTAAAGTTTAAGTTTTAGCATATTTCTGAACCTCTTCATCCCAGTCAAAGTCTAACAGTGCATCGTCCAGATCAGTTACTGAGAACAATGATTTCCCTGGAATTCTGTGAGTGTTTCCCAATTCAAAGCACTTCCGGGTGGATTCTGCACAATCTTCCTGAGTCTTCAATGGCTGCCTTTCTCTCACTTTTTCATTAGTGGTGATATTCAAGGAAACTGGAGATTTGTCTGATGGTGTAAAGGCAAATTTTGCTAGCTTTGCCAAAGTGCTGGAGCACACTTTTCTTGAATCTTGACCGTCCAAATTTTCTATTCTTGCCCCTGATGTATTTGTGAAAGAAATGGCTGTGGCTTTAACTGGCTTTGGCTTGTCTTCCTCTTTCTTGTTTTTACAGGCTTGTTTCTCCTTGGCCGTATTTCCTGTGTTAAGACTGTAGCTTCCCTCAGGATATTCTTCCCTCAGATGTTCTCCTTTCGATATACTTTGGGTAAAAAGGTCACGATTGTAAATAGTCTCCTGTAATGTGCGATGTTCCTCATTTTCAGGAGACAGAGCAAGCTTAGGTTTTTGTTGAAAGGAAAATTTAGCTAACTTAGCAGGGGCAGCTTTTGAGTTCTCAAGGATGACAGGTTCATTGCAATGTCTTACTTTGTTGGTTTGGTCTCTATTTCGCTTCCGATTCAAAGTTGTCAATGTCAAATGACTTGAAGGCACATTGTGACACAGAGAAGCCCCAGTATCTTTTTCAGGACAATCTGGGATAATTACAGGATGAGAAGATACTGAAGGTTGATGATCCTCAGTCTTGGAATCTGCTGTATTTGTACAAAATCTCTGTATGCTTTCAATATTTCTTTTCCGCCACTTCTTAGAGGCCCTTTGAGTAATGACTGAATTAGGTGTGCTAGGTGTAGCATCTGAACCTTTACAGATGGCCCCTGAAGTGGAATTTATAGGCTTTTGTATCCTCTCACGGGCAAAAATAGTCTGTATATAAGAGTCCCCCTGGTCTTTTTTTGTCATTGATTCCCTCTTCTTGGTTTGCTCAGCTTCTCTTAAACAGCTGGTCTTTTTAGAAGATCTACTATTTGTTGCTTCCAAAGCCAGATTGCTCTGTGATGTTACTGCAACTGGAAAATTACAAGTGGACTTCTCACTTTCCATGTTACCTTCTGCTATACTATCAAACCAATTCAAGGTGTTATCACTGTTGCTCTCATTAAGATTCTCCAATTTCTCTCTTACTTGGGCATCATTAGATTCTTGTCTGGTTGGGAATCCCAGATGCATATCAGCATCAGAACTTATTTTAGCTGACAAAGGCTGTAACTGAATATCATTTTCTTCTTTTTCTGAATGTTGGGAATGAATCCTCTGCTCAAACGTGTCATGATTTAAAGACACTCCTTTGCGCTGCAGAGATGGGCTTAAATTTCCATTCTGTAAAAACCTAAAAAAATTAAAAGGAAAATATTTTTTGCCAAAATAAGTTGCATTTTTAGAAGCTTTGATATATAGAAGTGATGTTTTTTATGGTTGCAAACATGAGTAAATACATGACTTTAGGAATCTGTCTTAAAACAGACTAGAAGATTTGCTTTTTGTGAATAAGAGGTAGTCCTCAATTTACGACTGTAATTGAGCTCAGATCTATGATCATAAGTCATTGCATAAGTCACATGACTTGACCCAATTTTTGGGGGGGACATTTTTTGTAGTGGTTGTTAAGTGATTGCTGTAATCGTTAAGCAAATGCTGCAATTATTAAATGAATCAATTGTCCCCAATAAATGTTCAGATGACTGCACAATACTGAAAACAGCCATAAAAATAACCTGGTTGCCAAGTGCCCAAAATGCAATCATGTGACTTTGGAGATTGGGGTGTGGCCTTTGTAACTTTAAATATGGGTCATTAAATAGCTGCGGGGAAATCCATCATAACTTCAAACAACTGTTAAGCAACCGGTCATAAGTTGATGACTACCTGCGAATAATATTCAAGCAAACCATTCCTCTGCAGTAGAATTCTGTGTTTATTTACTCAGGAATAAATGAAGTTTTTTCTGTCACGTTTAGGACTGCGACCCTAAGTATTGATATTGGTTTTGCATATAAATAAACAAATAACAGAATGATTCTCTCTTATACTGTTAATTATTTTCATCCATATGCCTTCAAGACCCTGGCTTACAAGAAAATATTAATATTCATCACATCATACATTGTCATAGCAGCTGATATGTAATCTGATTTAAAGCTGATGTTTTTCCTCCCAAATATAAATATTTTGCACCTGTCCAGCCTTCTTAATTCCTCCTGCAGAAGGTCTTGCAACTCCAGCTTCTTCAAGATTAGTTCACACTGCATTCTATATTGTTCCACCGGATTTTCAGGAAATGAAGTGTGGAGTGCATTGGCACCACCAAGAAGTGCACCTCCCTAAAATAAGACAAGAATTGTGATGCAAAAACTGTTTTCTGTGAAAACTTCTTAAATTAAATATTAGTCTGAAATGGTATATAGCGTTTCCTGCCTGAGCAGGGAGTTGGACTAAAATTCCTCCAAGGTGTCTACCTATTCTGTTTTTCTGTTAAATTAGACACAGTAAAAACTTGGTAGAAGGCCAGATCCTGAAGATGAAACTGAAATACTTTGGCCACCTAATGAGAAAGAAGGACTCACTGGAGAAGAGCCTAATGCTGGGCAAGATTGAGGGCAAAAGAAGAAAGGGACGACAGAGAACGAGGTGGCTGGATGGAGTCACTGAAGCAGTAGGCATGAGTTTAAATGGACTTCGGGGGATGGTAGAGGACTGGAAGGCCTGGAGGAATGTTGTCCATGGGGTCGCGATGGGTCGGACAGGACTTCGCAACTAACAACAACAACAACAACTTGGTAAAGTTTGCAAGCATTTTTCCAAAAAGCCTTAAGAGTTTGCATCCTTGGAACATTACATAAGGCCTAGAAAATGTTCACAACCTTTGGCTTCGATCCTAAATAAAGTAATCAATAAAAAGGAAGTTTTCAAGGAAAAAAATCCAAGAAAGTCCAATTGCCTTTTGAAAAGCATTTTTGGAATAATCATGACCTGGATGATTGAGAATCTCATAGATTTTTAATCAATAAAAAGCTTCCCATCCAGTTCTGCTCCCGAGAAGCCTTAGGAAGACATTGGCCCATTCCCGAACAAAATGGGATCGTACACAATTGATTATCTTGAGGAAAGAGGGACATTTCCATAAACTGAGGCTCTTAATTCATTAAAATTTGAGACCTAGAAATCATGTTTAATAGCAGGAGCTGCTGAGAGGAAAGAAGAGCTGGTATGCACTAGCCTTTTTTTGTACTTGCCCATCCGTATCAGAACAATCAAATCATTCTAGGTTTCAGTTTTAAGGAACCACAGTTGATCCAAACACTTTTGCCACAAGATGCCTTATCCCATGTTTGAAACAACCCAATTTCCTCATTTTGAACACATATCTACAGATATCTAAACAGATCCTCAACTTATAATTCATTTAGAGACCATTCAAAGTTACAACGCCGCTGAAAAAAGTGACTTAGGATTGTTTTTCACACTGACAATCTTTGTAGCATCCCCATGACCATGTGACCAAAATTCAGATGCTTGGCAGTTGGTTCATACTTATGACCGTTGCTGTGTCCCAAGGTGATGTGATATCCTTTTGCAACCTTCTGACAAAGCAAAATCAATGGGGAAGTCTGATTCATTTAACAACCATGTTAGTAACTTATCAGCTGCAGTGATTCATTTAAAATAGTGGCAAGAAATGTTATAAACTGGGGTAAAATTCACTTAACAAATGTCTCGCTCAACAACATAAATTTTGAACTTAATTATGGTCCTAAGTGGAGGACTATCTGTAGTTCTTTATAAAAGATGTACACAGGGCAGATTAAGGCCCCATAATCTCTTTTATGCAGAAAAACATGCTGAGCTTTGGGTTTATCAACTGTGTCAATTTTAAAATATTAAAATGAATCATAATAATTTCTTTTCCAGAGCCACATTAACTGAACTTGCTTTTCCATAAGGCCTTTTTTCATACCATTTCTAGAATGTACATGCACACGTCATGCCATACTGTGAGCCCTTCGAGGTAGAGCGTGTCAAGAAGCAGGCTCCCCAATTCTAGCTAAAACTATGTTGATGTAAGCCAGGGGTGTCTAAACTTGGCAACTTTAAGACCTGTGGACTTCAATTCCCAGAAGCAAAGCCTTTAAGCACAAGTCTTAAAGTTGCCAAGTTTGGACACCCCTGATATAGGCTATAGAAATAAAATCTTGAAGGTCAGACTCTAATGAATTTGGGAGGAATGAGACTTACCAGCTCACGCTTTCTCTGTATCCTGGGCTTAAATATGCTTTCAACTCTACCTTGCTTCTCCAAGGTTAATGCTTTGGCTCGCCACAAATAGTACTCATATTATATAAATATCACACAGTAATGTCTTGAAAAGTCATTTAAAACAGAACAATATTGTGTATGCAGAAAAATGTATTGTCAAGGTACATGGATGTGATCCAATTTCCATAACTGACTATGAACAGGAATGGACTTTTATGCAAACTGTGAAGATCTAGAAAGTGGAGAACAATATATTTTTTTTAAAAAAATATATGTGCCTACAGCTTGTGGTCCCTTATATTATAGACAATCTTCTCTGTTAACCTATAATATATATGCAAACTTACCTGCATGGAGGATTCCATCACTGAAACCACAGTTACTGCATCTTCCACAGTTACAATTTCCCTGAACATCAATCGAGCATGTGCTGAAAAAACAGGTTTTAAAGAAAATCTATAAAAGTTGATGAGTAAACTGTTACATGGAATAAACTAAATGCACATACACCTAAGTTTTATTAGGCACATCCAATACCTGTATATACCTGTTTCTTACTTTATCTAATCTAATCTACTTGGAAAGTATTTACTAGCTTAATTTAGTCACAGGTACTCAATACTGCACAGCTGTTTCAGCTGCTTTTTAGAGTTAAGTGATCAATGAAAAGGCAACTTACTGATGTAGTTAAAATCTTGTTCTCCTCTGAAATTGTTCTGTTATCCTGTTTTATTTTGTTTAATTTCTGTTATTTTGCCTTTTGCAGTGCATGTAAGGGTTTCAAAATGGGGTATATCATAAATAAACATACATATACAAGGCGCCTCACTTGTGGGGTGCCGCAGGGGTCGATTCTCTCGCCCTTTCTGTTCAACATCTATATGAAGTCGCTGGGTGAGATCATCAGTGGCTTCGGTGTGAGGTACCAGCTGTACGCTGATGACACCCAGCTGTACTTTTCCACACCGGGCCACCCCAATGAAGCTATCGAAGTGCTGTCCCGGTGTTTGGAAGCCGTACGGGTCTGGATGGGGAGAAACAGGCTCAAGCTCAATCCTTCCAAGACAGAGTGGCTGTGGATGCCGGCATCCCGGTACAGTCAGCTGAGTCCTCGGCTGACTGTTGGGGGCGAGTCACTGGCCCCGATGGAGAGGGTGCGCAATCTGGGCGTTCTCCTGGATGAACGGCTGTCTTTTGAAGACCATTTGACGGCCGTCTCCAGGAGAGCTTTCCACCAGGTTCGCCTGGTGCGCCAGTTGCGCCCCTTTCTAGACCGGGATGCCTTATGCACGGTCACTCACGCCCGTGACGCCTCGCCTGGATTACTGCAATGCTCTACATGGGGCTCCTTGAGGGGCATCCGGAGGCTTCAGTTAGTCCAGAATGCGGCTGCGCTGGTGATAGAGGGAGCCCTCGTGGCTCCGTGTTACACCTATCCTGCGCAGACTGCACTGGCTACCTGTGGCCTTCCGGTGCGCTTCAAGGTGTTGGTGACAATCTTTAAAGCGCCCATGGCATAGGGCCGGGCTATTTACGGGACCGCCTACTGCTACCAAATACCTCTCACCGACCCGTGCGCTCTCACAGAGAGGACTCCTCAGGTGCCGTCAGCTAGGCAGTGCCGCCTGGCGACACCCAGGGAAGGGCCTTCTGTGGGGCTCCCACCTCTGGAACGAACTCCTCCAGGACTTCATCAACTTCCGGACCTCCGAACCTTTCGTCGCGAGCTTAAAACACACTTATTCATCTGCGCGGGACTGGATTAGATTTTAAAGTTATGGGTTTTAAGGGGTTTTTATTATTTATACTATTTTTAAATTTGGCAATAGAATAAGTTTTTTAATTGTTGTTTTTAATCTGTATTTATATGTATTTTAACTGCCTGTGAACCGCCCTGAGTCCTTAGGGAGATAGGGCGGTATATAAATTTGAAAAATAAATAAATAAATAAATAAATATCTAATACAGTTACATATCTGCCACTTTATTTCTCTATCTATTAGAATCATCTTCCTACTTATCAGAAGCATCTCTATTTCACATACACATCTTTTAATACTTATACCTGAAAACATCTGAGTCCACACTAGATGGAAAAAAAGAGCTATGGTGGTGCAGTGGTTAGAATGCAGTATTGCAGCCTATTTCAGTTCACTGTCAGCAGTTCAATTCTCATCAGCTCAGGATTGACTTAGACTTCCGAGCTCGGTAAAATGAGGACCCAGATTGTTGGGGGCGGTATGTTGTAAACCACTTACAACACAGGGCTGTAAAGCACTGTGAAGCGGTGTATACATCTAAGTGCTATTGCTATATGCTGTTTTTTGATCAGAAGCTCCAGGTGGTCTACATAACATTCTCTCCTTCCATTTTCACAACGAGAACCACCCTCCAACAAGACAAGGAGTAACAGATGGAAGCTTAACAAAGAGAGATGCAACCTAAAATTAAGGAGAAATTTCCTGTCAGTGAAAACAATTAATCAGTGGAAGAGCTTGCCTCAGCAGTTGTGGTGCTCCATCACTGGAGGTTTTTAAAAGATTGGATAGTCATTTGTCCAGTATGGCATAGGGTCTCCAGCTTGAGCAAGGGGTTGGACTAGAAGTCCTCCCAGATCCATTCCAACTCTGTAATTTTGTATTTTATAAACTTAAGCAAATCAAAATTATTAATATCCCTAATTGTTTACAACTTCCAGGAAAAAAAATTAGCCACAATTTCTAAGCTAGTATTATTTCAAAGTATATGTATATATGAGTATATATGCACATACCCAGCGCAAAACAAAACAGCTATTTTGTCACTGATAACAATTGAG
This sequence comes from Ahaetulla prasina, assembly GCF_028640845.1. Taxonomy (NCBI): domain Eukaryota; kingdom Metazoa; phylum Chordata; class Lepidosauria; order Squamata; family Colubridae; genus Ahaetulla; species Ahaetulla prasina. The sequence continues at coordinate 112,958,400 of NC_080539.1, read as the reverse complement.
GATTGATAGTGAGAATCCCTCAGTTATATTCTGGGGAAACGCATGTGACTCTATTCTGTTCCAAATTGCTGTATGGTAACATGGTAACCCATTCCAGAAGCAGCAGAAGACTTTATGTAAGGACACTGAACATATGTGACCAGATGTCTTTCAATGTAGAACACTGAAAGCTGCTCACAGTAATTTCCTTTTTCCTTCTATTTTCTTGTCCTTCACTTTTTATTTTATTCTACTAATATAACTTTTTCCACTTTTCTTTTTATACTTCTGTAGTTTTTAATCTTATATAAAATCTTCTTTTAATAAAAAAATCTTACAGACACACACAGTCACACACATATAGCTGCTCATAGTGTGCTTCTGAGATAGCATAATAAACAAAGTGTGTTTATCTCCTTATGTGTAATATCTCCTTATTCTATGTTTCAGCTCACACGTAAGTTGGAGATTTCTGCCTGGATCGAATTTTGCATGCATGAAGAACTTTACATTTTTAAGCTATTTATATAGGGCAAGAATCTTTTGACATCTTGGCCCATGAAAGACAGCGTCAAAACAAAGAAAGCTATTTTGGTGGCCTCTGGAGGTAGACAATAGCATTTAACTTTAGAAGTCAAATATATCGAACTGGGTAAAATATTGACTGCAGCATTTCTTTAATGTGTGTTTTTTAATCAATTCTATGGAATGCAGCTATTGGAAAAGCAAGTGGGGAAGAAAGAGGTTTCACCTTCAGTGAGTCGGATCAAGCTCTCTAATAAGCGGATGGTGGTTCGGGCTGCATTCCGGCAGTCGCTCTGCCGCTGCATCTGATAGTAGCGGACAAGGATCAGGTGGCTTTCATCAGTCAGTATCGGCTGGAGATTCTTGATCAGGCAGAAATAAGTTTTCATTTTTTCCATAGACCAGAGCTGTTCGGATATGCTTGGGCAGCCTGAAAAAAGAATTAAATAATAAAGCAATAACAACAATACTATATGCATGACAGCGGTGAAAAAAAAAAGGTGTTCTAGGCTTAGCCTCATCAAAGTGGTTTTCTGAGCAATCCAAAACCTAATCAGCATTCAGTAATCATATTTCATAAACTTGAATTTCTCTCTTCAATGTAATATGCTTGGGTGGTTAAGTTTATCTCACTGGCTGAACTCTGACTCTTTGCTGCGTCTCTGCCTACTTAATTGTGGTTCACTGTGTGAGCCCCATTGGCTGGGTTCATACATATCATTAAATCCTATATGTAGCTTATGAAATGACAATGCAGGATTCACATACCACAGTGTCAAAACCCTATTATTTGGAAAAAAAATATTGCTTAGTATAACAAGTTACTTTGACTATTGTAATCTATTTTGCAATGATCCCATGCAATTTGTATTATTATTGGTCACACAGTCAGCCAAATATTTAGACTGGATTTAGCATTTGTATCCACTTATTGAGTCCTTCCCAAGGACGTAAGATAGGGAGATATCTTATATAATACCATTAAAGGTATCATCACAGGATGCAGTTCCAAGTAAAACTGTCTTTTGCAATTGACTGTGATTTTTGTTAATGCTGATGGTGTTGTAGTGGTGCTCCAGATATTTTGGAATTGCACCCAAGGTGCCTATTACTATTTGTACTATCTTTGTGTTCTTTTCCACAGCCATTCTTCAATTTGCACCTCTTTGTATTTTGTGATTTTTCCACCCAGTTCTTTCTTTTCTTTTCTGTTGTCTTCAGGTATGCGACGTCCACCTTGTCTTTCTTACCAACAATAGTTATGGATGGGGTGCTACGTGGCAGATGCTTGTCTATTTGAATTCTAAAATCCCAGAGTATTTTAGCTTCTTTATTTCCTATTACGTGTCCATTTTGTGATCCTACCAGTTCTTGCTTGCAAGCAAATGTGTTTCTTCCAGATATTCCATTGCTATTTTTCATTATCTATTTCATTATATTTTATAGTAAGAGTACAAAAAATAAACAGAATGTGACAATACAAAACTAAAACTGTGAAAGAAATAATGAAATAGTAAAAACAATTTTTTCATTACACCGCCCCACCCCCCCGGAACAGAATTAAAAAAAGGAGGGAAAACAAGAAAACAAGTGAATGTTTAAAAATACTAAACATCTAAATATATACATTAAACATATAGATCTCACTAGTTTATGGAAAATATTTTACAGTATAATACTGTAGTATCAAATATAAAAGGAAAAATTTATTAGCTTTCTTTGCTCTGTTGCACACAGTAGCATCACCCTCATTAAAAGCTTGACCTATAACTGATAATCCTTCATCAGCTTGGTGTGACATAGTAAGTCCAAGGTTTAGTGTTGGAGGTCTCTCTTTTCATTTCTTTCTTTGTGTAAGGGGATTGGGCAAAATGTTGATAGGCATTTTGAGCACTGAATACATGACCGATATGAAAATAAGTGGAAGCCAGGATGCACAACTAGAACAACTGCACAACATGACAGTAAATGTGCAAGTGAAGTAAAGAGAGGTTTTGGTAAGGAATTGTTCAAGCAATTTTAGTGGCAAGTCGTCTTGCATATTTCCAGATGTTGCTGGCACAAATAATATAACACTGATTTCTTTTTTCTTTTTGTATAACATGAATTTTTAAACAAATTCACAATACAGTAGTAACTTTATACAAAGTGAATTTACATAAGGCAAGGGAAACCCATATTTGTGCATACAACTGTATTATGATCAGTGACAAATTGATTCACATAATTCCATAAAAAGTAGTATTAAAAGGTTACCTTTATTTTCCAGTATGAAGGATGAAATTATGTGATCCCATTCTTCATTTTTTGTATCCAACAATACCAAGACAAGATCAAACCTACTAAGAAGAGGGCTTCCAAGGGCTATGTTGACAGAGATGGATTCATTAGTGTCATATTGGCCCTTTGGATTGGTTGCTGCCAAAATTGTGGTCCTTGTATTTAGTTTGCACACTAAGCTGAAGGAAAAAGAGGGTGGCATTGGTATTAAATAGAACTGAAATCTTTTAGAAATTATTTTTAAAATGTTACTGGTAGAACATCTTTCATTCTAAATCTTCATTATGGGATCCCAAAGATTTCCATTTATTTCATATGAACTGAAGAATTTGGATGATAGTACAAGTCTCTGTAAAAGGCTTGCAGATTATAACAAAGTACAATTTGCATGGGTATGGCAAGCCAAACATATAGGTGATGGATGACAACAATCCTATTTTGACTAGAAGAAACAACATTATACATTTCAAAATGGTTTTGGGTTGCCAAACACTTTCTGATCTGATTAATAAAACAGTTTCTTCAGCGAGAACAAGAATGAATTATTTGGAAAAATTATACTGAATTTGAAAACTCTAAATTTTGTCAGGTTCCAATCACAATTAATTGAACTCTTCTCTTGCTTTTCTTAAATCTATGTAGATATTCCCTGACCAGATAATCTTCCTCAGGAGACCCTCTTTTTTTAATCAAAACCAGATTATCCTGATACTTGAAAAACTCTTACTCACATCCAAACTTTCATTTCTACTCTAATATGTGCCACTTATACATACAGCTACTGTATGCTTATTTGATGCACTGTAAATACATATGCCTCTTAAATTATTGTGCATATTCCCAAAGATCAACATACAGTCTGACTTGTAGTAAGAGTTTCTATGACAGCTCTTGAATACAGTACGCTTTTGCCTTCTTTAATTTGTTTGACCTTGACCCCAGATTTGATTTCAAAGAACAAGAAGGATATTTTTTCTCCTAGTAGTCATAGCATAACCCTTGTTGCAGGCAGCCAGGCAGCTGTTCTAAATGTGAGTTAGGTTTGATCTATTTCTAGTTGGTGCCATCTTAGACCTTACCTCACATATTGAATGGGAACAAATACAGCACCAATCATCTTAGCTTTCATATTTGTAACAGTACGCAACATGGGAAAAGCATTTTGACTTGAAGCCAGTATCAACAGAGATTCGAAAAGGAAATGAGTGTTGACCCCTTTGCATAATGCTATAAGGATTGCTAAATATGGAAGGGAAAATTTGGAACTCCGGAACACATACTTGGAATGGAAAAAAGGTTCTAAAATTCCATCGGCAGCACCAAACAAGTTTCATTGCGCTCCTGACTAAAAATGGATTTTCACTTTTGCTGAAAATAGTATCCAGTAATGGATATTTCAAGTCCGTGTTTATGATCAGACTTACATTGGTACAAGGGTGATGTAAACATAAAACCAAAGTGCATTATTTTCTCATGCATCCAGCTTTTATAGACCTCCAGAAAGCTTTGCTGCAAATTTTAACAATTCATTGTGGTAATCTCAAACAGATGGGGAAAAATGAGAGCTAATAGCTAATCAAAAGCTGCTGCTTCTTCACCTGGCAATTCCGAAAGATGTTGGAAGGATGTTAAAATGCAGTAATACATTCAAGATATCAAGGGGCTGTGAAAGAGCTTCCCTTGACGCAGAGTGCCCACTGTAATCTCTGTGTTATTTTTGAGTGGGCTGGGTTGCAATCTGTAACGTCCATATAAAACCCATCTAGAAGGGTCGTGATTTATAACATACTTATAGAACACACAGTTTTTTTAAAATTAAAATTAAATTGTGTTGTCTCTGATCTCAGTAATAACATTGAAAATGTTTAATTACTTCACAGGACGTGTCAAATTTTTCAACTTTTAATTCCCAAACACTAGGGGTGTGCAAAAGTTGTGACATGCCTTGGGGATTGTAAAGACATTTGGGTTGCTTTAACGTAATTTAGATGTACTTGGTAAGTAACTACATAAATATCATAACTTTTTAACATTTTGTTTGTTTCATTTAGTCCACCACTCCTCCAAGGCATGTTCCTTCTTCCATCCTGTCCCTATTTTATTCTCTGTGAGGCTGGTGAGATGGACAGATATAGACTGGAGCTGGCTTATCCAAAAAGCTTCATAATTAAATGGGGAGCGGAGTCTGCATCTTTCAGGCTTATTTTGTACCCTCAAACCACTGCATCACACAGGCAATCCTACATTATTAGCACAAGGATCAATAAGTTAAAAAAAAAAGTACAGCTGCAATCTTAACATTTTAAACAAACTTACCCAGCCTTGGCAACACTGATGGTTTGCTGCTCCATGGCCTCATGGATGCTTGTTCTGTCATGTTCCTTGATGCTGTTAAACTCATCTATGCAGCAGAGGCCTCCATCAGCCAGGACCAGTGCACCAGCCTCCAAATTCCATTCTCCAGAGTCCTTCACAGCAGTTACAGTCAAACCTTGAGAACAAAATCTTCCCTGTAAAAGCCTGGAATTACTATAAACAGCTGTTTTAAAAATGCACTTGAAAGCAGAGTGTCTATGCAGATTCTGTCATCCAGGTCATGGTTGTCCCAAAGGACAACCTTTTTCAAGAGGCAACTTGTCATCCAAAAAGCTTCTTCAGCTCTGGGTGGATGGTAGGGAATGGAAGGAAATATACTCATTGCAGACAGCTAGTCATTTGCATTTTAGAGAGTCACTGAGGCCATCTGGAGGTTTATCTGTGTCGGCAGGATCTGTTGAAAAAGGGCTGTTCAAAAGAGGCCATCTATGTCAAAACTGAACTGCCCTCTCTCAACAAAGGGGGGACGGAATATGACATCATCTATCTCTGCTCTACAACAGTCCTTTCAACTGTTCCAAGAAGGCTCCACATGCATTTGCACTACTCAGGTGACCCTCATGACACAGATAAATCTCCAGGTGGCCTCAATGACTCTCTAAAACAGTGGTCTCCAACCTTGGCAACTTTAAGCCTGGCGGACTTCAACTCCCAGAATTCCACAGCCAGCTTTGCTGGCTGTGGAATTCTGGGAGTTGAAGTCCGCCAGGCTTAAATTTGCTAAGGTTGGAGACCCCTGCTCTAAAAGAATGTAAATGACCAGCTGTCTGCAAGGAATATAAGAAGAAGATATGACAAGGAATCATAGGGAGGTGTTGGAACTGATGCAGGAGACAGATGTGAGGCTAGAAAACCCCCAGCAAATGACAACAAAAGATGAACAAAAAAATTATTTATTTATTTTATTTATTTATTAATTTGATTTCTATACCGCCCTTCTCCTTAAGGACTCAGGGCGGTTTACAGCCAGAATAAAACAACAAAGACATAAACAAAAATTAAAACATTTAAAAAAAACTGATTCTAAAATTGGCCATAATAAGTTAAAACTATCGTAAGAACCCACATAAAAAACCCCAATTAAAAATTTCGTTAGGCCAGCCCCGCACGGTGGAACAAAAAGGTCTTAAGCTCGCGTTTGAAGGTCCGGAGGTCGGGGAGTTGGCGTAACCCGTAGGCAGCTCATTCCAAAGGGCAGGAGCCCCGACAGAGAAGGTTCTCCCGCTGGGGGTCGCCAGTTGGCATTGCTTGACTGACGGCATTCTGAGGAGGCCCTCCCTATGGGAGTGCACAGGTCGATGCGGGGCTATTGGTGGCAGTAGGCAGTCCCGTAAGTAACCCGGTCCTATGCCATGGAGCGCTTTAAAGGTGATAACCAACACCTTAAATTGCACCCGGAAGACCACCGGCAGCCAGTACAGCTTGCGCAGGAGAGGTGTTACATGGGAGCATCGTAGTGCTCCCTCTATTACCCACGCAGCCGCATTCTGGACCAGCTGGGGCCTCCTGGTGCTCTTCAAGGGGAGCCCCATGTAGAGAGCATTGCAGTAGTCCAGGCGGGAAGTGACAAGGGCATGAGTGACCGTGCATAGGGAATCCCGGTCTAGGAAGGAATGCAACTGGCGTATCAGGCGCACCTGATAAAAAGCTCCCCTGGTGACGAAATAGAGAAATAGAGGAGAAACCAGAAGGAGCAGAGGAAAGAATAGAGGAGATAAATAAAAAAAAATGAGACAAGCAGATAAAGTTATGGAGGAGATAGTAATAATTCTTAAAACAGAACAGATAGATTACTCTTTAAGAGTTCAAAATATAGAAGAGAATAAAGAGAAAGATCTCCCAAAAGTGATGAAAAAACTATGGATGGGTGCTCTAGAGTTCCAACAGCAAGAGATAACTATTGAGGCAGAGGAAATACTTAGATTAAATAAGTGTGATGTAAGAAGATACAAGATCCCAAGGGAGAAACATGATTTACCAAAAAGTCAATGAGTTGAAATTTTAAAAAGAGCAAGAGATGATGGATAGATATAGAATACTTCTTAATATGGTGGCTATTTATTAAGAGTTAGAAAAAAAGAGGTAGAAAGTAGAAATCGGGTAAATAGTATTATATATACTGATATACAGTAGAATGTATTATAATTACAATGTATACACAAATGCTACAAGTTGAAAGATTATGACTATGTATATCTAAATATTACATTATTATTAGTATATTATTATACTATATATTAATATATATATATTGTATATATATATTACATACAATAATATATATTACATTATTAGTATTGTGTATAAAGTATAATGACCCAGACAATACACTGTTTACTAAGCACTTATGGATGTTAAAGAAAAAACTACCAATAAAATTATTAAAAAGAAGAAGTTTCTTGGATGAGAAGTAATGTCTTCCAAGAAAAACAAGAAAGTCCAGCTGTCTCTGAAAAAGCACCTTTGAAAGCGGAGTATTCTTGCTCTGAGTGTTATCTCAGTGTGACTTTCCAAAACCCATGCTTAAACCATAGGAACATAAAAGCTTTACTAATTCTAGGTGAAAACACAAATTTGACACTGTTGGCATCTGCATTGTTAACCAAGGAACTATCTTACTCATGAAAATTCTGCATTTTTAAGCAGAACAACTAAAAAGACTATAATAAAGCTAAAAAGACTATAATAAAGCTAATCAAATATGCATTTTTTAAAAAAAATGTATGGAACTTGCTTGAACTAAACACAAGAGACAAATTAAAGCAAAATTACAGTATTTATTTTGTACATTTACCATTTCAAAGATGAAGCCGCTCTACTGGTATTAGAAGGCCCTGTTCCTTTTTTAATATATCACTGATATATTCATCACATGTAAACTATCTCCACTTTTACAGTTTATCACATGGAAAATAAGACACTTTCATTTTTTAAAGGGGATAAACATTTGATTTTAACTAGTCCAGAAAAACATATTTTCATATTCACACTGCTCTGGCAATTTGTTTTTCGGTCTGCTGATTTAAAAGTACAGTTTTAGTGCTGTTGTATTTGTTTTGCTGCAGAGGTAAAATTGTATTTTATTTCCAATACTGTACTGTACTGAAGAATACTATTCCCCATTCCAGCATTCGTAACATGGACAGGTTACTGGGAAGGCTGAATGCCACCACATGTTTACTGGACCCGTGCCCCTCCTGGTTGGTGCTGGCCACGCAGGAGGTGACACGAGGCTGGCTCCGGGGGATTACAAATGCTTCTTTGCGGGAGGGGGTCTTTCCCGCTGCCTTGAAAGAGGCGGTGGTGAGACCTCTCCTCAAGAAGCCTTCCCTGGACCCAGCTGTTTTAGGAAATTACTGCCCAGTCTCCAATCTTCGCTTCATGGCGAAGGTTGTAGAGAGTGCGGTGGCATGTCAGCTACCCCAGTACCTGGATGAAACTGTCTATCTAGACCTGTTCCAGTCTGGCTTTCGGCCCGGATACAGTACGGAGACGGCTTTGGTCGCGTTGGTGGATGATCTCTGGAGGGCCAGGGATAAGGGTTACTCCTCTGCCCTGGTCCTATTAGACCTCTCAGCGGCTTTTGATACCATCGACCATGGTATCCTGCTGCGCCGGTTGGAGGGGTTGGGAGTGGGAGGCACCGTTTATCGGTGGTTCTCCTCCTATCTCTATGACTGGACGCAGACGGTGTTGACAGAGGGGCAGAGATCGACTCCGACGTGCCTCATGTGTGGGGTGCCGCAGGGATCGATTCTCTCACCCCTCCTGTTCAACATCTATATGAAGCCGCTGGGTGAGATCATCAGTGGTTTTGGGGTGAGATACCAACTGTATGCTGATGACACGCAGCTGTACTTTTCCACCCCAGGCCACCCCAGCGAAGCTATCGAAGTACTGTCCCGGTGTCTGGAAGCCGTACGGGTCTGGATGGGGAGGAACAGGCTCAAGCTTAATCCCTCCAAGACGGAGTGGCTGTGGATGCCAGCACCCTGGTACAGTCAGCTGCAGATGCGGCTGTCTGTTGGGGGCGAGTCGTTGGCCCCGATGGAGAGGGTGCGCAACTTGGGCGTGCTCCTGGATGGGCGGTTGTCCTTTGAAGAGCATTTGACGACTGTCTCCAGGAGAGCTTTCTATCAGGTTCGCCTGATCCACCAGTTGCGTCCCTTCCTGGACCGGGATGCCCTATGCACGGCCACTCATGCTCTCGCTTGGACTACTGCAATGCTCTCTACATGGGGCTCCCCTTGAAGAGCACTCGGAGACTCCAGCTAGTCCAGAATGCGGCTGCACGGGTTATTGAAGGAGCGGTTCGAAGCTCCCTTGTATCACCTATCCTGCGCAGACTGCACTGGCTACCTGTTGTCTTCCGGGTGCGCTTCAAGGTATTGGTTACCACCTTCAAAGCGCTCCATGGCTTAGGACCGGGATACTTACTGGACCGTCTACTGCCGTCTTCTATCTCCCAGTGACCGGTGCGTTCCCACAGAGAGGGACTCCTTAGGGTGCCGTCAGCCAAACAATGTCGACTGGCGGCCCCCAGGGGGAGGGCCTTCTCTGTGGGGGCTCCTACCCTGTGGAACGAGCTTCCCCCTGGACTTCGACAATTGCCTGACCTTAGGACCTTTCGCCGCGAACTTAAAAACTATTTATTTCGTATTGCTGGACTGGCTTGATTTTTAAAATTTTAATTTGTTTTAATGGGTTTTAAATTTCTGTAATTTTATAGGGTGTAATTGTATTTTAAATTTTTGGCCAATTGAATAAGTTTTTTTAGGGTTATTCTTAATATTGTATGTGTGTGTTTTTGTATTTTATTTGGTTGTTCACCGCCCTGAGTCCTTTGGGAGAAGGGCGGTATACAAATTAAATAATAATAATAATAATAATAATAATTATTATTATTATTATTATTATTATTATTATTATTATTATTATTATTATTATTATTATTATTCCAGATCTACAAACTTCATCTTCTATCATTTGAAAGCCAGCATTCCTATTTGCTGAGAATTTTGGGAGTTGAAGTCCATATATCACAGCTGGTGTGTATGCAAGCTGGAAAAGGCTAAAAAACTGAAAATATTAATCTGCTGTAACTTAAATATATACTTATAGATTTACTTTGGGGTAAAAGGAAACTCAAATTCAGCCACACTAGTAAGACCAAGATTCATTCCTAACAATGGAACAATACTACCAGAAAATTTAAAGCCAGAAGCCACATCATAAATATTTTCTACCAGAAATGTATGAACCAGAATGGCTTTTGTTCTACACAGTACTGATGCGATTCAATAGCTAGGGCCAATCAATGACAGAACACTAGAATTCTGAAATAGTTACAATTTCTGGGTGTTTCTGAAAGGCAGCATCACAATGAAGTTTATTGCAACAGTCTGAAATGTGACCAAGCCATCAATCACATGCATAGGGTTATGAAAGAAAGGCTACAACTAGGAGAATATTGTAAGATGCAAAAATGCATTCTTGGTTATATCACACACACGGAGGTCCATTGATCCAGAAGCAGCATTAAAGATGAATTCAAGCCTTTAAAAAAATGCAATGCATCTATTTGAGGCTGAAGTCTAAATCGAAATATGTTTCCAATTATGGTACATCTTGGCTGGATTTCAGTTTGCTTTTTTTATCCACTGAAAGACCTGCCCATGATCAATCACTGTTCCAGGATTTTGTCTCCCTGTCTAAAAGCTGGTGAGAAAAGGAAATGGCGCCTAGGGTCACTAACACATTGCCAACACTGTATCCCATAGACATAGACATAATGACTCAGGATGGAATATTGAATATTCTCTCCACTAGCAACTGACAATCCCAGTATACATACACACATAGGTAAAGGTAAAGGTTCCCCTCACACATACGTGCTAGCCGTTGCCGACTCTAGGGGGCGGTGTTCATCTCCGTTTCAAAGCCGAAGAGCCAGCGCTGTCCGAAGATGTCTCCGTGGTCATGTGGCCGGCATGACTCAACGCCAAAGGCGCACGGAACGCTGTTACCTTCCCACCAAAGGTGGTCCCTATTTTTTCTACTTGCATTTTTACGTGCTTTCGAAACTGCTAGGTTGGCAGAAGCTGGGACAAGTAACAGGAGCTCACCCTGTTACACGGCAGCACTAGGGATTCGAACCTTTCAATCGACAAGCTCAACGTCCTAGCCCCTGAGCCACCGTGTCCCTTAAGACATACACACATACACACACTCAATTTATGACTGCAACTGAGGCCAAAATTTATGCTGTTAAGTGAGAGATTTGTTAAGTGAGTTTTGCCCCATTTTACAACTTTTCTTGTCACATTTGTTAAATGAATCACAGCAGTTGTTAAATTAGTAAGATGGGTGTTGAGTGAATCTGGTTTCCCCATTAACTTTGCTTTGTAAGAAGGTTACAAAAGGTGATCACATGACCCCAAGACACTGCAACAGTCATATAAATGAGTCAGTTGTCATGCATTCAAATGTAAATCACGTGACCATGGGAAAGGCTGCAACGGTCATAAGTGTGAAAAATGGTCAGAGATCATTTAAAAAAAAAAAACTTCCAACAGTCACTAAGTGAATTGTTGTAAGTTGAGGACTACCTTGCATTCCCTTTATTGCAATCTATCACTATCAGGTCCCTCTGCATGCACTAGGATGGAAAACGCTGCTTTGCTAACTACCAACCAAGTCTCTCAATTAAAACCCAGCCACTTTTTACGCAAAACAAAAAGAGGCGGCAGAAAGGAGGGAAGAGTTCTCGTCGGGGGCGGCAGGCGTCCCGGCCAGGCCCGCAAGCTCACGCCCCCTTCCCTCCCTCCAGCGAAGTCCCGCGGGCGCTTCCGTGGCGAAAGCCGGCGCCGAGCCCGGCAGGTGGAGCGCCAGCGAAGCTTCGCCATTCCGCTCCAGCCACGGAGCCCTTCTTGCTCTCTCAGGGAAACCTCGGCAGCGGGAGGAGGGTCACGGCTCCGCCCGTAGCCAATCCGGGCCCGCGCTGCCAGTTAACCGAGGAGAATGGGCTGGAGTTTGGTGGAGTAGCAAAAGCTGCAAAACAGCGCGGAGCGCTCTCGGGGTGGGAGGAAAAAAAAAGGAAAAGAGGAGATACAAGCGAGCGCCCGCCCGATGCCTCCGCCAAAGGCGGCGGGAGCAGAAGGGAGGGCCAGCGGCTAAGTTTCCTAACTCGCCTCTCCATCCCTGGCCGGCGTCCGTCTCCCGCGCAAGGCGAGCCCCCCTGCACTTTCTCGGCCGGCAGGAGGAACACGCTCCGACTATTGTTCGCGGGTCCTCTTCCCCGCGCTTCCTTCCCCCCCCCCCAACACCCTTCCCCGCCCAATATGGCAAAGGTTCAGGTGAACAACGTCGTGGTGCTGGACAACCCTTCGCCTTTCTACAACCCCTTCCAGTTCGAAATCACCTTCGAGTGCATAGAGGACCTCTCCGAAGGTGAGTCCCCGCCGAGCCCCGTTTTCCGGGCTCCCAGGCTTAAACTTTGCAAAAGGCCTCGGCGACGGGAGCGTCTTTCCGCGGGAGCAGGGAAGGGTCCCGCCGGGCGGGCGGGCCGCCTGCCTGGCGAGCCGGAGACGCTCGGCTTTTGCCCAGCCCAGCCGCGCGGCTCGGGGCCAGGCGCGAGCGCCCGCGAGGAATGGGAAGCCGCAAGTTGCAGGGAAGTTGCTCGGATGCTGGGAGCAGCCATGTTGCCGCCGCCACCGTCGTGGTGAGCGGGTCGTCGGGCGCGTACGCGGGAGGAGGGCTTTGCCCGCTCGCGTGCCCGCCCTGGCAGGACCGCCGAGCCGGGGAGAGGGGACACCAAGGCTCAGCCAGCAGTGGCCTAGCTTTTAGGTGGGCTTGGATGCCCGTGAGCGCGGCTTGCTGTTCTCCCCAGGGACTCGCGGTTGCAAAGCGTGGAAAGTACTGGCGAGGAGTAACCGTGGCGCTACTTTGCTTCCCGTAAGCTCCTCTTTCGGAAGAGCGCTTCGGTGATCGGATCTTGCAGGTCGGGAGTTAAAAATGGGAGCAATTCTAGTTTTCGCTCCCTTTGGGTAGCGAAATAAAAGCACCGAGTCAATTCAAGGCTTGCAAACTGGGACTTAACTGGCGGGCATAGAGCCCCCCCTCCTTGTCTTGTCTGTTCCCCGGTGGGCGGAGGAGATGTTGTTGGAGAATTGGTGCTGTAATCTGAAATTGAAACAACTTCAATTACCTACCCCACCCAACTAATTTTCAGTAAGCGCCACTGACGTCAGCATTTGGTTTGTAAGGGCTTGATTTGATCGAAGCTAAATTTAAGATTAGGATTTTTTGTTTTGTTTTCAAGTTCAAAGAGATGGTGGTTTGGAAGGGTTTTTGTTACTCTTGCGGGGTAGGAGGGGGCTTTTAATAAAACCTAAATTTTGAACGTTTTATTTAAAAGTCTTTTTCTCAAATGTAGATTTGGAATGGAAAATCATTTATGTGGGCTCAGCAGAAAGTGAGGAATACGATCAAGTTTTAGATTCAGTTTTAGTAGGCCCTGTTCCTGCAGGAAGACACATGTTTGTATTTCAGGTAAGCCAGTTCTTAAATGCCGCACAATAGTTACTCCTCTAAATTGTTTGGGGGGGTAAATAGGACACAGGAATATTTCTTACGTTTACTGAGTTTACACATATATCATGGTAAAAGTATAACGGAAATAATTTTTTCATGATCAAATGTCACCAATTCATTGGTTAAATGTAACTGAAATTCAGAGCTGTTATTTATTTAAAACAGTTTAAGCCAAGGCTAGATAACCATCTTTACCTGACATTTAATTTAAATCATTTATATATATGCCTGTGAACAATAAGTGACCCAGAGAAAAAATAATTGCTAAGGAACAGAAGAGTCCATAAGTGGAGTAGAATCAGTCTGGGAGGAAATTTCCTGACAGTTAAAACCTATCAGTGAAGCAATTTGTCTCCAGAAGTTATGGGGGCACCAACACTGAAGGTTTTTAAGAAGAGATTGGACAATCATTTGTCTGAAATGATTTCCTGCTTGAGTAGGAGGTTAGGCTAGAAGACCTCCAAGGTTCCTTCCAACTCTTATTCTGTTAAATATTTCTATTCTGTTAAGATAACCTTTCTATCTGATCTCCAGAGATCGAAGAATGGTAAATCTCTCAAAATGGGTTATTAAAATGGGTTGTTAAAAAAAAAATTTCCCCACAACTATGGTGGGCAAAGCTAAGCCTCCCACTGGTTTTACCTTGCTCCAGGGCTCTTAAGTGAGCCACTTCGTTTATTGAACACAAGAGGTAGGAGAAGAGATAGTTGCAAAAGTAGCTAAGATATCAGTGGATCACAAATGAATCAGGGCCGCCTAGGTTATCTACAATTGTCCAGCACCATGGCTAGTGCCAGACAGGAGAAAATTTTACTCATTAAGGTCCTATTGAGAGGTGCTGCTCTTAATAGGAACTACTTTGCTGCTAGAAGAGAGAAGCAAGGCTGCTTGGTAGATTTCTAAGTTCTGCAACTTTCCACCACTAGAAATCAACTTTCAGACAGAGTAAATACAATAATTATTTAAGACATTAAGTCCCTGAGTTAGTTGATTCCACTTTGGATTAAATTTTTGATAGGCTCTTATTTTTTACCTGTAGTTTCTCAGAATTATTGGAAGTTCTCTAGAACCAGAGATGGGGAGCACAGTTAGCAATAGTAGTATGAGCATCTAATTTTATCTAAGTTTGTTTTAACTACTGTTGTTGAACAAATCACATTACTTGTTATCCTTCTAACATATAACTAAAAAAAAAAACACATTGCAAAATCAGTTAAGTACACATACTGGTTTTTTAAAAAAAAAAATGAATCCCAAGATACTTCTACCACCATCCTTCATGCTGCGTTTACTTTGCATTGCCAATAAAAATAACTTTTTTCTTCTGATTTTGTCCAAAACTCTGTGAATGTACATTTCTATCAATTAGCAGAAATTGGAGGCAATTTGAAATGCAGTATATTTGCTCCTGAAGAAATTATTTATATTTTGGAAGCAAAAGGAAACTTCTTTTAAATGTACTTTTATAAAAGAGATGAATAAGAATGAGTTTCCATTTAAAAATGCATGTCATATAGCATTTATCTCTTTTTTTTTTCCAAGTGGGAGGGAATTGGAAGAGTCAGGAATATTTTTAAACTTGAACATAACCTGATCAGGTTCATTCAAGATAAGTATTTAGTGTGAAGTGAAGAGGGCATGATCTTTTAAAATTTACATGGCAATCATCAGTTTATATTAGCTGGACTTTAAACTTCATAATTTTAAAACTAACACTGTAAACCATACTATGATATATGTTGTTACGGAACCTGTTTATAAATATACTTTAGTTGTATGTCCGAAGCCTGAAAAACTTTTTTGAGATGTATCACTTCAAATGTGTGTGTGTGTATGAATAGGAAGTTTAGTCGGAAGAGTCAATCTAATCTTTAGAAGTTGCCTTTTGAGATAAGAGATTAAGGTAGGTAACTTCTAAAATTAAATGGTCTGGTTAGTGACATATGTGTACTTACTTGGTGGTGGTATTCAAAAAATTTTAAGGTAAAAGAAGGCTAGTAATACACTTGAGTCTTCTAGAATTAACCTGGAATATAGTCTGACCCCAGGAAAGGAAATAATGATAGTGTTTGAAATCTAAATTATGTAACTTGATTAATCCTGTTCCCTTTTATTTTTTACTATAGGCAGATGCTCCTAATCCAGGACTTATTCCTGATGCAGATGCTGTAGGTGTAACGGTTGTCTTAATCACCTGCACTTACAGAGGTCAAGAATTTATCAGAGTTGGGTATTATGTAAACAATGAATATACTGAAACAGAATTGAGGGAAAACCCTCCAGTAAAGCCAGATTTTTCTAAGGTAGGATATTATATACTGTGTAAATCCATCCAAATCTCCATTTTTAAAACTACACTAAGCTAAAATAGAATTGGTTAATCAACATTGCTTAAAAGTAAGCAACAGTTAATAGATAAAAATTAAGCAGCTTTTAAGTCATCTATTAGTGATAATGTTGCATTTTGTACTTCTGGAGTCATTCCTTCCTCCAGGATGGGGTGAGGGTGAGGGTCAAAGCAGACCGAATCTCACCAGGCGCAAGGTTGCCTCAGCCTTCCACCCTTCCAAGGTCTGTTAGGGTTTAACCTAATTATTATTGATTATTGGGGGCAATATGCTGACTGTAAACCGCTTAGAGGGCTGTAAAAGCACTGTGAGCGGTATATAAGTCTAAGTGCTATTGCTATTTGCCACAAATCCATCCTTGTTGGTTTAAAGTACAAGCGCCCATAACAGGTAAAGTGCAGAGTAACTGAAGGAGAACATAAAGGGAACGAAGCTGTTCCACAGCTAGGAGATGGAGAGGAACAAAGGGCACCAGCCTTGTTTTACCGGCTCTTTAAAACTCTTCTAGATTTGTTTTAGGGGAAACCCAAATCAACCTTCAGGTTTTCTGCAAGCGTAACTATGTGGCCCACTGTATTTGTTCTGTGTGTGGAAGAAAGCTTTTTTTTTTTTTGCTGTATGCACTTGTACTCTAAACCAACAAAGATGGATTTGTGGCAAATGGAGTTTGAATCTTAATTCTATTCACAAATGACAAACTTGAGCATATATGCTCAGCGAAATCTCTTTACTTCATCTTTAGTGTATAGGTAGACCTCAATTTAATGACGTTAATGAGTTTAATAATGTCTCAGTTATGATGGTTACAGTTAAATGTGAACTAGACATCAAGCCCTAGAACAGCGATGGCAAACATTTTTGACACCGAGTGCCCAAATAGAATGGTGAAAGCCACCTGGTCTTTGGGTTTCTGGTGCATGCATGTGTGCCAGCCAGCTGGTCTTTGTGCATGCCAGAGTGCCGGAAACCAGAAGAGCAGCTGGTGATGGCGCTCATGCCCACAGAGAGGGCTTTGAGTGCCACAGTTCGCCATCATGGCTCTAGAACATAGTAAACTTGTAAGTCTAGGAATGCATGTAAATATGCATATGTTCCTTTATAAATATGCCCTTAGCCTAGTGACATACGATGCTTATTAAGAGTTTATAACATAAGTATGATAATGGAACAGGTTCTAAGCCTGGCCGCATTATTTCTGGGTAGGCTTAAAGGGCCCTCATTTTGGGAGGATTTTTTTTGTTTCTTCACAGCAAGCAGTTCACAGAAATTTCCTCCTTTTACCTAGACTTTGCTGTAAATTAATATTTCACTTTGCAAAACAAAAATGTCCCAACTCTATTTATTGAAAGGAAGAGTGTACGTGTGCGTGTGTGTACACACACACACACACACACACAAATAGGATGTACTATTTGGTATTATACTATGTAATATCTACAGGCAATCCCCCTTAGCAACCACTAGTTCAGCAGTTGTTTGAACTTACAGTCGCATCGAACAGATGATACTTATGACCAGTCCTTGAAGTTCTGGTCATTGCAATGATTTCAAGGTTTTGTGATTCCAAGGTCTCACGATCGCTGTTAGTAGCCTTCTTTGCCAGCTTCCTGCAAGCAATGTCAATGGGGAAACTTGCAAGAGGTCCCGCAAATGAGGATTATGTGACATATTCACTTAACTATCCATTGTGTTCATAAAGAATGATCCATTCTTCTATCTTTAATTGAACTGATAAAGGGAATGAGAATTCCTATTGTGAAAAAAATGTTAACCTGTCTTTTTTGGAGATCTGAATCACAAATTTAACCTTCAGTGAAAACATAAGGGACGCAAGTGGGGGGGCATAGTTGACATTGTCTTTAACGGGGGTTGTTTCTCTGCTGCCCACATTCACACCTATTGATTGTTATTTTATCGAGGAATAATGGAATAAGCCTGTTTTTGAATAGTCTGCCTTTTGATGTTTAAACAGCTATATTATTTTTTATCAACCTTTGTCGTTTATGTTGTATACCTCATTCAATACAAAAGAAAGTCTACATCTTCCAAAACATTCATCTCTCTGTTTTCTAGCTCCAGAGGAATATTTTGGCATCTAATCCCAGAGTCACAAGATTCCATATTAATTGGGAGGACAACACTGAAAAACTGACAGATGCAGAGAGCAGTAACCCAAACCTCCAGTCACTCCTTTCTACAGATGCCCTGCCTTCAGCCTCAAAAGGGTGGCCAACATCTGAAAACTCTCTAAATGTCATGTTGGAATCTCATATGGACTGCATGTGACCTTCTGCGCTTTGTTATATGTTGAGCTCTAACATAGCTCAACACACACACACACACAGTACACAGAACACAACCATCACGGAAACATTTTCTTTGGAATTACATATTAAACAAATGTGAAAATTGCTTAAAGAACACACACCCTGTAGAAAGTTTATAAGGAAAAGTATTTGAGTGGATGTATAAATAAAACTATTTTTGAGTAACTTTCTGAGGTTTTTTTTAAATTTAATGTTAGAACTTATTACCCATATGTATAAAGATATGCAAACAAGGCATAGGCAGGGATGATAGACGTTTACATGTTTTTAGCTGTAAATTATAGATGGGCTTTAGTGAAACCTATGTAAACTTAGCTTGAATGTAGTGGTCTTTTATGCTTTAGAAGCTTTGAGTGTGAATTGTGTGCATAGTGGGCAGAGCTGGCCCAAACAAAAGGTGGCAGCTACCTGCAAACTGCAGATGTTAATTTTAAAATTCATGAGATCAGTCTAATGGAACTTAATATCACTCTTTATCAGTGACAACAGTGTTATACCCAGGCTGCCAAAGGGGCCTTGGCTGGGCAGGTGCCATTGCATACTTGTCAGATTATGATGGCTACTGTAAATGAAAAAAAAGAATGTGACCAGCTAATAAAACTCCAAGCCTTTCAAGCTTTAAGCTCCCAAGCAACATTGGAAAAGGCACACTGCTACTAGGATTGTATAGTACATCAAACCAGAAATAGAGGATTTTAATACCATTAGCTGGCCAAAGTACTCCAGACTTTTTTCCCTACTGAGGTGGCAAATACTGTTACAGGAATTTATGGTTTAACACAAGCCCCAAATCTTTATAAGTACAGTACAATTATCCACAAGGACGCTGTTCTTTAACTTTTGTAACTATTGGCCTCTTCTCTCGTTCTAAGCAGCTAAATGTAGTGCATTAGAAATTTACTATGACTCCAAATGTCAGGCAACCTTGTTGTTGGCTCTTTGATGAAAGATTTACTTAACAGTTGGTAGAATGTAGGGCTTGCAAAGAGCAAAGG
Source organism: Ahaetulla prasina (assembly GCF_028640845.1). Lineage (NCBI taxonomy): Eukaryota > Metazoa > Chordata > Lepidosauria > Squamata > Colubridae > Ahaetulla > Ahaetulla prasina. Next base: position 112,938,978 of record NC_080539.1, on the reverse strand, counting down.
TGTGAACCTGATCAGTGTGACTCCTCTAGATGATGCCATTCATATTTAAGAGTATATTTGTGTGTAAATCTGTATCGGTATATTATTACATTAGTTGGTTGAAACTTGGTTAGTAATATGGGGCACACCAAAATTGTCCATGACTGGCTGGGAGCACGTTTGGGTGTGTGTGCGCACCTGCCTGCCTTCCTTTTAAATCCTGGCAACTGCCTGGACATGTCACTGCAGATTTTTCAGTAAGGCATCAGAAATGGCTTACCATTGCCTTAAGCCCTCAGGGTTGAAAGGTGGCTGGCCCGAGGTCATGTTGGATTAAAACACCTGGACTTCCAGTTTCCAGCCTGGTGCCTAAACCACTACACCAAGCTTGCCCCTCTTGGCTAATCGTCAAACACTATTCCTTGAAAAGTTCCCTTCCCCCTCAGATAAAAGAAAGTGCTATAAATACTATGGCCTGAAATTCTGCCTTGCGTGGAATCTTTACACAAGGACTGACAGGAGTATGGAGATGGCCAGATTTCTGGTCTGGGAGTCACTCTCTGTCCTTTTTAGCTTTTTATTGTTATCTAATATTCCAAAAAAGGTTGCAATCATGTTATAAATTTTCTAGATGAATACTCTTAGAGGTGATAAGGCCAAAGGAAAGATTCAAAATGGCTACATTTGATATGAATTGTTGTATCTGAAGATCAGGATTTAGTATGTACCATTGGGTCTGCCATACATCTCATTATTTTCCATGTAACTTACTCTACTAATGATTTAAGTAGGAATTTTAAAGATGTGAAAATAGTATGAATGTGAATGAGCATTTTGAGTACATATATTAATTTCTTCTTATCCATTTTTTCTTCTTATCTGAACATTTTTCCTAAGAATAAATATGGCTCTTGATCTAAGAACCTGTGCACTTCTGCAATAGAAAGCTGACATAAAATAATTCCACTTACAATATATATATATATCCCTTGAAATTCTCCCTTAATGTCAATTCTGGTGGCCATTGTTCAAATATTGCCATTGCCATGGCTGCTAAATATTATTTCTGTAGAACCTGTATCAGAAAGGTTAGCATCCCCTATAACGTCAATAAAAATGTTCATGAAGAGGGAAGGAATATATCAACTGACCAATTTCTGAACTGATTGTCAATTATTGATTTAGTAATCAGCTCAAGAATTGGTCAGTTGACATAGTCAACTCTAATAATGAAGTCCAGGCTAACATCATGCTATTATTCTGCAGGGGACTTTGGTGCTTATTGAATTAGCTTGTATTCCTAAAGATAGCCTCATAGATTTAGTCAGTTCTCCAGCCTTTTAAATAACTATCTACTAAGAGGTCTGTTAGTGAGCCTTACAGGACACGTAGGATTTTGCATAATCCACTCCCAACACATTAACGATTCAGACAATTTCAATAATTTATCTTTTGGAACATATCCTAAATTATACTGAGCCTCCTTCACCTTCTCTTCAAGTATCAGTATTTTCCCTTACCAAGGGAGAATCACTTTTAACAAAAGTGGGCCTTAGCAACTACACACCTGACTTGATGCATCTGTCCATCTCTCTTTAAGGTTATGGTCTGGGTACAAAGACCCTTGCCTGCCAGGCAACCAACAATTTTTGCATTGGACTTCACTACACCTTCATTCTTTGTTTGACTATATGAAGACCATATCCATTCCTCTAGAGGAAAATGGAAAAAACCGTGGAGTTTAGCAGTTTCTTCTGTTCACATGTCAGCTATTAGAAATTCCCAAGACTCTTTCACAAGAAAAATGCTAACATTTACCCCCATTATCCTTAGGATTGTCCTTCCCCAATCCAAATATCCTCAACTTGGGTGAACTTCAACTCTCATTTTTTTTAGTGGAAATTCCTAGGAACAGTCAGTGGAATAAAGCTCTGCTATACACACGTAGTTTCCAAAACTGACAGATTATTTAATGATGCTTATAAAATCCATTGGGAAGACTACCACCTCCTAAGTAAAACTATTGGTTTATAGTGAATCTGGTCAGCATATAGTCTAATTCTTTCTGAGCAGCAGTGCATTTCCAGTGTCTCCTAATTTCTGCGGCCTGAATTTTCCCCCCTTCACTTTTGAGAACTTGGCCTTGGATATATCTATTCTATTCTATATCATTACTCTGCTCCTGAGGGCTGCAGAGGCAGGGTGATGATACTTTGATATGTTTGTCCCATCATTTTTTTATTTGGGTTTTTAAAATATGTTAAGACATGTGAATACATTTATCAGAGTAAAATGGTGCCATTGTTAACTCAGGGTTGCTGAACTGGAAAATTGAAGGCACTGCGAAAAAGAGGCTAGAATACATGGGTAGCGCTCTCTTGCTTAGAAATGAAAATCCTCTTCCTGAGCTACCAAACAGTGCTATACTGATTATGCACAGAATCACTCCTTAATTACAACTTGGAGATGTATTATTGAACTGGGTACATCTGCCATGCATTACAATTCAAATATAATTCAAGGAGCATCCTTTGTCTGTCATCTGCCTCCCGGAACATAAATCACTGAAATAGGAACAGTTTTCTTCTGCATGGGGGAAAAAACTGCCTAGAGCTGCACTTTTGCCTGCCTTCAGCACTGGCCTCTTTCTCTATCATAGCATTTGCAGCCAACCGTGGAACGAGAGATGACAGATCACAGGAATATCTGGGCTTGCTGAATATGGAGGAAGCTAGGCAAGGGTTCTGGAGATTTAGCAACAACATCTGGGTGATGGTAAAAAAGAGGGCAGTTGTGAACCACCAGTGGGGGCATGAATCACAGCGGGAAGAAATGTGATCAGGGACAACTGTGATTGTCAATGGTGAAACAAGCAGATTGCCTGTATTAGTCTGTGTAAAATTTTCAGCAAAGTCTACATATTAGCGAAGAACTTGGGAAATTTAGCTCTTAGCAGTAGCAATAGCACTTAGATTTATATATTGCTTCACGTTGCTTTACATACACCTCTAAGCAGTTTACAGAGTCAGCATATTGCCCCCAACAATCTGGGTCCTCATTTTACTGACCTCGGAAGGATGGAAGGCTGAGTCAACCTTGAGCATGGTGAGATTCAAACTGCCAAATTGCAGGCAGCCGGCAGTCAGCAGAAATAACCTGCAGTGCTTCGTTCTAACCACTGAGGCTCTTACCCATTTTCTAAAAACTGATATCCATGCAGCGTTATTTACCTGCACTTGTAGATCCAATTCCTGCCGTAAGTACAGATCGTGGAGTAATCTTTGCTGCATATTTCAGAAATTGAGATTTACCAGTACCGGGGTCTCCAACCAATAAAAGATGTGATTCACCTGGAGGTAGAGTAAAGATGCCCAAGTTTTCTACAGACCAAATTTTAGATGAAAATTGTATTGAAGAAATATGAAAAGCAGAAATACAATCCCATATGTAGTCTATAATTCATAGGGAAAGCACAGAAGTTTATTTAAATGAATCACATTTTCTTCTTCATACTCAGATTACTGCATGACTTTACTGATCAGTAATACATGAATTTTAATTTAATAGTAATATGGGAAAAGATAAATGTAAAATTGTGATTAAAATGACAGAATTGTCCATCCTTTTGATATTTTGCAAAAACATTTGCTGACCATCAGTTTCTAAATGGCAAGATACAAAAACAAACAAGAGTTGATCAAAACAACTCTTATTTAGAACAGAATAGATTACCTTAATTTCCAAAAAGCCTTTTTGGATATTCTACACCAATACAGAAATGATACCATTATTTCAAAGATAAGTTTTTAAATTTAAATTTATATGTTTATAGACATATAAACAATTTTGAGGGGGTCCTGCCCACAATCAAGAGGCAGATAATGTACCTTCTTGGAAGCATTAATTCAGGCATTCAATATCAAAGGAAAAAAATAAAATAAAAACTGGCTGAAAGTTTATAACCAATTTAAACAAACACTCTAGTTAGTGATAAAAAAGCTGCTCCTTTGAGTACAGATGGTTGAAACTGATTAATATTTTCTCCATTTGAATATTATTTGAATATATCATTAACTTCAAAGTAGTGATAAAAATGTATAGTCTTACCTTTAACAGCTAAATAGTTTACAAACAAATGGGACCTTGTCCTATGGGATGGTGTATTTAAAGTTCAAACTATCTTATGTATCTTAAGTATTATGTCCAGAAGATTCCCTGTTAAGCACTTTCTATGTTTCAGACCTTTCTAACCTTTGCATATTTTAAAGATGTATATCACAAGGTCATCATTCTTTTGTCAATTTAAGGGAAGAAACTTATATATTAAGACATCACAAAGTGGAGTTTTATTTTTTTAAGATTTAAAGATATTTTGGATTTTATTATAAATGAAATTTAGACAATAGCATTAACTATGCCTAAAATATTGTTCACATTAAACGTACACATAGCAATAACAATATTTCAACAATATATTTATGGCTATTAATTTCAAATGCAAAAATTTGCTTAGGGTAAAGTAAGGTGCAATGTTAAATAAGAGATGCAAATTCTGTTAGGACAAAAAGAGGAAGGCAACATATGCATTTTGAATATATATATTCATTTTATAACAAAGCATATTTTAGTTCTAGACATTGTAAAAGGTATGTGTACTCCATTTTTTAATCTTGATTCTGCCTGTAAACATTATTATGTTGACTTGTCCTTTCTATGCCTTGTAAAAACATGAAATGGATTCCTTAACCTATTTAGTTATCCAAGAATGTACACAACGAAGAACGAAGAATCTAATCTAAATTTAAAAATATTGTTCAGGCCAATGTCTAACAACCAGAGAGAGAAAGAAAAGAGTTATATTACAGTGTGGGAATAAGAAGAAAGAGAATATTGTGTACAAACCTCTAATCCGAGTGCCGGTATTATCTGTTCTCTGTACCCCTCCTGCGAGCACCATAGCTACAGCCAATTTCACAAGATATAATCCAAAAATCTGAGGACACAAGCTTGCTAAAATTTCATTCCTCCCTGTAAAGTATGAAAAGAGTAATAAATTAATATACTTTGATCTTTCTTTCTCTGACATACATACATACAACCAGTCATACACCTATGACTTTATTTATTATGTTGTTCTTGGTTTATACCGGGGTAGTCAACCTTTTTATACCTACCATCCACTTTTGTATCTCTGTTAGTAGTAAAATTTTCTAACCGCCCACCGGTTCCACAGTAACGCGCTGTGTATCGTCATCTGTGCATGCCTCTCACGCATCGTGGATTGGGTTTTGGGGGGGCACTGGCTATCAGCTCTGCTTGTCTGTTACAGCTGGGTGGTGTGGGGGGAGATGAGTGAGCTATTCTGGGACAAGACTCTTTTGTTTGCAGTCGCACTATAGCGCCATTTAGTTTTACTTACGTAGCGTGAACTAAACTTATGCACGGGCAATACAAATAATATATTTTCAGAAATTTAAATTGTCATGGAAATTTTATGAAAACCTAATGAAAATGTTTTTAAATAATGCTATGAAATTTTTTTAAAAAGTCAATTAAATTAAAAAAAAGGAAAGTGCTTCAGTATCGGACACCACCCACCATGAAAGCTGGAATGCCCACTAGTGGACGGTAGGGACCAGGTTGACTACCACTAGTTTAAAGTGAAAAATGATCAGTAAAGTCTCTTTTGATTTGATTTCCAGTGATCTTGCTGATTTTTCGAACATCTATATAATTTGCAAGGCAACATTGCCACTGTTTCTTTCTACAACACTTTTTCAGTTTTTCAATCTAGACAATACTGTAATCTGGGGTGTCCTATCCAAGTACTAACCATGCCTCTTAGCATTTATATAGATGGTTTAGAAATCAGAGATGTTTTCTTAAATTTCATTTTGTCTCAGTTACAGTAAAAATAAACTGCTAGATCCTATGCTTTTTATTGGATAATTTGACAGAGATAACAGAATGAAAGTATTTTTTCTTTAGATTAAATTTATTCATTGATTTATTGAATCATTATTTCCAGATATTTAGCATGAAAACTTCCATCATTTTACCTTAACTTGGTCTAATGAACTGGATTCCAGTGAGATAGACAGCATAGAAATTTAATAATAATGAAAAGTAGTTGAAAATATCTGGCAGATAACACATTGTGTAAAGCTTAATATTCTAAAAGGGTAGAATCAAAGATTCTAAGAAAGATTCGAGATTATTATTGGTCCTGAAGAGTTCTATTCCAGGTGCAGAATTCTTACATCAACAAAAGCTTCCTTTCTTCATTTAATTGGAAAAATGCACATATTGGAATAGGTGTCTCCAGTGAAATGAACTGGAACTTCTACAACAAATCTACATGCAACTTAGGAAGATACATAGAATTCTGGGTGGGAGAAATAATATATAAAAATGTATTGATCATATACACAAATGCCAGCGTTGATCTTCTATTTCTTTGATCACTACTATGAAAAAGCAATAAACAAGGCTATTTGTATTCTATGTGTGCTCAAACTAGCATCTCAATTCCACAACAGCAGTACATGGTATGGCATCTTCCCCCAGTCTAAGGCATTCCAAGACTACAATTTCCATCATTCCTGGCTAGTACAACCAATAAAGGAAGCTGCAGTTCAATGAATCTATAGCGTACTAAATTGGAGAAGGCTGCTGTTTGATGTCTCTTTATATATCAACCCAACCACATATAACATGGTTATTTATTTATTTATTTATTTATTTATTTATTTATTTATTTATTTATTTATTTATTTATTTATTGTTTAAATTTATATACCGCTTTTAAATTTATATACCGGTTAAAATTTAAGATGCCACTCTTTAAGCTAGTTACCCACCATTCTTTTTGTTAAAAATTACTATTCTTATCCCTTTTTCTCATTTAATTTAATTATAATCTATGAAGCTCCCCATCAGATTTTAGAGAGCATGGAATACAATTTGATTATAAAGGATAAAATTGGTGCATTTCAAAAGCAAGCTGTCAGTACCAATTTTTTTATTTTTTTTCCAAACCTGCTAAAGGGTCATTCCGGTGTCTTTCCCAAAAATCCTTAAATTCTTTGCGAACGTCCTCATCAATTGTGATGCCCGTAATTTGCTCATTGTTGACTTGAATATAATTGGCCTTCAAAACAATCTCTACATCACAGCGGGAATCCTGGTGAAAAGGCTTCCATCTTTGCATCACTACTCCATAAACTGTAATGTCATCACCTAAGGGAGACAAAAGCAAGCAAACAAACACCAAGAACAGTCATAAAAATTTAGCACACATTAGTACAGAAGCTTTGCCTGCTTGTAACGTACATGTCATATTGTTTCATTGCTATTATTATAATTATACTGATGTTAAAACGTGAAATGCTATTGTCTTAAGTCAAAACATCAACTTTGGGAACATAATTATCTCATATGTCATGCTAAGTCCTGTGTTTACTCTAATTGGCTATAGTTTTCTAGACAATGTCATTCCAGGATTCTAAAGGAATTCAAAAACTTTTTGAGTAAAAGTGCTAAGCTGCTCACCATATATGCTACTTCTCACAAGACAGGAAACCTTCCACAAGGGTTAGAAAATATGCCAATTCAAAACTTTAAAAGGAGATAAAGAAGGAATCAAGGAAATTACAAAGCAGTTACTTTGAAACCTGTTTTGGATGAACGGAAGGAGTGCCTTCTCTTGCATGTACCTACCCAGACTTTACTATTTTCTGAGGAGTCTCTCCACGCTAAAGGAGGTGAAGTGGACGTTTACAAGGCGGACAGCTTTTTCTGTGGTAGCACTATTTATGCAACACTTCCCAGGGAGTCTCAATTGATCCTATTTTAGAATGCTACTATCAGACTTTTAATTATATTTGGTGATGACCAGCTTGCCTAAGTTGTGTTATGTCTTTTGTATTTTATTTTACTGAATGTTTTAACACAAATTGTATTTTCTCTCTTTGTGTGTGTGTGTGTGTGTGCTTATTGTAAATCCAGAGAGCTCTGGCTATTGGACTATTTAAAAAATTGCAGGAAAATGTTAACAAGAAAGTAAGCACCTAGAAGAATCTACAATCCATTCCTCCACCCACCCACCCATTTGCATGCAATTAAAATTTTCTTTTCTTTTAAATCTATATGAAAACATAGAAAATAAAGATTGTTAACTGGAAACAATATTTTGAACACATTTGCCCAAATTCTGTGGAAAGATGTTAGCATAGAAGAGTGTGTATTGCAAAGTCTCCATTACTGAAGAATAATTTTTTGTGACTTGGAAACTTTAAATCCCAATCATCATATGATTTGAAGTTTTGACCGAAGACAATGGCATTTCATCTTATACAATCAATAAAATTGTAACAAGAAGACACGTATATTACTAGTAGACAAGAGCACGTTTAAATGTTAATTTGAATTCTTCTTAAGTGTGAATGCCTAAAAATGAAATTATTTTCTCAAAGAATCTGTCACAGAACTCACCAGATTTGCATCCGTCAACTAAATCATCTTCAAGGACCACCATCATAGAACGGGGAATATTTCCAACAGAAAGTCTTTGAACCTGGGCAACATAAAATGTATTTATTTTATTGTAAGGTTAGCAAATACTTACAAGTTTCAAGGACTACAACTGAATTTATGTAAATTACCAGACGAAAACCAGTGGCCAACTGTATTGGCCACAAGTCCAATTTTACAGAAGATATGATCAACTAAATCAGACAAGCAACTGTTTAGAAATCTGAAATCTTTCATTTGATCTAAATTTCCATTAGAGTCTATCTTATATAAATTTCTCCAGAAGCAGATTCCAATGTTGGTCTGCGACTGTAATAAAAATTGAATGATTGATTCAGAAGCAGATTCCCTTGCATTTACACTCCAGTTAGAAGCATGCTTGCCCTCTGAGAAAATAACCAGAATGGAATCCTTTTACCCTATACTCCCACAAATCTGCTTTAAAAGCTTTGGGTCCTCCAAAGTATATTTATGGGATACAAGGATATAGTCAGGGTTGCTTCTTAACTGCCAGATATAGCAGAAGGGGAACAAAAAGAGCCCAAGATGTGACTCTACACTTCCATCAGCTACGTTCCCTATGAAACATTTTTCATATAATGTAAAAAGACATTTTCACATAATGTAAAAAAACATGGAGAAAGGATCTTACATGGCTTCTACCATTTACCCAGTAAATCCCTCAAGAAATGTATAGCCAACCAAATCTGTGTGAACACATTTTTTTACAACCTGCTCTTGAATCTTTATCTCTTGATAGTCTTTGCATCTACTGGGAGCACAGGATGTTCCAGAGAGACAAGTGAATTTTGAGGAGGTGCAACCTTCTTTCCCAGGGCAGGTTGATGGACGGCAGAAGGTATAATATTGTTCAAAGTCAGCCTTGACCACAAAGATGCGCTTGCATTTGTTGCACATGTAATCCCGCTCAAATTCCAGGACTTTCACTAGGCTGGTTCGAATAACAGTGCCAGTGACTGACAAGAAATGCCCTACGTCTCTAGTCTTTGGGATGTGTTCTCTCGTTAGTTCTGGGCACACAGGTAAACCTGATGAAACAACAAACAGATTATTTTATTGGCAGTTTCCACTAATTCTTAATTTTGATTTAGCAACTTGGAGTGAGGAATTCTTGATTCACACTTTTAATTTAACTGTGGATGGTCAAATACACCACCAGGGGGTCCAAATATATATATATGTATGTATGTATGTATGTATGTATGTATGTATGTATGTTTGTTTGTTTGTTTTCTGAGGTTTTCACGGGTGTTTGTATGTAGGTCTTTGGTTATTCGGGTTTTCTCCTGCGTAAAATTGGAAGTGTCTTGGCGACATTTCGATGAAGTCTCATTCGTCATCTTCAGGCTTCAGCTTCGTGCTTCTGGGAGCAATCTGCAACCCGAACAACCAAAGACCTATATATATATATATATATATATATATATATATATATATATATATATATATATATATATATATATATATATTTATTTATTTGTTTTCTGAGGTTTTCACGGGTGTTTGTATATAGGTCTTTGGTTGTTGGGTTTTCTCGTGTAAAATTGGAAGTGTCTTGGCGACATTTCGATGAAGTCTCATTCGTCATCTTCAGGCTTCAGCTTCGTGCTTCTGGGAGCAATGTGTGATCGCAGCTGTTTCTTCCTTTTAACTGCTAGTGGGGGTTTGAACTGATTGGGTGGGAGCTTGGCTGTGCTCTGATTGGATGGGGTTTTCTGTGCTCTGATTGGCTGGGGTGTGTCCTGTGTTGGTGGGGGCTTGGTTGTGCTCAGTCTAATCTGTGCTGCAGGGGATTTGAGCTGGTGAGCTGCACTGCTGCTGTTTGGCTTCGTGTTCGTGGTCGTGCTACATCTTCGTAGTGGGTGTCAGTCTGCTGCATGTATGGATTGGAGGGTTTGAAGTGGCTAATGTTGCAGCTGCGGTCTGGCTTCTGGTCCTTGGTCGTGCTTCCTGATCAGTGTGGGTTTGGGTGTGCTTTCTGGGTGGATGTGTGGTGGTGACATCCTGTGTGGACCTCGTGAGTGTGGGTCTGGTGTCATTCCTCGTGTTAGGGACACGTTTGTCAATAAGGGCAGGTTTCAAATGGCTGGTAGGCGGAGGTATCATCTCGTTTGTTCATGCTGTGTGGGCGTTTTCTATCTCGATGGCTTCTCTGATTATTCTGTTGTTAAAGTGTTCAGTTTTGGCGATAGTTCTGGTCTTTTAAAGTCAATATCGTGTCCTGTGACTTTAAAGTGTTGGACCAGGGAAGAAGTTAGTTCCTCTTTTTGAATGAGTTCTTGTGTTCTTCAATCGTGCACTTATTCTTCTGTTGGTTTGTCCAATGTATGTGGTGGGGCAGGCGGTGCATGGGATTTCATATACTCCTTGATTTTCTAACTCAATTTTGTCTTTGGGGTTTCTTAGGATGGTGGATATTTTTGGTTTGTGCAGAATGCTGTCTTGATGTTATGTTTGTGGAGGATCTTGCTGATTCTGTCTGTGGTGCCTTTTATATATGGGAGGAGGGCTGTGCCATTTTCTTGCTCTCTGTCTTGGGTTTTAGTGGGGGTTCTTTTGGATTAGTTTGGTAATCTTATTTCTCTGGAATCCATTGGATGTTAGTACGTTTGTGAGAGTGTAGTTCGGTTTTAGGTGTTGTTCGTCAGCTAAGCATTTTGTTCTAGAGATGAGTGTCTTGGCTACGGAGTTGATCTGTGCTGGGTGGTGGTGTGAGAGTGCATGCAGATAGCGGTGTGTGTGTGTTTTCTTCTGGTAGATGGTGTGTCCTAGGGAGCCATTGGGTTTCTTGTAGACTAAGACATCTAGGAAGGGAAGTTGGTTGTTAACTTCTCTTTCCATGGTGAACTGTATTTTGGGGTGTAGGCTTTTGAGGTGTGTGAGGAAGTTTTCAAGTTTTTCTTTCCCGTCTGGCCAGATTATGTAGGTGTTGTCTACGTATCTGAGCCAGAGTTTGGGTTTGTGATCAGATTTTCTAGTGCTTGGGTTTCAAAGTGTTCCATGTAGAGGTTGGCAATGACAGGTGAGAGGGTGATCCCATGGGTGCGCCTTCTATTTGTTTGTATTTTTGTCCGTTATAGATGAAGTATGTGTTGGATAGGCAGTGGTTGGTCAGATCTAGTATGTGCTTGGGGGTTATATTTGTTTTGGATAGCTGTCAAGGCTTCTTTGATTGGCACTTGGGTGAAGAGGATATGACATCAAAGCTCACGAGTAGGTCGCTGGGCTGTAAGTTTTGTTTCTTTATGATCTCTATGAACTGGAATGAGTTTTTACATGTGAGGCGATGGATTCTGCATAGGGCTGTAGTTGTTTGGCGAGAAATTTGGCTAGGTTTTGTAGAGGTGAGCCTATGGAGCTGACTATGGGTCTGAGTGGGGTTCCTTCTTTGTGTATCTTGGGAGGCCGTGAGCTTAGGGCATCTGGATGATTTCTCTCTGGGAATGATTCTTTGTTGGATTTCTTCGCTGATGGGGAGGCTTTTATTTTGGATCTAGTGGTTTTCTAGGTAGGTGGTGGGGTCTGTTTTTAGGGGCTTGTATGCAGGGTCTTGGAGTAGGTTGGTTAATTTGGTTTGGTAGTCAGATGTGTTCATAACCACCGTGGCGTTGCCCTTGTCTGCTGGTAGGATTATTATGCTGGTATCTTTTTTCAGGTTAAGTAGTGCTGTCTGTTCCTCTTTGGGTAAGTTGCTTTTGGGTGGCTTGCTGCTGCAGAGGATGTTGGTGATTTCGAGTCTGATTTTGTTAGCGTCATCGGGGTTGATTTTGGTCAGGCTGGTTTCAACTCCGCATATAATGGTCTCAGTGGGGATGTATTTGGGAGTGACTGCAAAGTTGAATCCTTTGGAAAGGACATCGGTTTCAGCTTTGGTGAGGATCCTATCTGAGATGTTATGCACTGTTTGTTTCATGTGTTGCTGTGAGGGTGGAGGGGTTTGTTTCTGGCGTTCTTGTAGTCTTCGGAGTTTGTTGGTGTGCGTGTCTGTCTTGAGGGTGGTCTGTGTTACACGGGAGAAAACCCGAACAACCAAAGACCTATATACAAACACCCGTGAAAACCTCAGAAAACAAATATTGCACCTCTACGGGGAGGAAATCCACCATCTGACCAGGACCTATGAAAAACTAGAAGTCCAAAGAGCTTCCATTTTATGTGACCTCGCATTCCTACGAAACTGCCGCGATGAAAATTTAATCCCCAAATGCTTCCAATTGAAATTCCACTCCAACTCTGCAGCCACCAAACGCATCCTAAAAAGAACAGAATTGGCCTTAATCAGAAATGAACTTCACACAAAAAGATTCCTCCTAGATCAAATCAACAAAGATCTCCTCACACTTCACCTCAAACTCAGCAACAAGATGCACCCGCACTTTGGGACAAATCCAAACAACTTGCCGTCTGAGAGCGAAACACAGACCACCCTCAAGACAGACACGCACACCAACAAACTCCGAAGACTACAAGAACGCCAGAAACAAACCCTCCACGCCCACAGCAACACATGAAACAAACAGTGCATAACATCCCAGATAGGATCCTCACCAAAGCTGAAACCGATGTCCTTTCCAAAGGATTCAACTTTGCAGTCACTCCCAAATACATCCCCACTGAGACCATTATATGCGGAGTTGAAACCAGCCTGACCAAAATCAACCCCCATGGCGCTAACAAAATCAGACTCGAAATCACCAACATCCTCTGCAGCAAGCCACCCAAAAGCAACTTACCCAAAGAGGAACAGACAGCACTACTTAACCTGAAAAAAGATACCAGCATAATAATCCTACCAGCAGACAAGGGCAACGCCACGGTGGTTATGAACACATCTGACTACCAAACCAAATTAACCAACCTACTCCAAGACCCTGCATACAAGCCCCTAAAACAGACCCCACCACCTACCTAGAAAAACCACTAGATCCAAAATAAAAGCCTCCCCATCAGCGAAGAAATCCAACAAAGAATCATTCCCAGAGAGAAATCATCCAGATGCCCTAAGCTCTACGGCCTCCCAAGATACACAAAGAAGGAACCCCACTCAGACCCATAGTCAGCTCCATAGGCTCACCTCTACAAAACCTAGCCAAATTTCTCGCCAAACAACTACAGCCCTATGCAGAATCCATCGCCTCACATGTAAAAACTCATTCCAGTTCATAGAGATCATAAAGAAACAAAACTTACAGCCCAGCGACCTACTCGTGAGCTTTGATGTCATATCCTCTTCACCCAAGTGCCAATCAAAGAAGCCTTGACAGCTATCCAAAACAAATATAACCCCCAAGCACATACTAGATCTGACCAACCACTGCCTATCAACACATACTTCATCTATAACGGACAAAAATACAAACAAATAGAAGGCGCACCCATGGGATCACCCTCTCACCTGTCATTGCCAACCTCTACATGGAACACTTTGAAACCCAAGCACTAGAAAATCTGATCACAAACCCAAACTCTGGCTCAGATATGAGCGACACCTTCATAATCTGGCCACACGGGAAAGAAAAACTTGAAAACTTCCTCACACACCTCAATAGCCTACACCCCAAAATACAGTTCACCATGGAAACAGAAGTTAACAACCAACTTCCCTTCCTAGATGTCTTAGTCTACAAGAAACCCAATGGCTCCCTAGGACACACCATCTACCAGAAGAAAACACACACAAACCGGTATCTGCATGCACTCTCACACCACCACCCAGCACAGATCAACTCCGTAGCCAAGACACTCATCTCTAGAACAAAATGCTTAGCTGATGAACAACACCTGAAAACCGAACTACACACTCTCACAAACGTACTAACATCCAATGGATTCCAGAGAAATAAGATTACCAAACTAATCCAAAAGAACCCCCACTAAAACCCAAGACAGAGAGCAAGAAAATGGCACAGCCCTCCTCCCATATATAAAAGGCACCACAGACAGAATCAGCAAGATCCTCCACAAACATAACATCAAGACAGCATTCTGCACAAACCAAAAATATCCACCATCCTAAGAAACCCCAAAGACAAAATTGAGTTAGAAAATCAAGGAGTATATGAAATCCCATGCACCGCCTGCCCCACCACATACATTGGACAAACCAACAGAAGAATAAGTGCACGATTGAAGAACACAAGAACTCATTCAAAAAGAGGAACTAACTTCTTCCCTGGTCCAACACTTTAAAGTCACAGGACACGATATTGACTTTAAAAGACCAGAACTATCGCCAAAACTGAACACTTTAACAACAGAATAATCAGAGAAGCCATCGAGATAGAAAACGCCCACACAGCATGAACAAACGAGATGATACCTCCGCCTACCAGCCATTTGGAAACCTGCCCTTATTGACAAACGTGTCCCTAACACGAGGAATGACACCAGACCCACACTCACGAGGTCCACACAGGATGTCACCACCACACATCCACCCAGAAAGCACCCAAACCCACACTGATCAGGAAGCACGACCAAGGACCAGAAGCCAGACCGCAGCTGCAACATTAGCCACTTCAAACCCTCCAATCCATACATGCAGCAGACTGACACCCACTACGAAGATGTAGCACGACCACGAACACGAAGCCAAACAGCAGCAGTGCAGCTCACCAGCTCAAATCCCCTGCAGCACAGATTAGACTGAGCACAACCAAGCCCCCACCAACACAGGACACACCCCAGCCAATCAGAGCACAGAAAACCCCATCCAATCAGAGCACAGCCAAGCTCCCACCCAATCAGTTCAAACCCCACTAGCAGTTAAAAGGAAGAAACAGCTGCGATCACACATTGCTCCCAGAAGCACGAAGCTGAAGCCTGAAGATGACGAATGAGACTTCGTCGAAACGTCGCCAAGACACTTCAATTTTACGGGAGAAAACCCGAACAACCAAAGACCTATACTTCCAATTTTACACGGAGAAAACCCGAACAACCAAGACCTATATATATATATATATATATATATATATATATATATATATATATATATATATATATATATATATATATATATATATATATATATATATATTTATTTATTTATATTTGGATGCTAAGGCATCCATTTAAAAAGAGGCTGGCTATACATAGCATGCTGAATTAAAACCAAATGAACAAAATAATGGATTTGTATAATGGGTACGGTCAATGTCTAATCAGATCTTGAAGAACTTCACTGATCGTTTTCTATGTAACCCTTATTTAAAGGTATAATATTTGTTGAAAATTATAGAAACACTACCTAACAATATTTTAGTTTTTCTACCCAAAATTTCATCAGCAAAAATTAAAGACACTCAGTATCAGAAAGGAACTTGCTATCATATGAAAACAATAGGCACAATATGTAATTTTTAGTGGGTTAATTCATCTGAAATTACTTCATAAAACAGAATTTTTCAAACAAATCACTGCTCCTTCTTAAGACTACCTTATATTTCTATATTTCTATTATATTTCTCTTTATAAAATTAACAAGGAAGTTTTGTTTTCCCATATTTTCACTGTAACACCCCTTTCCCTCTATTAACTGGCTTAAACTATGTGACCTATTTTAAAGCACAGGTTTAATCATGTCAAGACTGAAAGAGAGATACAATGTTTCAAAGAACTACCAGTCTTTCTTGTCAGAAAAAAGCATCGAACAAGCATTTGGGATCTAGAAATAAAATACAAGCAGAGTGAATTTATCAACTATCTATCTATCTATCTATCTATCTATCTATCTATCTATCTATCTATCTATCTATCTATCATCTAATTTGTTTAACAAATTATAAGAGATATGAAGATGGATTAGGAAAGTGTTGACTGTTGTGAAGGGAAGAAATTAAATCACTGAACTGAAACTGGAAAAAGAGCATGCCATCAATGGTACTGTAGATATAAAGAAAGATATAGATATATAAATAAAAAGCATTGGAACTGATGAGATATACTGAAAATTACTACTGAAAGAAGGAAAGGAAGACAGTGTGTGTGTGTGCATCAGCATAGAATTTCCATAAACCATTCCTAACCTCTTGAGAAAGGACCAGGATCCCTATTCTCAATAGTCTGGTCAGCAATTGTGCTCCTGGATTTGAATTCTGTAAGTCAGCCTTTTCTGGCTTAAAATTGTTCCATTTATTACAGCTACCAATACTAGTTGGAAATTATGGAAGTTATTGTTCAAGTTTGGCAGGTGCAATAAGGCTATCTTAATTAAAAGCACAGCCTTGCTATAAAAAGTACATTTACACTTGCTACATAATCCACAGAAACTTGTTACAAACCAAACAAGGTTTGTATGTATCACAAGAAATGCAATTTACCTGATACTCTGGCATGAAGGTTCTGTTTAATGATGAATTCCTGAGCTTTGGAAGCTGACTGACATACTGCCGCAGCTGCTCTACGCAATGCATTATCAAAAATAGGAAGCACTTCATTAGGGAAGGCATTAAAATATTCACCAATTTCCATGTTGGTTTCAAAAAGTGTCAATGCATCAACAATAACGGGGTAATGGGCGTCATCATCCTTTTCTCTTAAAATCTGCAAGATGTCATTTTTGTGATACGCCAGAATATATGATTCAAATACTTGTCCAATCAGATTTATTTGCTCTGTAGTTAAAACCATCATGAATCCTATAATTAAAAGAGATACAAGACAATATTAAGTTAACTTAATTACGGTAAATTCTGTTTCTAGTGCATCGCATAAAACTAATTTGCTTCATAATTATGTTTCAGCTCTTCCCCTGAATCCTTGCTCTCTATTTTCCTTCCTTTCTTGGATAAAACCTTGCCAGCACATTTCAATGATAATATTTATGTCCATACCCTGCATGTATATATGTATTTAATCAAATTATATGGCTAACAAATTTGACTCAGAATAGCTAACAAATGCAAAAGCTGTACAAATAAAACAATAATCAAAGATAAACATACTATAGCAGCTGAAGAGTCAACTCATCTTGTGTTCAGTTGGCATATTAGTACTTTCATACAATGTTTATTCATGCACGGAAGGGCAAAACTTTAACAATCTTCTCAGGGTCACAGTAAAAAAAAGTGTTCTTTTCTTTGGAAAAGGGTTCTTCCAGATGAATAGCTCCTGATGGTAACCAAGAAAAGGCCTTATAGCTTATCCTTCTTGCTGAATTTATTTAGATAAGAGAAATAACAGAATTGGGGGAACTATGAATGAATTATTATTAATAGCTGGATCTCCTGCAAAATTCTGTGAAGCAATGCGATTCTATAAGAGAAATCTAGTCTGGAAGAGTTTCAATTTTTAAAAGTTTTTTTACATTTCTGGTTTTTAAAGCATTGAACAGTTTCTTAAGAAACAGTATAACAGAGCAGTAACTCAAGAGTAGGAAGAAAACCTTTCTTGTTAACAGAAAAAAATATCAAAAAATTGGAAACGTTTCTAATTTGCAGACAAATATATGTGCAACAGTGAACAGAAAAATTTCCTCTTACTCCTCAAGAATTAGGCAAATACGGGATAGCTCCAGCTGTTGCTTTTGGCATGATTTCAATCGGATCTTCATGAAAGAATCCCTGAGCATTCTTGTGAGCATTAAGTTGCTATAGAGCCATATTAATTATTGTATCAAGCCTTCCACAATCATCTGGCCACCAGAGGCAGAAAAACAGATTGTTAGATTAACTGCAATTTCAGACTCAGTTTTTGTTTATCTCTGCTCCCCCTGTTTTCATTTTCATTTCAATTATTGGATTATCAACTTGCAACATTTATTTTTATTTTTTTATTAAATGTACTCATTTTAGTGCTTTATAATTACCGATCTAACCAGCTACTTATATTATGCCAGGCATATTTAAAACCAAATAATGAGAAAACAGGTATTTTCCAGGAAATCCAAAAAGGAGATCTCCCAAACTGGTAAAAAAATAATAATTCTGAGAGTAGTCCTGAATGCAGTGTAGTATGGAACAACTAAATAAATAAGAATTTGCGCTCCTACATTTCGAAAAGGCAGGGCAGCATCATGTCTCAAAAAGATTTTTGCTCCCCCCCCCCGTTTTTTAAGAGTTCAATCTTCACGTGAGTGTGGTTTGTTTCTATAGGTGTACGTCTGTAGGGGGTGGGTGGGTGTCCTATGGCTCCATTTGGCGCAGGGGTCTCCAACCGTGGCAACTTTAAGCCTGGTGGACTTCAACTCCACCAGGCTTAAAGTTGCCACGGTTGGAGACCCCTGATTTGGCGCAAGTGAAGCGTCGTTCCGCTCAATTTAGCCTTCTGAGCTCAAATACACTTCTCCACCCAATCCACACACCCCCCTTCCATCCTTCCAAGGTTGGTATAATGAAGACCCAGATTGTTGGGGGCAATATGCCGATTCTGCAAACCGCTGAGAAGGCTGTCAAGCACCGCGAAGCAGTCTATATATCTAAGTGCTATTGCAGAGAACCAGAAGTGATGGGGGCAGGGCTGAAGGAGGGACGGGCAAGCTCCGAGCGGCTAAATTAAGACGAAGGCGAAGTTTGGCCCTCAAGTTTCATGCCGGGGGGCGTTAACCCGGGTCTGCGAAGGAGAAATAGGGGGCCGCGCTGCAAAAGTGGAGCAACGCGAACTCCCCGGGGCGCGACGCTTCCCTCTCATGCCACGCCACTTACCATCCGCATGGCGAAGCTTAGAGCTGGCGGGAAAACCTTTTACCGGTCTGGCTGCAAAAAGGAGCGGCAGGAACCAGCCGGGAGGAGGAGAGAGGAGGAGGAGGCGGGCCAGGCGAAGATTGGCTCCTCTCCTCCGGCTCCGCCGCTGGATGACAGGCGGGGAAAGGGCGGGCGACTTTCCTTTTCGGATTGCTGGGGCGCCGCTGCTGCCCCTGGGCGCGAGGGTTGCGGGGGGCGACGATTGGTGGCGGCCAGGCCTCGCTGAGTAAATGAAGCCCTTTGAAGAAAAAGCGCCAGGCTTGCCGGCTCCGTTCTCAGTAGTTCACTTCTTTGAGTGGGTTGTAATAAACTGCTACTCCGCGAATAGGCGTGAGGTGGAGCAGGTGGGCTGCGGTATATGAACTTTAAAATTGGAGGGTGGGAATTGAAGCCGTCCTCCGGTTAGGCAACGGGAAGCCACCGGAATTTTGCCGGGTGGGGGAGCAGAGTGCTGTTTCTCTTGCAGACCGGAAAGGAAAAAAAAGCAGAAATTAATTATCGGTGACTGTTCCCCCCCTCCCCCCGCTATCTGTTCCTTATCTATATTATTTTTTGTTCAGTAAAATTTGCTGTAGGGGTTAAAGTATCAGGCTAGAACCCGGGAAAGACCGCGAGTTCTCGTCCTGCCTCGAGCCCGTCGTTTTCAGAGCATTAGGAAAAAGCAGGAAGGGCAAAGCCGCTTAAATCTTGCCAAGAAAACCGTGGGGGCTTGTTCAGGCAGTTGCCAAGAATCGCTGTCTAGACGAGGGTCTCCAACCTTGGCAACTTTAAGCCTGGGGGACTTCAACTCCCAGAATTCCCCAGCCAGCTTTGCTATTCTGGGAGTTGAAGTCCGCCAGGCTTAAAGTTGCCAAGGTTGGAGACCCCTGGTCTAGAAGGCACAAACACACACCAAAAGTACTACAGTGCGAAGAGAGCTTTGTCGATTAAGGCACGGGGGCGGGGGAGTGAAACGAAGCGGGGTGGGGAATTCTCCGGAAGGTTAAGACTTGAATCCTGTTTTGGAAGTACGAGCAATGATCCTCATGTCCCAGCATTATACTTTTTCGTACCAACTGTCTTTAGGGTTCCTACTGAGTTGGTATCAGTTAATAAAGACACATGCGGCCCTAGAATTAGAAGAGCTGAATATTTTTCTATTGTGTCTCCGATTTTACACTGCTGTTTTTTCCTTGATTTAGTTTATAAGAGTTACAGGATTATGCGTACTTAAAAGAACTGCATTTTTGGGGGGGAGGGGGAAGAGGCAGTACAGTGGAAAAAAATACTGCAGGGATACAACCAACATTTCTTCCTGGGAATCAGTAGCCAGCATTTCTTCATGGGAAATTATGTCAGTCTGAGTTATGGAAGGGATTGGATGACTGTATGAACAAACAAAAAGCCTTGCAAACACTTTTGGACCTTTTCTGTACTGTTAAGTGGTGGTAGTGCTGGAAACTTCAGGATAAGTAACAGTAACAGAGTTGGAAGGTAGCTTGGAGATCATCTAGTCCAACCCACTGCTCATGCAGGAGACCTGTACTAGGGATTCAAACTGCCGACCTTTCTGATCGACAGGCTCAGTGTCTTAGCCACTGAGCCACCTAATCAGTCTGTTGTCCTATAATTGTCCTTGTAAAAACTTCCAGACCTTTCCCACTTCTAACAGGTTTTTCCATTACAGTTGTATATCATTTAAAAGCCAACAATTACAAATTGAAAATGAAATCTTTTGGTCCCACTGGAAAATGTCAAGTAGGGTGATTGTACAGTAAGAAATTCTAGAGGAAATATTGGAGTACGTCCAAGATACAGGAATAGTTTGAGCATTCTAGCTTTGACAGTCAAAATGGCTGGATTTTCAATGCAAACTTTAAAACTAGCTTTTTTCTTTTAGATGTGATAGCTTTAAGGTTCAGAAGGATTGTTTGTAGAACAATCTTTGCCAAATGTAAATGAAGTAGGGTGCTTGAATAATAAAACAGAGCAATACCATTCCTCCAATAAGATGTTACAAGGAAAGGAGCAGATAAACTACAGTAAACTATCTGATAAATTATCAGTTTATGATTGTGTGAGATTTCTTGTCATGTCTTAAAAAGTTTGCAAAGTAAAAAGATAATACAGGTAAAATAGATTTCTCAATCTACCAACGTTTATATTTGTAGAAATGAAACTAAGGGTACAGTAATAAAACCTATGCTGCTTTCTTATAATAAATAATTTGTATGCTTTTAAATATAGAGATTGTTTTAGAAAGTGACACAATGCCACATAATGTATGTTGTCTTGAAAGTGCTGTATGTAGCTTCAAAATATATGACAGTTAATACTTAAAAGCTGTGCATTAAATTAAGCTGCTGTTATAAAAGTAAACTAGAATAACTCAGAAGTGCTTCCAGGAATTAAAAAAGTTCTGTAGACTAATACTTCATTTTGCAGCATCACCCATTATTTTAAATTTTAAAAATTATAAAAAGCAGCATAGAACCTGTTGGCACAGCAAGAACACTAGCATTCCAAGTTGCCATATTGGAGATCACAGTATTAGCAGATTGCTATTTACAGAACAATTATTACATGTATAGGTTGAACGTTATAAGTTAATGTGAATAAATTGTATCGTTCAAGGTTAATCGGAAACTATGAATTTTTATAGTAAATTGTTGAAAAAAATGACTAGACTGCAAGGAGAGTACTTCACCTATTTGCCATTTCATATTGAAATGACTAGGCTTTTTAACGCTCACTTTCAGCTTCCTACAAAATAGGATTTGTGAAATCTTGAAAAAGGTGCCTTGCAAAGTGTGTTGGCATGGTGATACACTCATCCTTGAGGTATTAAAGTAACTGTACCTTGGGAAAGCATGTAAATATGCTTTGAAGGCTGTCTCCCATTGCCTGAGCCATATACAGTAACTTTGGTGCTATCACAGTTTAAGAGATCTCTGTACACATCCTGGAAACAGCTTTTGCAGTAGCTATGCAAACTTTCTGAAGGATGTGGAGAAGAGCCTTGTTTAATATATTGTGGAGAAGAGCCTTGCTTGTAGCAATTTGCTTTGCAAAGCTCTTTTGAATGTTTTCCATAGTTTTGATATATAAATGAAAGCAAGTTTCTATGCATTAACAGATTGGATAATACTTTTTGAAGGTAAGTTTATTAATTTGAGGACTGTATTTAAAATTGGTATCGAGAAATGACTTGTGTTTTTTGATAAAGGAGTTTCTGTCCTGTAGTAAGTTGCCACGTCAGAGTAAAATATGCAAATGTACATGTCTTGTTCCATATTCTCAGTATAGAAGACAAGAAGTTGATTTCATTGATATCAATATTAGAAAACGTAAAAAAAAATTTGTAAACAAGAACACTAAAATACTATTATAGTTTTGAAGTTTAACATGTGACTTATATCCCCCCTTTCCTTAGGAGCCTAAATTGATATATATAGTATCCTTCTTCTATTTTCCTCCCACAAAACCATATGAGGTAAGCTGGGCTCAGAAAAGGCAACTGGCTAAAAGTCACCAAATGAGTTTCCATAGTTGTGGATCTATTTCAGTTTGGGATTGACTAACAGTAGTTCTAATTCAACATGTTTACCACAGGATTCTGGCACTGTCCACCCAATCTTTGGGTATTAAGGTAAACAAAGCATTCAATTTTAAAGAAGAAAAACATAACACAATAGTATTTTGGATCATCATTGCAAAATTATCCAGTATATTTTATTATAGGTAACAGCCAAGAAATCCAACTTTAACTTAATATGGCTTTCTTCTAATGTAAAGGCTGTATATACCTTTACACAGACCATAGAATATCTGCCAAATACTGCTTTAGATTAGCAGGAAAGCATTAGAACACTGCTTCCAGTGAAGCATTCAAGATGAGTTTACAGGAGATACAATTTGAAAAGTTTGATTAGGACATTTTATATGAAAACATACAAATTTTTTGTACATATGCTACATATAAAATTCACTATATTATTGGTGGTACCATTGGTTGATTATGCTGTTGCATAATGGGAAGACGCAGTCAGGCTTTAGCAGAAATAATGGAGAGCTATATTTTTGTATCTAAGAATAAAAACTGTTTTTAAAATAACCACACAATCTCCCTACGCCCCCCTTATGCATACAAAGATCAGATCTTAAAAGTACATTCATAAAACAAACAAAAATTTCTCCCTGAGATTACCAGTGTTACTTTTATTGTGGTAATCTTGGAAATAACAGCAATAGTATCAACAAAATATATAAAAACCAGATTTGCCATTATATTACATCTTTTCTCTCAGAAAACCTGCACAATTATAAGACAGGTGTAATAGAGTGGAAAATCAGGCTCATTCTCCAGGTGAAAAAGATTACATGATCATGGCTTAATTTTGTAATGGAAGAGAAAAATGTTAACATTTATGCTGGAACTCTAATGAAAGATTTGCATGCTTTATTATGCATAATTATTTTGTTTAGCACTATTTTTTCATCAATGCCTGAGTTTTACCTAAAGGATAATATCCTCAAAATGCAGCTTTCCATAAATTTCACTTTATTAATAACAGTATTACCTAATGTAGTAACCCCGAATGTTAAATGTTTAAAGAGCATTGTTTCTGCATGTATTTATAAAATATTTATGACAAAAGTTGATGAATTTCAACATTAAAATATCCGGCATTTTTCTTACTATAATCTTATCACCACCTAGCTTTATATATTATTATAATTTAGCAATCGTCCCCACTTTTAGAATAAATCACAATTTTTAAAGTCAGTTCTCTAAGTTAATTAAAAATATATGGATTTAAACATATTTTGCCAGTCTGATTTTTAAATTGTTAACAATTTATTTTAATATATAATAACCATGCAATTAATTGCATTTGAGAGAGAAATGGGATGCGAAAATCTTCTCTGAAACTGAAGAAAATACATATTTATAGGAAAAGTGGAGGAAAGATTGCATTTCATCTATGAAATTTTATTATGCAGTAATTACAAAGTTTAAATACTTTTCAATTTTAAATAAAAATAAGTGTCATTAAGCACATTTATATAACTATGTCAAGTGATTCCAACAAGTATCACATAAAATAGAGTGCATTTTCAAATCAGAGAGACAAATACGTTCTCATTCACAGTGTTTGACATATTACAAGGAAGCTTGTTTCACATAAGGGTTTATTTTAAGGTCATGCTATTATGAACAGTACAGTCCACACCATGCTGTGCCATTCAAAATAATCTCTCAGAATGTGAAGTAACGAGCAAACCATTCCTGACGTTGTGGATCTGGTGAAGCCATTGGGGAAGCTTCAGTCTGAGGAGGGCTAGATTCATAAAAAGAAAAGACAGATTTAACCCACAACCAAGAGTCAAAGTGCAAATTGCCTGGAAAAAGCATACAAAAACAGCACAGAATCAACTTTTATAATTTCAAAGTCACGTTAGTCTGTGAGGTAGTTTAATTCCCCATTTTCAACCTTCGGTCATCCACTCCATTGGAGAGCATCAGCAGCATAGACAAGTCACTAAGCCACACAACAGGATAGAAAAATAGTGTTTTTGGGGGAAAAATTGGAGTTGCTGCTTTTGTAAAAAAAAAAAAAAAGCAAGAGCAAGGGAAAGTTTGTTTTTAAAGAGCATCCTCTTTTAGCATCCTTTTCTTCTGGTCAAGTTAGTTGTCAAATATGATGCAAACATCATATTCTTTAGGACATGCTGAATTATCTGGCACTGAACAATTACATACTTTAAATATTACACAGAGTAAATTATTGAAATTGCATGCATATGGAATCAGATACAATAAAACAAGGGATTCAGTACAAAGCAAGCTCATTTTTTACTGTCAATTATCAAGTAAAACCGTATGATATAATCACTATATATACTTTATTGCTTTAGTATAATTAAATTTTATAGCTAAAACATTAAAATAATCCCTACCGTTTATAGGACAAATCAGGGAACACAATAATTTGTAAGGTAACTCCGTCATCACAATTCATGAATTCATGCACATGCTTGTTAATGGCGTCTGAGCATACATGCATTTTACATGCAAAGGGAAAATAAGGAAGATTACATTTTATGGGATTCCTATTTCAAGTTAATAAAATGTTATAGTGCAAACTTCCTATTCTATTTTCTGCCCCAGCTTTGTATATTGCATTAAAGCAAAATTAAATCAGAATAAAGAAACATTTACTTTTCCAGGATATCAAGCATTATAAAATGATATTTCAGTTAGATAATAAAACATATTCCAATTGTAACACAAAATGGAGCTTGATATTTTAATGCTGAAGCATAGCATTAAATGGTATGTAATACATGCACATACTATATTCACATATACTCAAAGCTTGTTTTCGAAAAATATTTTTTCTGTGATGAGGAAAATTGATACAAATCTAATATGGTAAATATTTTGTTAGACGCACTGTTACAAAATACCATTTTGATTTGGGGGATTGTAACATATTCTTGAAGGGCAGGTAGAAATAACAAACATTTAACACAATTGTTCATAAAGGTAAATAACTGAAAGCATACAACACATTGGTAATAATATAACACTTTGAAATTTTAAGGGAAATAAGACTTATTGGGGGAATCACATTTCAACAAGCTTTACAATAAAAAGGGATACTATAAAGAGGTTTAAAATAGAGTGCGAAAATTATGATTCTAAAATAATATCCATACTCCAGTATTCTTAAACCAGGTGGGGGGGAGGTCAACTAAAAAGAAATCAATTTTTGTTTTCCAAGTTAGGAAAAAAAAAGAAAATCAAAAACTGGTGAGGCTCTGCTCACCTCAAAACCATCTTGGGCTCTTTGGGTGGTATTGGTTGTGGAAGTGGTCTGCTGCTGTTGAACTCAATATCGTGGATGGATGAATTAGGAATAGGGTCCAGGCGGTTAGCATGTCCATTGCCCACTCCACTAGATTCCAAAGCACTTAGATTGGGGACACTCACAAACCTGTTTGCTGATCTATCATTCTTCTTCTTTTGCTGCATTAAAAATAACACATGTAGGGAAGGGAGTATACAAATCAGGAAATTACTGAGATGTTTTAAATTATTCTTTATTAATGGTTTGGGGATTGCTGCAATTCGATGCTTGACTTTTCAATAATTTTAGTAGATTTAGCTTATTTAGCTTCAATTTCCAAAAAATAGTTGAAACTACTTTTCTGTTAAAGCTAACACTGTGTTGTTATAATTTTGAATCTCCCAACCAAAAGATTGAAAAGTTTTAAGTGTATCAGAAAAACTGATTTTACTTTCTATTATATTTGCAGTAATTTCCTTATATAAACATGGTTCCTGATTGCCATAAAATGAATTAAATCCTGCTTCAAAATATTTTCATAGGAAGTGACACATTTTTAAAAAACAAATAAATAACTAGGATTATAAGCAAAGTTTGGCCCAGTACATTTCATTTCTCAGGGAAAAAAGAACTTGCAACAAAAATATTTAATCTTCATTTATTTTATTTTTCTGGCTTTAACTGATGAGAGAATATAGCAGATGTTGCCATATTGGTATCAAATTCTTATATTCTGCCAGCTGAGTAAAAATAATTGAATAAAATGCTTCCAATAGCCACAACAGAATTAAATTTCCACAACAGAATTAAATTTTCACAGAAAAACTTAATGAACTTAATCCAATCAAAAGATTTGTAATTTTTGAAGAACTATCTTATAGAAAGATAGTTCTTCAAAAATTACAAATCTTTTGATTGGATAAATTTAATTTCCACAACAGAATTAAATTTTCACAGAAAAATCTCCCCATTTTCAATATCATTCAAGTATATCTGTTCTTCGTTACTTTGCTGAAGGTACTGATTCAGAATCAGAATAATCTGAAACATAATTATGGTCTTACCAGGTACAACTAATTCATTTTTTATATTCTTAAACATATTCTTGATCAAATAGATGGGAAAACCAATTTATCAATTGACAGTAAGTCATGATAAACAGTTAATATGTTGTAAGCGGCCCAGGAAGCACTAAAGATTTTTTCATCACTCAGCTAGGGTACTACCACTTTTAATTAATTAAAAAAAATTAAACTACACAATAGCCAAAGTTCTCATGATGGCATTTAAGACTTTTTAAGTACTAAAATTACAATTTGAATATATAGTAAATTGTAAAATAAAAGCACTATATAAACTTGAGTTGACAGAAACATATTCCAGCAAACAATCTATTGAGTCTATTGACAATTCCTATTTTATTATAGTAACCTGGCTTTTAAATAAAGGTAAAAGGTAAAGGTTCCCTCACACACATTGCTAGTCGATCCCGACTCTAGGGAGCGGTGCTCATCTCCATTTCAAAACCAAAGAGCCAGCGCTGTCCAAAGATGTCTCTGTGGTCATGTGGCCGGCATGACTAAACGCCAAAGGTGCACGGAACGCTTTTACCTTCCCACCAAAGGTGGTCCCTTTTTTTTCTACTTGCATTTTTTACGTGCTTTCGAACTGCTAGGTTGGCAGAAGCTGGGACAAGTAACGGGAGCTCACCCCGTTACACGGCATTAGGGATTCAAACCGCTGAACTGCCGACCTTTCGATCTTTGAGTGGCCACTGATGAGTGGCTTGTAAGTAGGACTCCCCTTAATTACTGTGGGCCAAGTTAAGGATTGGCCCAAGGGATTACTGAATTTCTTTATTTTTGTTTCCTCTCCTATCAAACATCACCTGTTAATTGGGAAATAAAAACCAATCACCATCCCTAACATGGGTGTGATGAGTTTGGACAGATGTTTATAATAGCTGATTTAGCCAATTGTCAAGTTGCCAGGGCATGTTTATATCAAGGTTAAGGTCAAGCGAAGAAGAGGCCAAACCTCAATTACTCTGCCCAAAAACTATTTAATTCTATTAAAAGAAATAGGGTTATTTATATACATAATAGATTTTAACTATATTTTGTTAGTTAAACAAAAAATGTTTAACAAAACAACTTCATACATACTAGCCGATATATTATCAACAGTAAAGTATAACACAAACACAGGATGGATTGTAAGGTTTATATTAAAAAATACTGTACCTCGGTTGCTGCACCAAGGGGGGAGTCAGAAATTAAATACTTATCTATACTATTTAAAAGGGTTTTTTCTTTTTTAGTGTTTATAATATAGTGGAGATTTTGGCATTAAGCTCAGTCTCAAGGCTTTTCCATATCAGAAAACAATTCACTTATCTTTTATTAACATGATTTATTTATTTGATTTCTATAGCCATGTACTAAGAATTTTATATAACAAGTACTTTTTTGGCACTAATTGATATTACCTCTTTTTAAACACTCTGTCATAAAAATGTTGTAAGAATTCTTATTTTGGGTAGATAACTAATGCAGTACAATTTCCTTCATTTTATTTTAGTTTAACTGGAAGAATTTCCCCCCAATTAAATAGTTTTCCCTGTTTACAATCAAAACGATCCTGCACTGGAGATAGCCTTTTAATTTTAGTTTGAAGATCCTGGTAATTGTTTACTGTTGATTCAAGTTGACACAAGTATTTTTAAATTGTTTAAAGCCATTCTTAATTTCACCATATATATTGCTTTTCTTTCATGGTTTTATAAAAAAAATAATATGCTGCTATATATATAAAAAAACCAATCATGTCAATGAAAGGAGTTTGATAATTATATTTTCCCTCAGAATTGCAGTGACAATCGAAGGAGTTAACCATCTTCCTGTTAGAAGCAGAGTGAGAAAAACCTACTAAAAGCAAATTACTAATGAAGAAATGAAATCTGAAACACTGCAACAGTGCTTTGTTATCTTCTCTAGTTTCACAATATTATATTGTTGGGGGGAGGGAGGTTAATTAACAAAACATAGAAGTATAATGCAGAAAACATGCTATTGAGTAAGGGATAATGTAGAGAGGATATTTTTCCTATACTCTGCCATGCATTTCTGATTTCAAACACATTTTGTATCAGTCTTCCTTTCTGATTAGATTTTACTTATAAAACCCAAGGCAAATCTTATTAAACCTAGCAGAGATTATATTTGAATAATAAACACACAGGATCCAGTTTTAATGCTTACAATATTCCTCAGCTTACTTACTTTCCCTTTTTTGTTACATTTTGAAATGTAAATTAGAATAGACTCATTCTACAATAATTCAAGAGCTGACCCATTTAATTATTTTTAATTGGGTACACACCCATTTCAACTGCTTGCTTTCCTTCTCTTTTTGAATAAAAAGAACTGTTCAAATATTTAGAAAAATGGTTTGAAAAATATAATTAAAATACAGAGGATGTAAAGGTATTTCCAGTGCCAAAACTGACAAAAAAATTAAAAAGTCAAGAAGTAAGTTGAGTATAGAAAAAGATAAACAGGTTTCAAATCAAAACTGTGGTGTTCATATCTCACACAATAAAAATTAAACACATGTATGTAACAGTGTTAAAGGGTTCCATTACAGGAAGACAGAACACATTTAAATCAAGTATGAGATTCTAAAAAGATGTTCACTTTCTGCATTATAGCCAGTGTTATGAGAACATCAACTGGATCATTACAATCCTCCATAAAATGTAAATGAAAAATAGATGACAACTGTAGAAATGGGAAGCAATGTGGTCTATTATTAACTCAGCATCATACTAGGAAGTATAAAAAGATAATTATTTCACTTGATGGCACAAATCTTTTTTTTAGAAAATGTACTATATAGCAAAATCTTGAATTATTTTAGCAGTGCCTCCCACTCCCAAACTCTCCAACCGGTGCAGCAGGATACCATGGTCGATGGTATCAAAAGCCGCTGAGAGATCTAACAGGACCAGGGCAGAGGAACAACCCCTATCCCTGGCGTTGATGGATGAGGATGGCCAGAGGTCATCCACCAACGCGACCAAAGCTGTCTCCGTACTATATCCGGACCGGAAGCCGGACTGGAACGGGTCTAGATAGACAGCTTCATCCAGGTACTGGGGAAGCTGCCATTCCACCACACTCTCTACAACCTTCGCCAAAAAGCGAAGGTTGGAGACTGGACGATAATTTCCCAAAATAGCTGGGTCCAGGGAAGGCTTCTTGAGGAGGGGTCTCAACACCGCCTCTTTCAAGGCGGCGGGGAAAACCCCCTCCAACAATGAAGCATTTATAATTCCCTGGAGCCAGCCTCGTGTCACCTCCTGAGTGGCCAGCACCAGCCAGGAGGGACACGGGTCCAGTAAACATGTGGTGGCATGTAACCTCCCCAGTAGCCTGTCCACGTCCTCGAGAGCCACAGAATCAAATTCATCCCAAACAACTTCGACAAGACGCGTCTCCGTCATCTCACCTGGATCATCACAATTTTGGTCCAAACTATCCCGGAGCTGAAACAGGGCGGCCGGGCGGTTATCTGCCGACGCAATGAGGGTGGAAATGTAGGAACGTTTCGCCTCCCTCAGTGCCACTAGGTAGGTCTTCGAGAAAGACCTAATTAGTGTCCGATCAGCCTCGGAATGGCTGAACCTCCAGCTACTCTCTAGGCGTCTTCTCCGGCGTTTCATCTCTCTCAGCTCCTCAGAAAACCAAGGAGCCAATTGAGATCTGCGCCGGGTCAGAGGCCGCAAAGGCACGACAGGGTCCAAAGCCCCAGCCGCGGCCTGTTCCCAGGCCGCAACTAGTTCTTCAGTCGTGCCATGGGCAAGATCCTCAGGGAACGGCCCAAGCTCCGTCAGGAACCTCTCGGGGTCCATCAGGCGCCTGGGACGGAACCAACGCATTGGTTCCGTCTCCCTGCGGTGGTGAGCGGCGGTCTGAAAGTCTAGGCAGAGGAGAAAATGATTTGACCATGACACAGGTTCCGTCACTAAATCTCCTAATACCAGATCATTAAACCACTGTCCAGAGATATAAATCATGTCCAGTGTGGACCTCCCCAGTGTGTGTAGGGCCATCAGTTACTTGAATCAGGTCCAAGGCCGTCATGGAAGCCTGGAACTCCTGGACCACCGTTGATGACAAGCCGGCCGATGGCAAGTTGAAATCCCCCATGACCAAAAGTCTGGGAATCTCAACCGCCACTGCGGCAAGCACCTCCAGTAGCTCAGGCAGGGCTGTAGTCACGCAGCAAGGAGCCAGGTACGCGATCAACAGACCCATCTGATTCCTATAGCCCCACTTCACAAGGAGGGATTCACAACCGGCTATCTGAGGCACAGTGGACTCTCTCGGCTCCAGACCTTCCCTCATCACAACCGCCACCCCTCCACCCCTACCCTGGGCCCTCGGTTGATAGAATGCTCGGAATCCCGGAGGGCACAGTTCAACCAGGGGTACACCACCTTCTGTGCCCAGCCAGGTCTCCGTAATGCCCATAAAGTCCGCAGACTCCCCCTGAATAAGATCGCAGATCAGGGGGGCCTTATTGACCACGGACCAGGCATTGCACAACATCAACCGGAGGCCCAAGCTCTGAGGATCTTGACCTTCCAGGGAACGGGTAAGGACTAAGGGGCCGGAGCACGTGATCGCTTTTAGACAGCAAGCACGTGCTCCCAAAAAATGATACGGCCCCTTGCTTCCGCCATATCTGCCCCTCCCACTTACCGTACAGATGGAACAGCCCTCAACACCTGGAACACACCCCTCCCCCCGCCCTCAGACCAGATGAAGAACAAACCCCGGGACTGGACATTCCCTCCCCAATGGGTTTTTCCCCCCACCCGTCTCTTCCCTCCCCCCCATCCCTTAAAATCCCCATTAAAACTCCCCTTAAAAAATCTGTTAAAACAACTAATTAAAAAACCCCTAAGCCTCCTATTTTTGGCATGCCACCTCTCGGGGCTCCAAAGCCCGTCCTCAAGGTAGGCCCTCGATAATATGGAGGGCCAAACCCGCGAGAGAGGGGAAACTCGCAGGGCAAGAAGGTCAGCCGCAGTAAACGTCCGCATAGCAGAGAAAGTCCGGCAAGAAGGCTCATCCTGGGCTGGTCAAGATGATAAAAGATGATAAAATGACCACGACCAGTCTGTTCTGATGGGAACTATTGATGGTAATCCTTATGCGGTAGATGACCAAACCGCTATCTCAGTCAATTCACCACCCCATATATACAATCCAGGGGTGGACTATGGAAGAGGGAGGGGGAGGAACGATGGTAAAGATGGTAAAAATGTTAGATGGTAAAAGGGGTGTCTGCTGGGCCCGTGGGCATTCCTCAAGATGACCAAAGGTGTCCACCGGGCCAGTTGGCGACCGCTAGGCCCAGTCGCCAGGCCACCAAGCTACCCGGCCACTAGGCCGCGCGTTCGCCCACCAAACCAGGCTGCTCACCCGCTGAGCCAAGGCTACTCCCATGTCGGGCCTACCAGGCCATCCGCAGCCTCGGAGCACCGAGGCAGGCCGCCACCGCCAGGCCCAAACCGCCAGCCACCTCCGCCAGGCCGTCGCCGCCGAAAAAGCCCCATCGCTGCCGCTGGGAGGCCGCTGAAATCCCCACCATCCAGGAAGGGACGCCAGCCGCCAAATCCCGTCGGCAGCCCCGAAGCCCCACTGATGCCGCCCATGAGGAGAACCAGGCCGCCGCCGAAAAAGCCCCATCGCTGCCGCTGGGAGGCCGCTGAAATCCCCACCATCCAGGAAGGGACGCCAGCCGCCAAATCCCGTCGGCAGCCCCGAAGCCCCACTGATGCCGCCGATGAGGAGAACCAGGCCGCCGCCGCCGGAAAGCCGCCGGAAGCCCGGAAGGCCGCCAAGATCACCGCTGGGGAGCAACAGCTCCGGGGCTCCTCCCATCGCCCCACGAAGGGGGCAATGAGCAATGTAGTTTGAGAAAATTGTCAGGATAGAACCACCTCAAATGCTAAACAAGTTCAAAATAGATTAGTGATTGGATGGCTTATCAACAGCCTATCAGGAAGTAAAAAAAATAGCAGCATGAAATAATCTCTATGAGATTATATGAAAGATAGCCTGTTATTAAAACACAGCTGCCTGCAATTACTGCAGGCTCGAGTCCCACCAGGCCCAAGGTTGACTCAGCCTTCCATCCTTTATAAGGCAGGTAAAATGAGGACCCAGATTGTTGGTGGGGGGCAATAAGTTGACTTTGTAAATATACAAATAGAATGAGACTATTGCCTTACACACTGTAAGCCGCCCTGAGTCTCTGGAGAAGGGCGGGATATAAATATAAACAAAAAAAAAAATTGCTGCTAAGAGAATTAAAGGATGGAAGGAAGTCACCAGGGATTGAGTTGACTCAATGTTGCTTAAAAAAAAAAGATATGTTAAACAAATATACTATACAAGCAAACATATATCCTGTTTAAAACCTATTACCTAAACACATCCGAAAAATCCCCTAACAGCTACAGTTTTACTATATAA
Organism: Ahaetulla prasina; assembly: GCF_028640845.1. Taxonomy (NCBI): domain Eukaryota; kingdom Metazoa; phylum Chordata; class Lepidosauria; order Squamata; family Colubridae; genus Ahaetulla; species Ahaetulla prasina. The sequence goes on along the minus strand of NC_080539.1, from coordinate 112,905,384 downwards.
CTACTATATACATAGGAACTTACATTTTTCACTAAGAAAAATTGACCATATTGTGAAAACCTTGCCTATTCCCAACCTGTTGCCTGATGTTTGTTAATGAACTTCTGTTATTTGTAATATTAGCAACCCACATTTCTACTTTTAAGGTAATAATTATGTTCCATACCTTTACTAGAGGATTAATAACGCCAACATTAGGACTTGCATTAAACACTTTGTTGAAGTTAGTCTCCCTATTGACTAGTTCCAGTTGATAGAATTTTTTGTCATCCTAATAAAGAAAAGAATATGTTCATGTTGTTTTCAATATATTCCATTGTGATTATTTAACTATTATGACCAAACTTTATTCACAGAAAAAAATCTTCACTTCAAATATGAAACTGTTGAAGGTGGACTACGATTGGCAACATTTGTTCCATTAATGTAATAATTTGTGGCATTCCTATAATCCTTCTCTATACCAGCATTAGCATTCTCACTTTGCATTGAATTCAAAGACCATAAGACAAATTTTTGCTCTTCCTATTGTGATGCAGGAAGCTGCAAATAGTTCATATTAGCAAATTTCTTATCAGCTAAATTCAGAAGATGCTTATTAGAAAACATATTAAAATAGATATTGTTTTATAGATGCCAACCAGAAAGGAAAAGGTACCCCCCCATGTTTTAAAATTTTTCTAGCACTGTGATTTATCTATAGTACAAAAGATACAATTTTATAAGTAACATTTCCAGTACATATTTGTTCTAAACAGAACAGAGAGTTTAAAAAGAATTAAATTATTTTAAAAGCTAAATTATGAGCAACTGTTTAAGAGTACAAAAAGAGATATGGAATTGTGTGTGTAATCTCAGTCACTTTCATTTAGATTGTCGTCTTTCACATGTAATAGATGTTTGGAATATTTGACAAAAAAATACTAGCATCTCACATGCTCAAAACAAAGGCCACCAAATTATCTTACAATCAGCTTCTTTATCAGCTGATCCCTCTCAGCAATCAGGTCTTTCAGCTCTGCAATAAGCTGCAGGTCTTCTGGCCTTGGTTCCCTGTTTTGATATTTGTCTTCCATTTCTTCTAAACTTTATAGAAGACAAAAGTATCACCAACGCATTAATAATGAGTCAAAGTTAAAAGATAATACTGTAAATCCATATTATCAGATTGGTTCATTAAATAAATCTATTATATATAAAAAGAGGTACAGATTTATATATATAAACATCTTTTTGTTGGCTATGCTAAAGAAAATGCTGTCCTAATTTACAGTTAAAACAACATAACCTTAATAATAAAATTATAATAAATCAACATGAGTGAGAAAACAACTGAAAAACAACAAGTTAGTATAAGCAGTCAAAACACCACAGAATAAAAGCAGAAATTAAGACAATTGCAGAAAAGTTCTAAAAAGACAGTGAAGAAGCATTAAAGGAGTGAGTGGAAATAAATTAATTTACAGAAAAATACCAAAAGGCCAAAAAAACAGAGCCTTGAATTTGTAGAAAGGTTAATACCTTTTGAATTAACCTTTCAGATTGCTATCTGGTTTTGGACTTTTATATGGATTCTAACAGACAAGGGTAAACATTGAACAAACTGAAGCTATATGCTGATATGATGGATTCATATGAATTATTAGGTGCGTTGATCTGGATGCAGTTGAAGAACCAGTTTTCTGACGGGCTTTCATATATATATATATATATATATATAAAGATCTGGTTTTCCCCCAAGTGCTGGGACACACATTAGAACTGATTGGCTGGCGTCAAGTTTTTGTTGCTTTTCATGTTTTAATCAGCTGAATTTTATGGTTTTAAAATGATTTTATATGTCTTAATTTTTAATTGGTAGCTGCCCAGAGTTGGTTGAAAGATGGGCAGCCATATATATTCTACAAGCTGGATTTTATCCTCTCAAATGACTTTAATAGATGCAGAAGACCTTTGCCAACTTGTTCTGTGGCCCAATGGAAAGATAGTTTAGAATACAGAATTTGGCTCGATTAGTGTCAATTTATGACTCCCAGTTGATGCAGAGTATGCAAGAGATGTTCAGATTTTATGCTAAATATATATTACATATACCAATTGCCTTTATCTTACTATACATAATTTGAAATTCTGCTTTGGTTTTAAAAAATCTTCATAACTTTAATCAGGTTTTCTGACGATTACCAGCATTCATAAAAGTTGTTGACACTATCCCCTCAAGCTTAATCCTAGAACATCTTGGGTTTATTACTACCTAGCATATTTTCTATCAGCCAGGCTTATACAGTAACAGAACTCTTTTATTCCCCAATTACAGACAGACTATATTTGGAAAGTTCAAAAACTTTTATGAAATACTTTTATACTTCATTAAAATCTGCAGCTTTTATTTGCGGTCATGCCTCCAAAGTTACTGCTTTAAGTTCCTCTCTTGAGCAGTTTAGACCAGATTCCCCAACCCTTGGGATGTGTAAGAGGCAAGCAAGTGTGCAAGTACACGATTTGCGCAAGCGACAGTCACAAGCAGAAAACCATCCCCCCTCCCCTCCCCTCTGCTGCTGTGAGTCTGCAGAACTAGAAAGGTTGGGAACCGCTGTTTAGACTATTCTTCTGATTTAGAGAAAGCTCTATGCTTCTTTATTACAAGAAACAAAATTTAAATAGAAAAAAGTATTATTTCTGGCAGTTTGTCAGTTCAAATTTCATTATAAATGGAATCTTACCATTTTAAAAGAAGCATACCTATACAAACAGCTATTTAACTTTGCTTGTACATTATTTTTTAAGCTTCAGACTCAGATGAATAAGAGCTGGGCAAGAGTTTACAATCTATTATGTCCTTGCACTGTAAAGATATCCAATAATTATTAGTCAGTAACCATAACACTTGAGAATTTTAAAAGGCCCTTAGTTGGCATTTTTTCCCAAAGACATTATATTTTTCTCCAATAATAAAAATATCAAAAAAGATACATGAATGTAGACTATTTTAAGATAAGATAGTGCTTAATAATTGGAAAAATAAACTGGAAACTTAATTAGAAGACATAGCTTCAGTGTAATGAAATTAACGTTACAAAGAGAAACATGAAACACAAAAATATAAGGATCATATGGTGGGATAGATGTTTGTGTGAAGACACAGTTGATTAAAACCATTAATATAAACAACATTATGTAATATGGAAGTTATTAGTTTTAAAAATATTGCATCAATTTAACCAGAGGCACAAAAATAAAATAAGAGGCTTACCAAGCATCTTTAGTGTGATGTTCAGTCCTAATGAAAGGATGTATTAAATGGTGGTATTTATTTATTTATTTAAAAAAAATAGCTGCCCAACTCATTCTGTGATTCTGGGCAGTTTACAAGGATAAAATCTTAATACCAAAACAATACTGCTCCCCCCTTCCCCGCGACAACAATCAGACAAGCCACTTAATTGGCTCCTTATCACTCTGGGGTCCCCAGGCCTGTTGGCAGAACCATATCTTCAGGGCCTTGTGAAAGACTTTAAAAGTGTGGGTCAATCTTATCTCTGCAGGGATAAGGGAGGGAGCCACCATGGAGAAGGCCCTTCTTGATCCTGCTAGATGGATCTCCTTAGGAGAAGGAATCCATAACATTTCCTGCTTCCCCATTCTAGTGGATCGAATAGATTTGATTGGGAAAAAATGTTGTCCCAAGCCATATAGGATTTTGAAGGTGACAACCAACTCCTTGAATTGGACCCAGAAGCAAATCACCAGCCAATGCTGCTTCTGCAGGAGAGGTGACACATGTGCAAATCTAGGTTTGCAAAAAACCATGCTGGCTGATGCATTTTGGAAACTAATTTAAGTTTCCAAATACTTTTTAAGAGTGTGCAGAACTGTTTGAACTGCATCATCTAGCTGACCTAACAACAGATTGATTTTATGAGAATGCCCATTGTCTTTATTTTGTATTAGCTTTCAATACTTAATATATTACAAGGGTTAAGTGGAAGTATAAATTGGATGTCTTCTTACTTTTTCCCATGGGTTCAATTCTGCATGTTTGTTGATAAGGTTGTCAAAGGTAGAGAATACACTAAGCTTCTCAGTTATATGTACTTTTACAAGCCTATGCCTCTCCAGTATCAATTGGAAACAGATAATGGTTATCTATTATTCCACTCAAACTCAGCCCGTATATGAAATTGTTCAAGGTAATAAAACTTACGAAACTTGTAAAGCTGAATTAATTTCCTTGAGCAGCTCTTGGGTCTTATTAAAATCTGCCAGCATACTTTGTTTCTCTCTGATGTGGTCAGCTGTCATGACATCCAGCTCTTTCTCATGTTTCTTGCTTAAATCTTGTTCATGTAGCCTGTTTCATTTTATGTTAAAAACAGTTATTCTTATGTCAGTTGGGTTCATTAATGTTGATATTTGAAAAGGCTTTGTGCACAATGATACTGATAATTGAAAAATTATTACTATTTCTCCAACCTTTAGCTTATTTTTATAATTTTTTTCATCTCCTTTAATGCTTTAATAATGAAAAGCAAACAAAATCTGTTTAATTAAATGGTCAAAATAACTTTTTCCACTTGCTAATGTTTAGACTAATGTGCAATGCCATGATAGGCAATCCCAGCATAAATGCATTATTACATTAATCCATATTAGACTTCGATGAGTACAGCAGTTTGAATTTGAGTACCTAAAACATTCCATGTAAAGTTAAAAAACGTTATTAGCTTTAGAAACTGCATTAATTAGAATTTATTACCTGACATCAGAAATACTCATACCTAATTTGCTGATTAGATTCGCTACGTATTCGTAGAATTTCCTTCCCTTTGAACTCCAGTTCCTTAGTTAATGCACTTATGTTCTCATGCAAAGCAAGTATTTCCTTATCCAATTCTGATATATGGTGATCTCGATGCCTCAGTTCATCCTGTACATCTGATATTCGGCACATAAATTCTTTCTCCTAATAAGCAAGTATTAATAATCAAAGAACACTTTGCAATAGTTCTGCATAGTATATTCATTTCTGCAGAAAAAAACATAATCAGTTTTTTCACTAAAATATTTCTATTTCCTTATTAGTAGTTTAGATTGTATTTAAAAACAGAATATTTAAATCATTGGTGTTCAACCTTTTGGCTTGCCTGGGTTGCATTGAGTGGAAAGAAATTGTCTTGGACCACATATAACATATATAATATAGTTAATATATATGCATCACATAATGCTGTTAAAAGTTTACAATCTTGTGGGGCTACTTTACTAACTCTCCAGAACCATATGCAGCCTGTGGGCCATGGGTTGTACACTCTTGATTTAAATGACAATGTATCTTCCTTAAATTAGGGGGTTCTTGTCTTCTCTTTATTCCTCTTCAACTGTGAAAAATCAAATATAAAGTTAAATGGAATACTGAATAAGAATTATGAGATTGCAATTGAGTTTTAAGACTCAGTTGTGCTTGCTTCTTTTCAGCCAACACAATCTCTCCCCCCTCCCCACCCCCACCCCCACCCCGACTTAGAGAGACTACTAAAACTGATCTCCAGTTCAGGTTTTCTGTTATTTGTCCAGTGTTTGGTAATGTTTACAATTACTATATTATCTTTGTTATTCTGCCTTCACCTTTATTTAGCACCAAAACATATTTCAACAAAGATGTTTAGATCCAGACTTGTTCTTCTGTAAATAAAATATCTGATTTGAACTAAAATGCTCTTTACTTTAGCAGACACTTTTACTGCCACAAGCAGTTCCTAAAACTAATAAATAATACAGATTTCTCCTGCCACTCCCAATCTCTTTCAGGGAAACAGAAGGAGTGGGTGGGGGGTGGGGGGTGGGGAATCACCTACAGCCCTTCTCCTGTAGAAGCATTCTATGAGTGAAATTTCAGTCATAAAGAATCAGGCTTTAAGCCTACAGACATTAGTATAAAATTATAATTATTACAAAATTATTATATTAAATTATTATAAAAAATATACTAATATAAAATTAGTGTTAAAAAAGTGCATTCTGGAAGGTGCTGGTGTAAATTATTATGGACTTGCTGCTGAAAGAGATGGATTATCTCAAAGATTACCATAAGAATTAGCAGGTATTTGAGATGCTTATTCAATTTAATTCTCTCATAATACTTAAACAGAACTTCTTTTTTCCACATTATCTGTTTATTTTCCCCTTGTGTCATCTTATCCTTTTTCTCTCTCACTTTTTTTCTTTTCCTCTTTATGCAACTATCTTATCTCTTTAATTCATCTACACCCTGTTTTAATCTTTATTCCTGAAGAGAGGGAATAGAATATGAGTGGGTAGAGAGTGAATGGTTGAATGGCAAATGAAATATAAATTAATAAAATAATGGGATTGGTACTCTAAATCAATAAGATGACACCCAATCGACTGATTCGATTGGGTGTCATCTGGACCTAGGACGAGTGGTGGCCGCTGGGTTTGGAGATGGAGTAGCGGCCCCATGGAGCCCTAGATGTCCGCGGTCCGTCCTGCCAGCCTGAGAGCCCGTTCTGCTGTGGTTGACATCTTGACCGGCTTTGATGGGCTGCTTACCGTACTTTTTGATATGCGAAGATTTTCAACTGCGGACCTTCTTGCCCTGCGAGATTCCCCTCTCTCGCAGGTTTGGCCCTCCACACTACCGAGGGCCCACCTTGAGGACGGGTTTTGGAACCCCGAGAGTTGGCATGCTAAATCCAGGAGACTTAGGGGATTTTTAACTAATTGTTTTAATAGATTTTTTAAGGGGAGTTTTAATGGGGATTTTAAGGGTGAGGGATTTTTAAGGGGTGGGAGGGGTAGGGCGGGTGTTGGGGGAAACCCGCCGGGTGGGAGTTTTAATGGAAATTTTAAGGGGGGGAGGGAAACCGACGGGTTCGGGTTGGGGGTGGGTGGGAGGGTTAGGGTGGGTGATGGGGGTAGCCCGTCGGGAGGGAAACCAGTTCCAGCGCATGCTCGTGGCGACTATCAAATGGGTTCGGAGGTTATGGGGGGGGAGTGTGTTCCTTTGTGTGAGGGTGAGTCCATTTGCACGGTAAGTGGGAGGGGCAGATATGGCGGAAGGGGGGGATCGCATCGGTTTAGGGGGTCACGCGTTCGATGTATACAGGCGTGCCCCGATCCCCCTGACTTCTCCCGTTCCCCGGATGGTCAAGACCCTCAGAGCCTGGGCCTTCGTCTGATGTTATGCAACGCACGGTCCGTGGCCAATAAGGCCCCCCTAATACAGGATCTGATTCAGGGGGGTGCCGCGGATATTATAGGCGTTACGGAGACCTGGTTGGGCACTGAAGGGGGCGTGCCCCTGGTTGAGATGTGCCCACCGGGTTTCCGTGCATTCCATCAGCCGAGGGCCCAGGGTAGGGGTGGGGGGGTGGCGGTTGTTATTAAAGAGAGTCTAGAGCCGAGGGAGACCACTGTACCTCAGATTGCCGGGGGTGAATCCTCTTGTGAGGTGGGGTCATAGATGTCAGATGGGCTTGCTGGTCGCGTACCTGGCTCCTTGCTGCGTGACAGCCGCCTGCCCGAGCTCCTGGAGGTGCTTGCCGGGGTGGCAGTGGAGACCCCCAGACTTTTAGTCATGGGGGACTTTAACTTGCCATCTGCTGGCTCGTCATCGACAGTAGCTCGGGAGTTCATGGCCTCCATGACGGCCCTGGACCTGACTCAAGTAGTGGATGGCCCTACTCACATCGGGGGAGGCACACTGGACCTGATTTTTATCTCTGGTCAGTGGTTGAAGGATCTGGACTTGGGAGATATAGTCACAGAGCCTTTGTCATGGTCAGGTCACTCTCCTTCGTCTGGACTTTCTGACCGCTACCCAACACCGCAGGGAGACGGAACCATTACGTTGGTACCGTCCCAGGCGCCTGATGGACCCAGAGAGGTTCCGGACGGAGCTTGGGCCATTCCCTGAGGGTCTGGCTCACGGCACGGCAGAGGAACTAGCCGCAGCCTGGGAACGGGCTGCGGCTGGGGCTTTAGACCGTGTCGTGCCTCTGCGGCCTCTGACCCGGCGCAGATCCCAACCGGCTCCCTGGTTCTCCGAGGAGCTGAGGGGGATGAAACGCCGGAGAAGACGCCTAGAGAGTTCTTGGAGGTCCAGCCGTTCAGAGGCTGATCGGACACTAGTTAGATCCTATACTAGGACCTACCTGGTGCCCCTGAGGGAAGCGAGGCGTTGCTCCGCCTCCCCCCTCATTGCGCCGGCAGATAACCGCCCAGCTGCCCTGTTGGGGGTGGCCCGCTCCCTCCTTCACCAGGGGGAGCGGGATGACCCGTTGCAGGGACGTGATGAGGAGTTTAACGGTTATCTATACGATAAAATCGTTCAGCTTCGGGACGGTCTGGACCAAAATTGTGGCGATTCGGACGGGGCGTCTGAGGGCGGTCTTGGTGATATTGTTTGGGATGAGTTTGACCCTGTGGCTCCCGAGGACATGGACAGGTTGCTGGGTAGATTGAATGCCACCACGTGTTTACTGGACCCGTGCCCTCCTGGCTGGTGCTGGCCACTCAGGAGGTGACACGAGGCTGGCTCCAGGGATTACGAGCGCTTCCTTGTTGGAGGAGTCTTTCCGGCCGCCTTGAAAGAGGCGGTGGTGAGGCCCTCCTCAAGAAGCCTTCCTGACCCGCTGTTTTAGGTAATTATCGTCGGTCTCCAACCTTCGCCGGCGAAGGTTGTAGAGAGTATGGTGGCATATCAGTTTCCCCTGCACCTGGAGGAAACTGTCTATCTAGACCTGCTCCAGTCCGGCTTCCGCCCGGTTACAGCACTGAGACGGCTTTGGTCGCGTTGGTGGATGATCTCTGGAGGGCCAGGGATAGGGGTTGTTCCTCTGCCCTGGTCCTATTAGACCTCTCAGCGGCTTTCGATACCATCGACCATGGTATCCTGCTGCGCCGGTTGGAGGGATTGGGAGTGAGAGGCACCGTTTATCGGTGGTTCTCCTCCTATCTCTCCGACCGGTCGCAGACGGTGTTGGCGGGGGGGCAGAGGTCGACCCCGCGGCGCCTCACTTGTGGGGTGCCGCAGGGGTCGATTCTCTCGCCCCTTCTGTTCAACATCTACATGAAGCCGCTGGGTGAGATCATCAGTGGCTTCGGTGTGAGGTACCAGCTGTACGCTGATGACACCCAGCTGTACTTCTCCACACCGGGCCACCCCAATGAAGCTATCGAAGTGCTGTCCCGGTGTCTGGAAGCCGTACGGGTCTGGATGGGGAGAAACAGGCTCAAGCTCAATCCCTCCAAGACGGAGTGGCTGTGGATGTCGGCATCCCGGTACAGTCAGCTGAGTCCACGGCTGACTGTTGGGAGCGAGTCATTGGCCCTGATGGAGAGGGTGCGCAACTTGGGCGTTCTCCTGGATGAACGGCTGTCTTTTGAAGACCACCTGATGGCCGTCTCCAGGAGAGCTTTCCACCAGGTTCGCCTGGTGCGCCAGCTGCGCCCCTTTCTAGACCGGGATGCCTTATGCACAGTCACTCACGCCCTTGTGACGTCTCGTCTGGATTACTGCAATGCTCTCTACATGGGGCTCCCCTTGAGGGGCATCCGGAGGCTTCAGTTAGTCCAGAATGCAGCTGCGCGGGTGACAGAGGGGGGCCCCCGTGGCTCCCCCGTGCCACCTATCCTGCGAGGCTGCACTGGCTACCTGTGGCCTTCCCCGCGCGCTTCAAGGTGTTGGTGAACGTCTTCAAAGCGCTCCATGGCATAGGGCCGGGCTATCTACGGGACCGCCTGCTGCTACCGAATACCTCTCACCGACCCGTGCGCTCTCACAGAGAGGGACTCCTCAGGGTGCCGTCGGCGCGACAGTGTCGTCTGGCGACGCCCAGGGGAAGGGCCTTCTCTGTGGGGGCTCCTGCCCTCTGGAACGAACTCCCCCCAGGACTCCGTCAACTTCCGGACCTCCGAACCTTTCGTCGCGAGCTTAAAACTCACCTATTCATCTGCGCTGGACTGGGTTAGTTTTTAAACTTATGGGTTTTTAATGGGTTTTTATTCTAAATTTTAACCGTGGCCAATTTAATAAGTTTTTTAATTATATTTTAATCGTATTTATATTGTATTATTTTGTATTTTTTATCAGGCTGTGAACCGCCCTGAGTCCTTCGGGAGAAGGGCGGTATAAAAATTTAAATAATAAATAAATAAATAAATAAAACAAAAAAGTGGGCGATGGAGATGCAGGTTCTTGATTTGGATGGGTGGGTGGGTGAGTGGGTGGGTAGACAGACAGATAGCAATAGCAATATCACTTTGACTTATATACCACTTCATAATGCTTTACAGTCCTGTCTAAGTGATTTACAGAATCAGCATAATGCCCCCAACAATCTGGGTCCTCATTTTACCGACCTTCTGCAATTTGTGATTTTCAATTTTTATTGGCAAAGTTTGGGAAAATTTTATTGCCAAACTTCTTCATTTTCAAGCTTGATAATTTGTTGCTGTCATTTAATTCTGTTACTTATCTTTGGAATAGTAGTTACAATTACTTCAGTCAAAAAATTACCATTGAGCTGATGGTGTAAGATAATTTCTGAATCAGATCTGACTAGATTGGTCTGGTTGCAGCATGTGGTTACAGCATGTGGACAATTTCATGCTTCATTCAAAAACAACATAGTAACAGGTTTAATGCTAATTTACAATTAGTGTATATTGATATATGGTTGTGAAACCTGAATATTAAATGTAAAAGCAATACAATGAAATTTAAATGGCAATGAGCTGGCTGTATTATATAACAACTAGATCAACAGTGGTGAACATCAATCCTTGCTCGATGCCAATCGACCTTAAAAGACCAGAAAATGTCCAAAGAAATGCTAGAAGGATGACGTAACTCAATTCAAATGTGTTAACTGGAAAATGACTCAAATACCATATATCAATTTTTGATCAAATACCTTTCTTTTACTTTTTGATCAAAAAGATATATTAAAGGTCAAACACTTGTGCTATAGTTTTAAATATGTTAATAATCTTTAGGGCATAGAATATATGTACCTGATGCCTGCTGAGTTCTATGCTTCTTTCAAGTTCCATTTTAGCTGCTGCTACTTCTTGATGATGATTGTGCCTGAGCTGATCAATTGCTGCAGCATGTTGATGATTCAGTTCAGAGCGCAAAGATGCTGAGAGATACAAATAAAGTATTTTAAAAAATACTTCGCAAGTATTTAATATTTTTGATGGGTATACATATTATTATCATATAGTTAATGCATCATATAGTAAAGTTCTTTTTCAAATGGTACAATTTGCTCATTGATTTCCTTACTATTTCCAAGCCATTGGTGGGAAAACCTTCTATAATAAGTGTATTACCCTAACATTCATTAAGAGTACCGTAATTGGTGTCTTCTATATTTATAGTGTTTGTAACCCACAGTTTCAATTTATTTTTGTTGTTCAAAATATTTGGTGTTACTCAAGCAAGAAAGTTATTTCAAAATGTGTAGTAAAATTGTTCATATCCAAGTATGTGAACTTCTTACAAAAGAATTGTGTAGAGCACTTATGAATTTGGAAGGAAACTCATAATATATATATATATTTGTATGTATATTTAAAAGACTTACAACTCAATACCATACACACTCAAAGCAGAAGCAAATATTTTAAAAAGACATCAGTTACATATTCCAAAAAGAGGAAAAAAAAATAATCCGAAGAAGATAATAAGGATGATAATTATAGCCAATAAAGAAGAATATTTGTAGATCAGGGTTGAAATGAGGGGTCTTTGGTGCTCTCTGACCTTGGTTTTCTTGCAGACATTTCATCATCCAAACTAGGTCATATCTTCAGTGCTAGTCCTGATGATGTTATCTAGTTTGGGTAATGAAATGTCTGCAAGAAAACAACCAAGCTCAGTGAGATAATAATAGCAACCAGATACACGAACCATACAAGGAAAGTATATTATATAATCTGTGAAAGGCTCAAGGAAACAACTTCATTATCTTTCTTTTAAGTCAGTATTCTCTTTTTCTTCCTAATATTCAATTTGATGACATTGAACAATCACCACTGTACTTCTTTTAGTGATTTGTTTCTCTGAAATTTTAAATATTGCACTGTATTTTAGCAAACCTTGAGTTTCTCCAATGATGTGGATACTTCTCCCTAATTTTTTATGGTCTGATTTTGCTCTATTTCTGTTGAAATGAGGCACTGATATTGATAGTGAAAAAAAGACAGATATAAAGATAACACTAAAAAAACTACTATTGTCAAAGATAGTGAAAAAGGAGAGACAGGAATATAGCCCAGAATATGAAAACAGAACACATCTATCTAAAACATCTATGGAAAAGCTTTATTTAGCCAGGCAGAATCTTATGAAAAATCTCATAGCAGAGTCATCAACTTGATTTAAGAGATGATAAATCATAAGAATTGTAAAGACTGAGTTATAGTACCATTTATATTATGAGGTATTAATTACCCATCAAGGAATACCCTGAGGAACACTGCTACCTTTCATCTTAAAAACCTACATGGTTTCAAAGAGAAATCCAACCTAAAACTAAGGATGTATTTCCTGATAGTGAGAATAATCGACCAGTTAAACGGCTTGCCTCCAGAAGTTGTGGGTGCTCCATCATTGGAGATTTAAAGATGAGATTGGATAGCTAATTATCCAGAATTGTATAGGATCTCCTACTCCAAAGTCCCTTCCAACTCTGTTATTCTGTACTCTGTATGTATGTCCTTCAAACATAGAAAGTGGCAGATGACCTAGGGAAGGCTGGTCGATTTCAAAAAGGTTTTACACTGAAAACCACCAAAGCTTAGGGTTATAAACTAGCTTGAAAGTCAGAAAAACAGCCCCATAAGAAGATAATGGCAAACTATTTCTGTATTGTTAGCAAAACTAAAGCCAAATTCCTACATTGTTGTGTATCAGGCAGCAAATTATATCTGCCCTCTAAATCAAAGCTTACATTTTAAATTGTGACATGAAAGTACAGTACAGTACCAAGCATTGCTTTCCCTTCGTCTTCCAATTCAAAGCGAAGAGTCTGCACTTCCTGTTCCATTTCTATTTTGAAAATATCCATAGCTTGTCTGTGTGCATCTTTCAGTGCCTGAAGTTCTTCTGAATACTTCTGTTGCAAGTGTTCCTCAAGTTCCTATGGGAAACAAATCAGTATGAGAATATTTTTACAATTAAGCATATAAACTTATGTTTAAATTTTTATCTTACGGAATCTTATCTGTAGCTTCCCTATCTTATGCAGTAAATCACTGTACTCCGGATGCTACTTAGCAAAGTGGTTTGGCTCCAAGACAATTGTAGATGAAAATAGGTGAGGGTCTCTTGGATGTTCAAAATAAAAATTAAGTATTTAATTAAAGTAATGTTCATGTTTCTTTTTTTGTGATCTTTCATTTGAAAATGTGTGATATTGCCAATCCCCGCTGAACATACCTTTTGCTCTTGTTCTTTTGTTTCTTCCATGCTTTGAAAGGCAAGGATATGTGCTTCTTTCATGGACTTATGTCTCTGCTGATGCTCTTCCTCCAGTTCTTCAATTTCTTGAGTCAGTCTCTGCTGCTCTTGACTAAACTGTGCCTGCAATTGTTGCATTGTATTCTGAGACTGTGAAAGCTGCATTTCTAGATTTTGCTTTAGCAGAGTGATCTAATTCACAGAAAAGCAAAATGACATAGAAATATCAGAATGAAATTCAAATTAAATTTATGCATAATTTTTTAAAATTATGATTAATTTTGGAAAAGTACAGAAATGTATAAACATGTTACTAATCCACTGAACAGCTACAATTCAAGCTGTAGTTTGAGATATGAGAGGAAATGTACAGTGTACAAAGAAATTTCGTATCTTTTTAAACATCTTATCCTTATCTTCTGGCATATGTTGTTCAATAGCACATTTCTTTTAGGAAATGTTCAGGTATATATTATAACATAAAACAAACATTTATGATATAAAAGATAGGAGAACTACTACAAAGATTGCCACTTTGCATTCTATAAACTGCCTCTCCCCAACTGTCTGTGACATGCTCAGATATCTAAAAGTCAAGTTCAAAGCACTCAGTTTCTTTTCATATCTAAAGCTTGTTAGTTACAGAATCGTCTTAAAAATACAAAAATATTTCTTCATAAAAATAATAGATGAAAAATCTTCAACACACCTACTTAGGCAGGAATTCTAATGAACTTAATTGGGTTTACAATCTTATTTTTGGATTCTGGAGTAAATTACTAATAATTTTTAAAGAAATTCAATATTAGACTTTTATATTACCTCTAGAATTGCTTAGGACACTGAAAAAGAATAATAATATATTTAAGGTATTGTATTGTTTAGTGTGTTCAACTATGGACTAAGGACAACCAGTTTCAATTTGCTATTTAGACATGTTGCTCAGTTTATGTCTGTACATCTGGCATTATTTGACAATCAAACTCACCTCACAAGCAAATCATTACAGTAAAGCAGTAGAAGTACTATGTACAACGTCTTAAACTCTGGAAAGATAATATATAATCCCACTAATTTGTAATTCCTTATTCCATATTATGATTTTGTGTCTTAACCCACACCTTTCTAGATAATTTCCTAAAACTCAGTTTTAAATTGAGTTATGTGCTAGCTATGCAGAGTAATGTACAGAGCTTACATGGTATTTTCAGGATGGGCAGTTCATATTAGAGATTGAGATTAGAAGAAAATAATAGTTCTGCATCTGAGATCAGAAGGAAGAGCTATACTGCTTTTATATCCAATTGGCATTCTTTCTATCAAAACCTGAATATACGTTACAATAGTGTGTAATGTTCCAATATTACTATAATATCATATTGGTGCTACTGCTACTCTCTGAATAAGTTCACATAAAGTAATTACTAGTAAAGACCACAGGTACTATCACTAGTTTCATTCATGTATATCAGCTTTCAAATAGCTTAACTGTAGGACAAACTGATTAAATTTAGTTCATATGATCAGTGCAAACATTATACTTTATTAGTCTATAAATGTTTATTATGAAGATCATAATGCCAAATAATTACAAGAGTATTATTTAACACAGATGAACTCACAAATAATTCAGTAAAGATACAGATACCCTGTATATAGATGAAAGAATTAATACACAAGTTAATTCAGATTTAAGATTCCTATTGTGCTTTCATTTACAAGATAACATAAATGCTAAATGTATTACACTGTGCAAAATTTCTGAAGGCATTTTGTCAAATGCAATAGTGTGAACAAAGAATTCATCATTGAAATGTTGAGGCAGCAGTATTCTCAAGAGGGTGTGAGTGCTCTAAGGCTTTGTCTTCACATGTCTGTGCATGCAGAGCTGCTTTACTTTATCAGCGGTCCCCAAAGAGGTTTTGTCTGGAGATACACATGCACAGACCATCTTCCATAGAACACAGCTGCTTCAACACAACAGAGGCACATTGCTTAGGGCAATGTGGAATTCAAATTACCCCCTTGACCTATTTATGCAGTAGAAAAGCATTTGTAAAAAATTCAGTACCTTCTGTTAGATGTTGGATAAATGTTCGAGTTTCCTTCCATCACACTGTTTTCTTTTATAAAATCTTAGAATTATAGGATCCACTACAGCAGGGGTTCTCAACCTTCTTGCTGTGGCTCACTTCTGAGCTTCATTTCTCTCTCTCTCTCTCTCTCTCTCACACACACGCACGCACCCCACTGTTAAGACATTTATTGTAAACTGCAGTAATTTTCAATATCTACACTGCTGAAATTAGCACAGAGAATGAGATTTATGGATTATGACAAATTGATTATATGCCTGGTTGGATGGCACCCTCAGAAACTTATCATTAGAGCATGTCAGACAGAAGATCATCCAGTTTCTACAGATGGAAACAATTTTGAGCTAATGGCTCCTCTGGATTCTTGATTTTTTTAAAAAAGCCTGTCAAATAACTATAATGTATATTATTTAACTAACTGCTGTAGCATTTAGAGCAGTTTATATTGGTAGTCCATCAACATAAGAAAACTGCATGGCAGAACTAGATAGTTTTCTTGAAGCAAGGAGGAAGAACAAAATGTATATATCATGAAAATTTTCAAAGTCAAAAAGCCTGGAGGGTAAAGTATTCTTTCATCAGTCTTGTTTCTCTTTTATTCCCCCTTCTATGCACCCTGTTGTAAATCTCACTGTTGAATGAAAATGGAAACAATGGGTTTTAAAAACAAGAGGATTTCTCCAAAACCCTAGATCTCTGCCATGGAGGCCTTTGAGGAAATGGAACCTCTGGAAATGTTAAAAGTTAATATCCCTTTAGTAAATAAATCAGAGGGGGAAAATGATATTGCCTTGTATCACCAATGGAGAATATAAGTGCGGTTAGAAATCATTATTGCTGACCATGGTAATGTTTACGAATAATAATTTTAGTGTTGATAGAAGAGTGACTAGATTTGTTCAATGAAATAAAGCCTAATTCTAAAGGAAAGATTATTAGTTATAATATATTGTTTCATTTTAAATGGAAGTGATCATGGAAAATATGGTCTTGCACCCTTTACTGTCTCATTGATGCTTGTTAAATGAAACATGTATTTTTCTGGGAAATTGCCTCCTAAAATCCAAAAAATACCTTGGGATGCATAGCTATTGTAGAAAAGGTGTGGCTTTTTAATAGTGGTACTAACAGCTATAGTAAAAGTATTTGTTGTTGTTAGTTGCGAAGTTGTGTCCCACCCATCGCGACCCCATGGACAACATTCCTCCAGGCCTTCCTGTCCTCTACCATCCTCTGGAGTCCATTTAAACTCATGCCTACTGCTTCAGTGACTCCATCCAGCCAACTCGTTCTCTGTCGTCCCATTCTTCTTTTGCCCTCAATCTTTCCCAGCATTAGGCTCTTCTCCAGTGAGTCCTTCTTTCTCATTAGGTGGCCAAAGTATTTCAGTTTCATCTTCAGGATCTGGCCTTCTAAAGAGCAGTCAGGGTTGATTTCCTCTAGAACTGACTTGTTTGTTCGCCTTGATGCACTTTCCCCACTATTTCAATGCTGAACTTCCAAACACAACGGAATACTAAAATTCTTCACATTGTTTAACAATGTTCGCTACTGGAGTAAATCCGTGCTATATTTGCTGTGTTCTATCCCTAGTGCTGCCGTGTAACGGAGTGAGCTCCCGTTACTAGTCCCAGCTTCTGCCAACCTAGCAGTTTCGAAAGCACATAAAAATGCAAGTAGAAAAAATAGGGACCACCACAACAGTGTTCTGTGCGCCTTTAGTGTTGAGTCATGCCGGCCACATGACCACGGAGACGTCTTCGGACAGTGCTGTCTCTTCGGCTTTGAAACGGAGACGAGCCCCTAGAGTCGGCAACGACTAGCACGTATGTGCGAGGGGAACCTTTACCTTTACTCAACCCAGCTTAGAAATGAATAAGGCTTTAATAGAAGTCTAATCACACAAATACCCCATTAATTTGTTTTCCTTTGCCAATGATCCATATTCACTTGGTCATTCCACAGCACTAATCAGGATTATGCATGACTCATGTTCTTTATAAAATGTCTAATAGCAATGTATTAATAATGAAAACTACATACAGTATTACTGTAACAAGCAACATACCTTATACTTAATTAATGTTTTGGTGTAAACAGAAATCCCCCATTCCCCCACAAAATAAATCACATTCAGCCCCTTTAAATATAAGGATATATTTAATGTGGAATGCAAACATGCATGAAATAAACCATTTAACCAAAGAAACAATTTTATAAATTTATTGTTCCCTTTTAAAAAATGAACAGGAACAAGGATAACTAAATTTTGTGAAGCTACATGAAATATTGATGTTTGCCCAGAAATATTCCCAGTGGTACTGTTATATCTGTGAAAAATGCTTTACTCTCACAAGCTTGGATACCGAATTTTGCCAATACCTTTAACTCTAATCTTTCTGTAGCTTTATACATCACATACTAATAAATTTCTCAAGGCCAGTTTTGGGGAGGTAATTGGGCCAAGCAGATTAAACAAATAAGAGAGAGTGACAAAAATAGATATGAAACATGCAGTCTATCAAATTAATTTAACTGGGTTAATCATGTTGATATTTTGAATACAGGTAATTCTTTACTTAACATGCCTTTCATTTAGTGACCATTCAAAGTTACAACAACACTGAAAAAAGTGAATTATGACTATTTTTCACACTTACAACCACTGAAGCATCTCCATGATCATGTGATCAAAATTCAGATGCTTGGCAATTTATTCATAGTTATGACGGTTGCAGTGTCCCAGCATCATGTGATCATCTTTTGCAACTTTCTGACAGGCAAAGTCAATGGGGAAGTCAGATTCATTTAACAACCATGTTACTAACTTAACAACTGTAGGAATTCATTTAACAACTGTCTCAGTCAGCAACAGAAATTTTGGGTTTAACTGTGGTCATAAGTTGAGGATTACCTGTACTGACTTGGATTAGAAATGCATATTTTAATGTTTAATTTAACACTTTAATTTTTAAGCCAAAAACAGAAGTGTAGATGTATTTAGTGGCCAAAATTACAAAATTGTAATATCTTGCCATGCTATCGGAATGTTTGTTCTGATTTAGTACAGTATGCTGAAAAGTGCTATGGCTTTGAAATGGGCCAATTCCGATTTCCATTTCAAGATCAGATTATTTTTAAAAATCACTTAGAAGTTGGAACAATTGTTCCAAAGTTTCAGACAGAATCTTTTTTGTCCCACTGTAGTCACAGACATAAACATCACCATATCATTAAGAAATGCTATTTTCTTTTTTCTCAAGCTGCAACCCAAACAGTTATTTGCACCACTAAATGCCCAGACACATGTATTGTAATATTTTTGAAAATTTTTACTGGAATGGAACATTCATATGACCTTGCTTAAAATTGAAAGGCTGCCAGAATAAATCTTCTTGATATGTGTATGCTACTTTTAAATTATAAAGTCATTATCTCAAAGTGAAAGCCATGATTATAATCTTGTCAAAAATTACAGCCATGGAGATTGCAATCTTATACCTCCTGATCTCTGATCTCAAGTTTATTATTTCTGAGGAAACATCTATAGGATTGCACCAAACGGAAGAAAATACCAGCAAATCTATGATACTGTAGCTCAAGAGATATTTTGCATTACCAAAAAGTGGCACATTAAAGGAGTTGCCCGTAAAATATTTGCTACAATATTGAATATCAGAAGTCCAAAATTTATAATAGCTCACCCATAACTGAGTCACATTACTTCATGCTTTATAAAAAGGCTATGTAATATGCAAATAGAAGCTCCCAGCTTCTTTTCAATATATAGAATGACTGATATCTGATAGCAAATATGAATACAGACATAGTGAAAGCAGGTCACAGCTTTTTATGAAAATATGTAATCTCTTTCTATAAATATTTTAATTATTTTATTTCAAAGGGTTAGATTTTAAAGCAACATTGCCCAGTATGCAAGCTGAAAAGTACAGGCATGCCCTTGCGTACAAACTGTAAGTGCAACTCACTTACATTGCTGATAGATTTATGCAAAGCTTCACCAAGATAGTGCCGCTATGAAGGAAAGATCACAAGAATAAAAGAAATAATTCAGAAATAACTAAGAAGATGGAATAAAAAAGGGCAGTAAAAGACAGAACATTCATATTGGTATGATAAAGGAAATATGTTGAGAAAAACTAATATAAAACAGTTTTGCTATGGTTTTATAAATCTTTGAACACTTCTAAAAATCTACTTAATAAAAATGTTTTGAATCTTTTTAAAAGATAAAAGTTGCAAATATCTAAATTATTTCAGAATTATATACAGTTTCTAAATGAAATTATTTTATCTTTTAGCCCACATAGTGTTCTGCATAAAATTTAATAAATACATTCCTGAAAAACTGGCAAATGTATTTGTTAGCATATCTGTTTAGAAATTTGGGGAAAAAGGTTCAGCTACATTTTTCAATACTGAACATATACATTTTTTTTTACTTCTAAAATAATTTTGCATCATAATTTACTGTTACCAATCCCAACTTAATTCATAAATACATTATTTCCTTCTTTAAACATGAACTTTATTATATCTATTCCATAGCAAAATTATATTTGAAATTTATTGTATACTGCCATTTATTAACAAGCTAAAGATGTGCTGTCAGCATGTATAAGTGGTAAATCACCATATACATTAAATGCAATATGGGTATGAGGACCATACTTATTAAAATTGAATGATGGATAATTTCACTGTTGGATACATGATTCATTCCCAGTCATTTGTTCTTTCAATCAAATTATTAAGAACCTTAAAATGCTTACTGATCTATGATGTACTTCCTAAATTATTAATTAATGTTTTATCAAAATCACAATTTACCAAAGGATCAGTTCACTATTAAAATTACGTACTAATCAAACTATTATTTGTACTGTAGCTGCTGAACCAATCTCATAGGATTAGTTAGCTAATAATAAAATTAACTCAGAAAATCTCAACCACATAAAAATATTCTAATCCAGAAAAATTATGAGATCTTTGCCAAATGGCAAAATTTGCTCCTTTACTGAAAATTAAATTATTTATGATACCATAATTAAAAAGAAGAAACCACAATTCCTTGGTTAACTAGGCTAATATATTTCCAGATGCACCAAGTTCAAACTTTATTCAATATGGCTGCTCATTTTATTGGACATTCTACAACGTTATTTTTTCTTAGTGATGAAAGCATGAATTCTTGCTATTATGCAATAATCTAGCAATAGAATCTTACTTTTGTATTGTTGGAAGAATTTCCACTGAATTCAATGGAACAATCCTAGGAATTATTGAGATTGTTTTAAAGGATTTCAGAATTAAAATTATCTGTTGCTATTACTTAATTTCTAAAATGTGTAAGTTGAACACCCATATCCTATTTAATCTTAGTATATATGTGTATTTCTTGGGATTTTAATTTGTGTTCAGCTACCTATTGTTATTGTTTTCAGTATCTAGCTGTGATATGTAATGCTAGTAATGGACGAAGTAACTTATTTCTTTCAGAAAAAGAAACACAAAAGGCTTCAATTTGAAATTCTTAAAATATGTGACAGAATAAAAAAAGATAAATGCTTCCTCTAGTGTCTGCTAGCAGAAGAAATGTGTGCATCAGCTAAAAATTATACAGGTAGTCCTCAATTTACAATCATTCATTTAGTAACTATTCAAAGTTTAGCACTGAAAAAAGTGACATGACCGGTTTTCACACTTATGACTGTTGCAGCACCCCTATGGTCATGTGATCAAAATCTGGATGTTTGTTAACTGGCATTTATTTACGACAGTTGCAGTATCCGAGGTTCATGTGATCACCTTTTGTGACTTTTTGATAAGCAAAGTGAATGGGGATGCCAGATTCATTGACAACTATGTTATTAACAACTACAGTGATTCATTTAACCACTCTGACAAGAAAAATCATAAAATAGAGCAAAACTGAGTTAATAACTGCCTTGCTTAGCAATGGAAATTTTGGGCTCAATTGTAGTTATAAATCAAGGATTACTTGTACTGGAATAAGCTTCAGTAAATACCTTGCTGTCCAAGTACTGTGATTTTTGCAACTCTGTAATTGAATATATGGATTTATTTGTCTATAACGTATTTACTATAGATTTTTTTAAAAAATTGGAATGGTTCCTGCCTGTTTTTTAAAAGTAACATTATACATTGGGCAGAACTGAATGACGTCATAATCTCTATAGGCATCATTCTAGTGTGCTGGTTGTACGGCACATTCCTATTTTTAATAATTTAAAAATATTGAGTCATATATACATACAGAGTAATCTACACATTTTTATATCAAATTTAACAACTATTCTAATCAAATTTTAAGAGAATTAATTTTGCAACAAAAATTTCATTTCAATAAATTGAAAAGTGAAATTAATTTATCAACTAATTATTCTGGTTACCTGATCCAAAAGATCTTCTACTTTTTTCTGCCAGCTGTCTCTGGCAGCATTTTTCTCTCTCTCCTTTAGTTGCAAGAGTTGTGTCATTGCTGACTTTTTATCTTCTTCATGCTGAAGTCTCAATTCCTCTCTAAGTTTTGTACATTCCTGCCTAAAAAAAAGAGTCAAAGCTAAAACTTATTCTACTATTTAAAACATTGTAGAAACCTTGTTGAAATGCACAGTCTTGGTCAAAACATTATTGTTATTAAGCTATATGTTTGTTCCTTTGAATCAGTTTTTGACTCTTGGTGATTACCTGGACTAGTCCCTACAGTTTTTTTCACAAGATTTTCTAAAGTGGTTTGGCACTAATTTAAGAGAAGGTTAAGAGAAGGGGAATGACCCAAAGTCATTCAACAGGCTTCATGCCTAAGGCAGGACTAGAACTCAGGGTCTCCTGGTACTTAGCCAAATGCCTTAACTACTGCACCGAATTGGTTCCTTTTTATTAAGATGCACATTTTTTTAAAAGAGAAAATAAATGGAAACAATACTTGCCGAAGATTTTCTGTCCATTTTATTTCCAGGTCACGAGCCATTCTATCGAGTTTTAATTTTTCCTCTTCCCTCATGGTTACAATCATTGCTTCATGGTGCTGTCTCTCCTGATTTAACTCCCCCTTAAAATAAAATAAAAAATCTATAACAATATTATGCTAAGAAATAACATTAATACATTTCAAAATGCAGAATTACTAGTATTTTTTCATTTAGATGGAAATGTTTAATGTGGCTTCCCATTTCATACAAAGCAACTCTAGGTAGCATACAACAATTAAATACCACAGCATATAAATAAAATAAATGATAAAACGATAAAATGTAATTGTTAAAATGAGACCATTATAGAAAAAAATAAATATACAAATCCCAGAAAAAGGAAGAATATCAATCATCTAGAAATGTCTCCAGTTCCCAAAGATCCCTAGGCCTGGTGCCATCCTAGGTGGCACCCCATCCCAAATGCCAAAATGGCGTAGCCCTAGAACAAGTAAGACCCCAAAACCATTCAGTCTTGCTGATGTTCAGTTGAAGCCTACTGTGCTCCACAAATTCTGGACACTTAAGATATTTACCATCTCACTTAATTTGCCAAGGGCAGAGATGTATAGTTGAATATAATCAGTGTATTGACGATATTCCACCCCATGGTCATGGGTGAGTGAGCTCACCCATCAGCTTCATGTAAATATTAGAAGGGAGATCATTCCTGTCTATAACTATAAGAACAGTTTTGCAAAAAATTGATATGTATATAAGACAGACCTTTACCCACAGCTTAACCACTATCTGACTTATGTATGAAAGATACAATGTTTGCTAAATAAAGCCTAGCTTGACCAATATCTTAGCAAAACCACAAACAGAACATGAAAACAACACTTTCATTTGCTCCTGCCAGCTGGTGCAACGGTATATCTATTGTAAACCCTGAGGTTGCAAACAACTGTATTATCAAGCATTATTTAATAGAAATATCCAGTAATTTGTATAACACCCTTTTAAACAAGCTGAAAATTATTGTCATATTCAAGAAATAAAATAAAATACATTACTCCATATATGGCATGGAAGGTCATATGACCACCTGAGCTTGCCTAACGGAGTGAATACATATGATAGAATTCTGCATTTACCTCAACATTATACAAGGAGTCAGCGGTTTCTCTCAGTTTTGCCTGGGTTAGTTCTAATTCCTTTTGCAATATGTCTTGGGCTTCCTGGAGGCTAGAAATGTGCCCTTCTGCAGTAGTAAGCCCCTGCTCACTTTTTTTTAAGACCTCCTGTAGATGCTCCACCTATAATACAGAAAGAAAATGATTGCTTATTAAAAAAAAAGAAATCAGATTCGATAAATGTATATTCAGATTCTCAGAACTTATCTTATGCTTTCAGTCTTCATTTATATATCTTTTTAATATACTGAACCAAAAATTAATTTAAAAATTGTTCTTAAAACACGTAAAACAAATGAAGACATAATATATCAGTTGTTTTCTTTATCCATTTAGAAAAACTAAATGCATACACATTATGTATATGTTATATGATGCTTGTAATAAATAACATATTTATTACCAGCATCATATGTTCTGATAGAAAATACTAGTGAAAAGTTATATCAAAATCTGAGGGAAGAAATAAGGGAGGGAATAATCCCCACAAAGGAAATCCAATGATAATAGTGCATAGCCAGAAAGTATATAATGTTGACCACATTTGACAGCAGAAATTCATCTGCAATTTATACACATGTGCATATATGTATATGACACTCAGAAATCAAATCAGTGGTTAATATTATCACTTGTGATATTGAATTCCATATGTAAAATAGTATTGAATGAGTAGCCTATTGGTTTTGTTAGTGATTTAAAATTCTAGGACTAATAACGTATTTCTTTCAACTTAGTTTATAAAATATACACTTATGATTTATATATATATATATACACACACACACACACACACACACGATTGTTCTTTTAGCCAGAAAGAAGCAGAACAGAATGAATCCAAATCTAAAATACCAGTTAAGAAAAAAACATTAATAATTAAGCATAGTTGAACGCACACAGCATTTAGGTAATATGATTATGTTGATTCTTACCTCATGATTGGAGGAAGTCAATTTGGTTGTCAGTTCTTCCCTTAGGCTTTCCAACTGCTGTCGAAGCTGATTCTTCTCATCTTCAAAACGTTGTTTCTCTTTCTCAAATTGCTGCTCTAGCTCCTTAAAGAACAAAACAAGCCAGAAAAATGTTAAATCTTCTACTGTTTATTGATTATATTCTTCAAAAATATTACTTAACGATTTATATTCTGTTTTCCTGCTCAGTCTCCCATATAATCCAGAAACGGGTTTCAGAGAGCAAATGGATCTAAGGCAGTCCTTTCTAGATAAGCCTAGATAGATTTTTATTGGGATAAATAATTCATCAGTCAAGTCCACATTATACTGCTGCTGCATGAAGTGCTTCTAGTTTCTTTCTGGATGCACTTCAAAGTATTGGTTACCACCTTTATCTATCCCTCTCCCTGGCAGTGCCTGCCTTTTCTACCAAATCAAATAGGGTAGGTGAGCTTCATATCTCTTCCCCCAAGTGTTGTCATTTGGTGGACTAGAAAGCATCTCTTTAGAAGCTCCTGCCATGTGGAACATCCTGCCCAATGAACTCTAACAGACCCCTATACTTCTCTCCTTCTAGAAAGCCTTGAAAAGCTGACTCTTCCCTCAAGGGTGATGGTGGAGCCTGGTCAATCTAAATATTGCTATATAGGTAGTCTTCCTTCCCTCCTTCCTTCCTTCCTTCCTTCCTTCCTTCCTTCCTTCCTTCCTTCCTTCGCCAAGTGTGATTGGACAGTCTTTCTTTGGTGCATATGCTCTCAGTGTACATAAAAAGAAAAGATACATTCGTCAAGAATCCTTGATTTATGATAAAAATTGTTATTGCAGCCATAAGTCAAGTCAGATCCAATTTCATGACAATTTGTATGGCAGTTGTTAAGCAAAACCAATTTTCTTTTGTTGGAAATTGGCAAAAAAGATCACAAATCATGATAATGTGACCACAGGACACTACAACCAGTTGCAAATTGTGAGATAGTTGCCAAGCATCCCAACTGAAATCATGTGACCACAGAGGATATGACAGTCATTAGCACAAGTATGGGTCATAAGTCACTTTTTTCTGAACCACCATAACTTTAAACCATTATTAAATGAATAAGGTCATCAGTCAAGGGCTATTTGCATGGAAAAGGATTTGTTTATAGGCTACCAGGAATTTTGGTGTTGGTTTCATTATCTTTTTATGTTTTCATTGCTCCTTCTATGAGTTGTCCAGGGTTATGGTACACAAGAAGGGTGTCCATATAAATCATTTAAATAATTAAATAAAATCAAGTTGTATCAAAAATATGGGCAATTACTGCCATGTTCATTCAGTTCAGCTGGCACATTAGACCTAATTCTACAGTTAGATGAGTTGGGCAATCAGGGCAACTATAACTGCAGCTTAATAAAAGAAGCTGCCAAATCCCATGTTTTACTTTATAGTGTTTTAATGTGAAGTAGTATGTAGGTAGATCTAGTAGTTAGCTTATTTAGCTTATTCCAAAACGTTTTTGACAAAATCCCTCACCAAAGTTTCTACTATAACCATAGTTGTGAGTTAAGCGTTAAATTAATGAATTACCTATTTTCTCTTTGGATAGCAAACATGAAACAGAGAGCAGGAATAAATGGCAGTTAATATGTTTAGAAGTAGGACCATTCTCATGGTGATGGATTTTTTGATGCCTTGTTTTCTTAATGAAACTAAAATTGGGACAACTGCTGCAGCAATTTTACAGAAGTATAGAACACAGAATAGGAAATATTTCAGAAATAAAAGCAGTTTATCTCTGCCAAAGGAAATGAGTGTTCTTCCTAAAGAAAGGAAGCAAATAAGTTATATAAAAGGAAATTCAAAATAACCATCAGTAATTTGGACGATTTGACCTGAATTATTCTAGATTATTCTACAATAGGAGTACTATATTAGGATTAGTCACAAGGGAAGTAAACATAGGATATACGTTAATGGGGATTTTGGTCTGTATGACATTTTTTCTGTTGAAAGAAATAATCTAGTTAAAGAGAGAAGATGGATGCAAGAGATAGGACCTTTCGATAGCAATTCCTGAGCTTTAGAATTTCTTGCCTATGAAGCTATACTCTCAATCCAGTCCATTTTAATCATAAAAGCTGATTTATTTTAGATTGATTTCTTTTAATGTTAATTTTTAAATTTTTTGACGTATTTTAATTTTTTCAGTGCTACATTTCAGTTCTACATTTTTATTGTATCTGATTAATATATCTAAATAATATATTATTGAATAAATATAATAAACTGTAATTTAGCTTATTTTATTGTTTTACTTTTAAATTTGATGTGCAGACCAAATGACAAAACTAATGACCAAGAATCTAATTACTAACTACCAATCTGAAGTCCTAGAATTCATAAACAATCCCACTCCATAGTCATACATGAAACTCTAGTTAATCATCCATCTAGTTAATCATCCATTTATAGGAGAGGTGGAAAATATTGTAGAAATTTAATTAATCTTTTTAAATGTCAGCAATAAAAAAAGAGTTGCCTGATTTATTTAAATGATATTAACAGCCTATTCCTTCTGACTAAAATAATCTGTGAAGCTGGAAATTTTCTTGCTGCAAAACATATGGAACAACTTAAAATCTGCTATTACAATTAAAAACAACTCAGCATATGTTGTTATAGTAAAACAGGAACAATCATAAGAGTTTATATTTATCTTACCATTTGCAGTTTCTTTTTTTCCTTGTTAGCATTGTTATGTGCTGCTTCAAGAGCAGTATTATGTTTCCATGCCAACTCCTCCAAAGCCTTGGAATGAGCTTCTTTTATCTGCGTAGTCTCTCCTTCTAGTTTGACTTGCAATTTCATTAACTCCTTTTCATAATATTCTCGTTGTGTTTCCCTTGCTTCATTTACTCTCTTTAATTTAAACAATACAACTTAGAATCAAAATCAGATAAACGTATTTTGAAAACTATATAGTCTTGAGTTCATTACCCTTAATTTATCACAGTGGTTTTGTCCTATGCGTGCAATATCTAAGCTATATCATAGTTTAGGTATTAATGATGTGGGAATGATAAGGCAATCAAGCCTTCAGATTCTCTCCTTCAGCTGACCTGAACAGACGTTCACTTAATATAGCAGATTTAGATATGAAACTTCATTACACATTTAAGCAGCTAAATGCCCTCAGCTTAAATGAGGATGCAGGCCTTTCATATTCTCTAGTATAAATTTGGCACTTTTCCCCTGCCTTTTCCACAAATTAATGAAAACTTATTTCTCACACTTAGTGGAAGGTGGTACTTGTTGGCATATCTAGAATTCTTGTCCTCATTAACTGTAACTACCAAAATATTTCTAATGGCTTGTAGGTTAATCAGCTATGCTATCAGCTTTGGAAGCCATACTAGGCCGGAAGCTTCCGAGCTGCCACTTTCTCATGTGTGGGAAAGTAGGAAGGGGGATTTAGTAGAGGGTTTGTCTTTAGACATAATAGCATTCTTCCTGTTGGTCAAGGTCAGGCCGATCCTGCATCTACAGGAGTGGTCAGAGTGCTGTCTTGAGATGGGACAGTTGGCGATTGGAGTATGTGATCGACTGTGGAGTCAGGGGATGGTTTTGCGGGGTTTTGATTTACTGACAGAAAACCCGGATCTCTCAGATTCGGGTTTTCCCAGATGTGACAGTTCCTAGTAAATAGAACTCTGAAAGATGCTTGCTTTGGAGTTTTTACTTGGAGTGGGTGTTTTTTTCTGGAACGCTGACATTAACCCAAATCTCCCTTAAAGTATAGCGGCACCCCCAAAGGGGGCTGTCAGGAGTGCTGAGCCCCAGCATCTACCGAAACCTCAGGTGGTGCGAAGACTCAGTGAAGATGGAGGAGAAAGAAGAGATCACAGAGGGGGCCATGGGGATGGATACTCAAGGATTTATCGACACCTTGTCTTCTCCTTCTGAAGAAATGGTGTGTGCCATTGAGGTTGCAGAGGAGACCCGAAGGCTGGGCACTCAGCCCAAGCAGTTGGATTCCTGGAAAAGTTGCCACTCTGATCCAACTCCAGAAAGGGGACCAGAGGAGAGACCGCCTGGATATTATATCGCTCCCAGCCCAGCGAAGTCGTCCCATGAGCCAGAATGGAGAACGGGGACAGCTGTGGGATCCGGAGATTCCCAGGACTGGAACCTGTTGCCCCCACCGCAAAGCCGATCATTGACTGGGCTCCCTAAGTATTTTGAACAGATGGAAGTGGGAAGTT
The DNA here is from genome assembly GCF_028640845.1 of Ahaetulla prasina. Classification (NCBI taxonomy): domain Eukaryota; kingdom Metazoa; phylum Chordata; class Lepidosauria; order Squamata; family Colubridae; genus Ahaetulla; species Ahaetulla prasina. The sequence continues at coordinate 112,876,449 of NC_080539.1, read as the reverse complement.
ACGCACCCCCCTCCCAACCTCCTCAAGTGAGATGGAGCTTAGCACAGCCTACGCTCACTTTCTCCCATCCAGGACCAGATGGAGGAATTAGCGGGGTTCAGGCACCTCCCTACCTGGCCAGGGGTGAAACAATCGGCTTTCCGGCATAGCAGGGCCAGCCCGCAGCTGGGAGACATCAGATGCAGCTGACATGGGGAATGCAAAACCCCCCTGCGGAGCACCTCACCTGCCTGCTTTTTGCTAGCTTCTGCTGAATGCATTCCCCCAGGCTGGGGATTCTATCCTGGCCAGGGGTGGGTCCAGTGCCAGTGGCATCCAGTATCATCTGCTCCAATTTTTCAGGGATCCCCCTGGGCCCATTATGGCCCAACGATCCCAGCACCGCAGGAGGGGGCTAATCCAGCAGCCAGCTGGAGTCCCCCACCCAGCTGGAGTCCCCCACCCTGCAGCCCAACAAGCAGCTCAGCACTGACCCGTCTCCCTCAGCAGAGGGCCTCCCAGAAACCCACAGCAGCTCCGCCACAGGCTCCAGCTCAACCGCCTGTCGCCGGGCCCATTCCACCTGCCCGGCCAACACCAGCCCGCTTCAGAGCAACATCTTATGGCACGCCTGCCAAATTGGCTTACTTCCTCAGCAGGGTCTGGGCTCATATAGATCAGTATGGAGATCAATAGGAATCAGATTAGGACTTGGTTTTGGCGATTTCTGATGGGATGAATGAAGAAGAGGCTTCTGAATGGATAGCCCAGCTGCACAATGAAGACGCTGCAGAATTAAATGATGCCAATGGGTTTGTTGCACTATTCCAGGCCAGATTTGAAGACCCAGACTGAATCAATGAAAGTGAAGCCACCATAAAGATGATGAAGCAAGATAATTGACCCATAAAAGACTTTGTGTGGGACTTTAAACGGGTCGCAGGGAACCTGGGCCATTGGCCAGACTGCATACTCCTATATTTTTTTAAAGAGGCCATTAATCAAGAAGTCAGGATAGCCTGTGGGATCCAGGGGGATGCCTGAGCGACTGCACGATTGGTACACCATAACCATAGCTCTGAACAGAGAAATTCACCCCTACCACAAAACCCCAGCTGAAAAACCTCCTCAGAGAGCATTAGCCCAGCCGGCCACTTTCAAAACCTGCTGAAGTCTCCCCCCCTCAACTGGCAGAGGTGATTAAATGCTATTGGTGTGGACAACCAGGACATCGAGCTTCTAAGTGCCTGGCCCCTGCTCCAGTTCCACAACACCGTCCAGTCACATCTGCCCGAGGAAAAAGGGCTCCAAGGAAGGCCCCAGACACCAGTCGATTTGCCAGACACCAGTCGATTTGCCAGAGGACCCCCTTCCCACTGAAGAGAATGAGGAACCTCTGACCAAAGAAGACTCTCTGACGAGGCTAGCAGGGAAGACGACCCAATGGTGACTGCACCTATCCCCCCCCCTTTCAATTAAAGAGAGACTAGTGGTGCCAGAGACGGGGGAGTAAGGAGAACTACCAGCAATAATAGATACAAGCTGTACCCGATGTCTAATTGGACTTCCAATTGTTGAACAAATGGGGATCAAAACAAGAGCCTTGAAGTACCCAATTAAATTTCACCAGATGGATGGGACATTGATTGGGGGAGTCCCAGCCACCCAGATTATAGAATTTATTAGATTAGAAATTGGAAAACATCATGAACATCATGATTTATAGTAACCCTAAAGATGTCAGAATCTATCATACTGGCCCTGGCTTGGCTGGACAAATGGGCCCCCACCACTAAATGGGAAGATGGATACTGGAAAATCATAATGGGTATTGGCCCCCTGCCCCCTGTCCCTTCTCCCAAGGAATGGCTGACCCATAAAGACCAGCTGCCAGAAACAGCAGCTGCCGGGTCAGACAGACCTCCAGGCGAACCTCAGATTCCTAAGGCATATACAGACTTGGCTGAAGCATTTAGCGAGGAGGAATGCAGCATCCTCCCTCCTCATCGGCCCACGGATTGTGCCATTGAATTAGAACCGGGAGCCAAGTTACCACAACCCAGGATGTACTCCATGACGCCTGCTGAAATGACTGAGCTGAGGAAGAACCAACCTAGCCAGGGAGTTCAATACCTACCCCCTACCACTAATGAAAGATTTGCTGAACCACCTGTCAAAAGGCAAAATTTTCACCAAGATCTAAGAGAAGCCTACTACTGGGTCCGCATAAGGGAGGGGGATGAATGGAATACTGCTTTTAACTGGCTCCTGGGCAGTTTCCAATTCCGGGTCATGCTGTTTAGACTTCAAGGGGCCCCCGCAGTCTTCATGCAACTGATCAAGGAAGTTCTGCATGAGCACCTATATAAGGGGGTCCTTGTTTACCTGAACGATATTCTTATATTCAGCAAAAATATGGGAGAGCATATCAAATTAGTCAGGCAAGTGCTGAAAAAACTCCTAGCGGCCAAACTTTACGCCAAGCTGTCAAAATGCAAGTTCCATAAGGAGTCCTTGTACTACCTGTGCTACAGGGTGTCAAACCAAGGAATCAAAATGGACCCGGGGAAGGTGAAGGCAGTGCTAGATTGGCAACCTCCATTAACATGTAAGCAACTTCAAAGATTCCTGGGGTTTGCAAATTTTTACAGGCAATTCATTCCTTCCTTTGCCGAGGTTGCTCTCCCCTTGACGGAATTATTAAAAACCGGTCTGTCTCCCACCAAGCCAAAACCTAGCTAACCCTAGCTTGGACAATGGACTGTCAAAAGTCCTTTGAGCAGTTAAAACGCCTATTTGCAATATAACCAATCCTCCAACACCCTGACCCAAATAGACAAATAAACCATTTGTAGTCCAGGCTGACGCTAGTGATGTGGCGGTGGCGGCTATTCTAATGCAAAGGAATGCCCAAAACGAACTAATGCCCTGTGCTTATGTATCAAAAAAATTAATGGACATGGAGCGCAGATGGGCGTCATAGGAGAAGGAGGCTTTTGCGGTGCAATGGGCTTTCCTGTCCTGGAGACATTTCCTAGAGGGGGTTAAGGAGCCTTTCGAAGTGTGGACTGACCACAAAACCTTGAGGCACTGAAGACCCTTGGAAACTTTCCCCCAAGCAGATATGCTGGGCTCAGTATTTCAAGCATTTTAACTTCAATCTGAAATAAATTCCAGGGGGGAAAAAACCTATTAGCTGACGCCTTATAGAGGAAGCCCCAATTTGATAGCCGATGGGAAGAAGTAGTTCACGCCATGATCTTTGAAACCCAACCAGCGGCCCAAGCTTGCATTACAGTGCAACCACGCCATGGTTCTGACCTCCCCAAAGACAAGTTGACAGCAGAGCTTAAATTGGCGCTCTCAACCAATGCCTTGTTCAGGGAGAACCAGATGGACCTAACCCTAAGAGACGGAGTGGCTTGGAAGAGGAGTAAGATTTATGTGCCCAGCAGAATGCGACTCAGAGTGCTACAGCGGAATCCTAATTCTCGACTAGGGGGCCACTTTGGATTTTTAAAAACCTTCCATTTGGCTAGAAGACAATTCTGGTGGCCAAGGAAGAAGGCCGACATAGAGGACTATGTTAAAAGCTGCACCACCTGCGCCACCATGAAGTCCAGACCAGGGAAGCTCCCTGGACTTCTCCAGACCGTGGCCAAACCCATGAAGCCCTGGGAGGAGATTCCAATGGACTTCATAGTCGAACTCCTGTACAGCTGAGGGAACAGAGTGATTTGGACTGTCACTGATTTATTCTCCAAACAAGCACACTTCATTGCCTGCAATGGACTACCCTTGACCAAGAAGCTGGCAAAACTGTTTGTGAAGCATATCTACAGACTACATGGGGTTCCAAGGAGAATAATATCAGATCGCGGGGTCCAGTTTACTGCTGCTAAGTTCTGGAAGGAGTTCCTGCGGTCCATTGGGTCATCCCAGGGGCTTAGCTCAGCTTTCCACCCATCCACTAACGGAGCCTCTGAAAAATTGAACATCATGGTTGAACAATACATTAGATATTATATAAATTATCTACAAGAAAACTGGGTGGAGTTATTACTGTTTGCAGAAGTGGCTTATAATAATACAGTACACAGTAGTACTGGGTTGATTCCTTTTCAAATAACTACGGGCATGGATTTTGTGCCGATGCCTAAGTTGCCTAGAGAGCCACCCATTTCCATGTCCCTGACAGAATGGATGATCTAATTAAAAAAGGGTTGGGAGAATACTAAGAAAGCTTTGACTGAGTCGGCAGAAAAATATAAGACCCAGGCCGACAAAACACCGGTCTCTCCAACCACCTTTCCTAATAGGAGATAAAGTGTGTTTGTCAACCAAATACCTAAGATTGAGGTTACCTAGCAAGAAGTTTGGACCCAAATTCATAGATCCCTTCCCTATAGTGAAAGTGATTAACCGAGTGCCTGTCCAACTTAGCCTCCCTCGAATATTAGGGAAAGTGCACCCAGTTTTTCACAGTAGCTTATTGAAACCAGCAAGAGGATCTAACTTAAGGCCCTTACGAGCTGTTTCCCCTCTCCTTTGATAGTACAAGGGGAGACTCATTATGAAATTAAGAAGATCCTTGACTGTAGACGATACAGGAATCGTTTACAGTATTTGGCACACTGGTGAAAAGTTGGGATGTGAATGCTATACTTTAGTAAAGCAATTTCATGATAAATTCCCTGAGAAACCCAAAGGTCCACCTGGAGGGGGGAGAGGGGGTTAAGAGGTTGTTGTGATCCAGGGCCACATAGGTAGTAGTAGATGCAATCAGTTCAAAAACAGACTTTATTAGAACAGCTGAGAATTAACTCATTCTCAAAGTTGTCCAAATTAAATCAAAACAAATTCTTCATAACCCAATTCTTCAGTCTTATCACGAATCTTGGTCTAATTAGGCAAACTGCCAAAGGCTTTTCTTGGCAAAAATTCAAAAGCAGAAGACGCTGACAAGAAATAAATGCAGCAAGACAAAGAGCAAGTCTATCAATGTTTGTTTTCCGACAAAGAGCCCAAACGCCGTTGCTAGTCTTTTAAGCCATATGGGAGGGGCAAATCATCTCTTGGCCCTACTCCCGAGTCATCCTCTTTGCTTCAGCTGCTCTTGCTTTCTGGCAGCTCTTCTCATGCGTGCATTAGGAACAGGCTCCTCCTGTTCCCCTGCCTCACTACTGTCAGCCTCTGGAGGCTCCGGAGTCCGCAATCACTCCCAGATGGCCCTGGCCTCATCTCTGCCTCCAGGACTGACCCATGTTCTTCCTCAGCCTCATCGCTTTCTGACTCCATTGCCAGTTCCATAGGCTGCTGGCAGACCACAAGAGAGGTTATGTACTAGGTGTTAACCCCATCTTTTGTGTTTTGTCTTTTTTATTTTCCAGGGTGTGTTTTCCTCTGCAGTGGGGTGATGCCTGTCAGCTTTGGAAGCCATACTAGGCCGGAAGCTTCCGAGCTGCCACTTTCTCATGTGTGGGAAAGTAGGAAGGGGGATTTAGTAGAGGGTTTGTCTTTAGACATAATAGCATTCTTCCTGTCGGTCAAGGTCAGGCCGATCCTGCATCTGGAGGAGTGGTCGGAGTGCTGTCTCGAGATGGGACGGTTGGCGATTGGAGCATGTGATCAACTGTGGAGTCAGGGGGTGGTTTTGGGGTTTTTTGATTTACTGAGGGAAAACCCGGACCTCTCAGATTCAGGTTTTCCCATATGTGCCAGTTTACCTATCCTAGTAAATAGAACTTTAAAAGATGCTTGCTTTGGAGTTTTTACTTGGAGTGGGGGTTTTTTTCTGGAATGCTGACAGGTTGAAGTTAAAACATTTGAAATAGCAGTTGTATGTTATACCAGATATTGAGATTAAGAAACTGCTAGTGAACACCTTGTACAACTAATGCTTACAACAATGAAATAGCTTTAATTGTATAATAAGTTGTATAAGCAGACTTCAAGATACTACCATAGTTCTTATGTACCAAGATCAAAATTGTGTCATTACAAGTTATGCAGCTTTTATACAAGTGAAGTGATACTTTTGAATATTAAGGTTTTTTTTTTTAAAAAAATGGAGGCCATTTAAAAAGAGAGAACAAATAGTTACATATTTACATATTTCAGTTTTCATTTGTAACCCACCCATGAATATTTTACCTTCTCCAGCGTAAGAAGTTGCTGCCTTTGTCTTTCATCTAAGCTTTGTGTTTTACTGTGTAACACATTTCTTTCCTCTTCCAACTGAGACAATTTCTCCTTTAATCTAGATTTTTCTGATTCCAAATCAGATATTGTCACTTCCTGGGTCATTTGAGTAGCTTGAAGCATTCCAACATGACCTGTAAAAATGAAGTATTAAGTATTTCTGGAATATTAATATTTGTATTTGAATGGCTTCTTATACTGGCCTGGTTCACATAATGTATCAAGCTATAATATGGCTGATTTTGACTTACTGGGTTGTAAGACTATAGGCACTGAAATTTGTAAACACAGATGGTAACTCCAGGTATTGTATGAATTCAGGCATTATTTTATTCAGTGAACAATAACCATTGGCTAAATCCCATTCATTTTGGGACAAATTTGAAAGAGGAGATATTCTGGAATGCCCCACTACAATATTATGCAATGTTAGACTTGGTTCATTGACCAGAAGTACAACAAAAGCAAGCTGAAATCTGAAGCAAGGTGACTTTGCTCCTTTCTGTACATATTTTCATGATTTAACTCCTGATCTCCTACTTGTTTCATAATAAGAGAATCAGTGAATAAAGTTTCTCATAAAAACAGTTGCTTTTAAAAAGAATTAATTCTAGTTACAATACCATCTTATCTGAACCAAAATTGCAATCAGATAAGTGTAGAAAGAAAAACATTTCAGGAGTTCACCTGCCCCCCCCCCACCTCCAGGAAGTATATCTATGATGTTATCACATAAACCTTTCATGATTTAAAGTTGTGAAAAACATACGATATTTTTCTAAATACATTTTCTATATATACTATATATATTTTGCTATTACTCGCTAAACAAAATTGTGTTAGCTGTATAGGAGACTGAAATGCTTATCTTTATAACAGACTGCTTATTTATTAGGTTTCCTATACAATGCAAACCAAATTCTGCTCAAAAAAACCAAGGTGCTATCAAAAAGACATACTTTTCTGGTTTGTTATATACCACACTTTAAAAAAAAATCAATGTCTATGCCTATAATATAATTAGAAACAAATTAAGGCACCAAGAATTTTAGTTTCATTTTTAGAAAAATGTGTCAAAATGACTATAAATTCTTTCAGAATTTAAGTGTAATGAGGCAGCTATCTTAAGCAGTAGTTCCTAGGAAACTGGTGAGATACTGAAAGACAGATCTATGGACATTTTGCAGACATTATGCATCATCTGAATTCCCCTTGTTTCTTCAACTGAGATGGAATACAGTGTCTATTTTTAATGTCTTCAACTGTCAAAACAAATAAAATAGAGAAACTGACAATTTAACATATTAAAGATAAAAAATAAAGGATCCTTTACTCAATCACTTAAGACAAAGGTTGAAAACCTGTGGTCCGTCACATATTAATAATACCCGCAATCTGCCAGATCTAGCTTTGTTAGCTGGAACAGTTGAGAGCAGTATCCAACATCAACATGAACCTTACAGTCTTTCACATATAGTTAGATGTGGGATAATAGTTAATTAGAATAAAATATGGTATATCATTTCATGTACAAAATAACAGGTACCCAAAATCCAATCAGTACTAGGCCATTGTAATAGTCAGATGATAGATACTGAGTCATAATTATTTTAGCTGGCATATTTTATTCAAATGGACTCTTTAAATATTCATTTTTCCATGTTATATACAAATTAACTACATTCTGAATTCTGAGTTCTTAATAATACATTTTATAAGTATCTTGTAAAATTCAAATGTAACATATTTCCAGAAAAACATGAGAAATAATTCCATGTGCTTACAATTCATGAGATTTAACTGTCAGACCATGCTTCCCCAAATTAATGTTTTTCCAGTTATATTGGAATTATAGATTAATATTACCAACATTTCTGTAGAGAGGATATTGGCTAAGTAGGGCTTACGTCATAAAATTGCAATCATCTGCATATTTGCCAGTTGTAAGCCTCATTGAATAACAAACCCTACAGACTGTTCTGGATCTGATATTTTGCCTAAACAATGGAAACAGACTGAAAAAAATAAAATAATTTTTAATAAAAATAAAAAAATGAAGATACTTTTGTATGAAAAAGTTAACATTTGTCTTACGCATCAAATATTACCTAGGAACAAACATTTTAACTATAACTTAAAATGGATTATATACAAAGCAATAGAAACATACACACATACTAGCTTTTAGCACTAGGTCTGTGGCTTGTTGTTGTAAGCGTTCTCTTGTAGCTGCTAACTCAATTTCAACCTCTTTGTGTTTGCTTAACAATGACATTTCCTCCTCTTTGACATCATCTAGTTGTTTTTGAAGAGCCTAAGAAAACAGAGAAAATTATTAAAATATATTGTAAATCTATTATAACTGAGGTTATGTGAATGAAATTTACCAGTGCTGGTTGAAGTTGAACACAGAGGGATATTACCAATATATAGAACAAAGGTTCTGTAATTTTCTTACTTATGTATATTTGCATTCATTTTGTCAGTTCTGAAACTTCCATAAGTGCTAGAATAGAATAGAATAATAGAGTTGGAAGGGACCTTGGAGGTCTTCCTTCTTTTCATAAGACTAGACATATCCAGTTCAGCAACTGTTCTTTATATATTTTATCCTCAAGTCCCCTAATCATCTTTGTAGCTCTTCTCTGCACTCTTTCTAGAATCTCGCTCTATGACTTTTGCATAGAAGTCTTACATATTCTCTTTTGATAACAAAGATATTCTGGTAAATGTGCATAAATTACATTATACACAATAGTACCTGTGATTAGTGAAAAATGTGTGCATATGTACTATATAGTGAATTGGACCCAAGATCTATTATTAAAAATAAAAAATTTAATAGCACTATTCTGCATCAAATTGGAAAATACATGAAATGTTATGTCAATTCTAAAGTAGTTGCTATGTTTCACGTTAGAGATTATGCAAGATTTTATTTAAATGCTTATTCAAATAGAAAAAAGACCCTGGATTTATTTCATTTTTCTGATATTGCCTTTTAGAGAAGGGGTCTCCAACCTTGGTCCCTTTAAGACTTGTGAACTTCAACTCCCAGAGTCCCTCAGCCAGAAAAGCTCACTGAGGAACTCTGGGAGTTGAAGTCCACAAGTCTTAAAGGGACCAAGGCTGGAGTCCCCTGTTTTAGAGGAATATTTTCTTCAAATCTTGGCTGTGTTTTAGTAATACAAAACCCTACAAAAGCCATTTAAAAAATATATTGTGTGGAATCTGATAAATGTCCCCCCAATTGCGAACTAATTTCATATGCAAAAGAAGGAAAAAGTTTTTCAATGGTTTTCCACCTTCCTGTGTAGCCCTATTGCAATCTCAGATGCAAAATAATCTCATTGAAAGCAAAACAGAAAGATACAAAGGAAGGATAAATTGCTGAAAATACAGCAATTTTATTCTTCTACTGACAGAATAAAAAGCTGGATTACACTTTGTAATTGTAGCATTATAAAATATTATAATTTTATAATAATATTATAAAAGAAATACACTGAAAGAGTAAATTATGAAGAGATTAGATAATACCAAAATTCCAAAAGCTGTTGGATAAATCAAACAGGTTCATTAAGAGAGAATTCCTTAAAACAGGACTCAGGTGCCGTCAACAGGGCCTGGTGACCCAACGGCAGGTTGACCAGGGTTCGCAGGGTCTGGGATGGCCAGCAGCCCATTGGCCTTACCCAATGCCTATGAAACCCCCTCCCTTGAAGGATACTTTTGTTGGGGACTCAGACCGTCTGGCTCTGTCTTTAAGCCAGGTGATCAGCCACATGGATTGCTACAGTGGACAATGGTTGTTGTGGTGACAGTGGTATTGGAGAGGGAGGCGGCTGAGTGGGTGGCATCTCTGCCTAATGAGCATGCTGGTGAGCTAGTGGACATTGGGCTTTTTCTGGAGGCGCTACGGGCCCGATTCGAAGACCCGTTTGCATACTATTACATGCAGTCATTTTCATGACTTTCAACATTAATATCTTTTATTTTCAGAAGAGAAAAAATACCACCCACTGTTTCATCTAGCATTTGCATGTAAAATTTCCCCATTTTTACTAAATATTCTACCAAATTAGATATATTTATCAACTTGATATATTTTATCATTTATATATAATATCCTTGGTCTTTGATATTCTGATTTTTACACGCATGCTATTTATTGCATTAAAAAATCTAGCTTTTTAGATTTCTACAATCTGCATACCAAAATACAAATACACATTTACACAGCTAACACATCTCACCACAAATGTTCATTATATATTTATCCACAAATCCATTAAATAAACAAAAGCCATTACACATCCTTGTCTTACTTTGTTGGCTAGTAAGAAACCATTTGCAAAGTATTATTTTTATGTCTGATATTTTTAGTATATTCAGCAATTAATGATTGATTCACATAATTCATGTAAAATATCAACAATTCAAGCCTATTCACTGCATCATATGCTTTCTTTAAATCAACAAATGTACCTAAACGTTCTCATATTAATGCATTTCTTAGTATCTTTCTAAAGAGCAAAAATCTAGTCTACACACATCGCTTACACATTTCATTACTCTACATATCCTACACAGTGTATTTCACAGTTTTTAATCATAACTTTCAATCATAATTCTTCAGGCATCGTTCCAGGCAGCCTTAATAAAATAACCGCATTATGGTTTTTCATTTATTCTTGGTGTTATCCTTTGTATTAGTCAACTATAATCAGCCATATTGGACTTAATTCTCACTAGCATAGATAAAATGATAGAAGGTGTTGAAGCTACAGGAACCTTGGGGGCAAGTGATCACGCAGTATTGGAATTCAACATTATGCAAACACAAGTAGTAGAACAAAGTCAGACTAGAGTCTTGGACTTTAAGAGAACTAATTTCAATAAACTTAGAGAGAGCTTGAGAAGGATTCCATGGATGAGAATCCTCAAGGGGAAAACAACTCAAGAAGCTTGGGAAATTTTGAAAAGTGAGATTATAAAAGTCCAGTCTAGCACAATACCAATGAAGCAGAAAAATAATAGATCTTAAAAGAAACCAGCATGGATGCATAAAAAACTATCTGACAAATTGAAAGACAAAAAGGACAAGTATAAAAAGTGGAAAGAGGGGCAAATAACTAAGGCAGAATATCAGCAAATAGCCCGAGCCTGTAAAGATGAAGTAGGAAAGCTAAGGCTCACAAACAAAGGCTAGAGAACAAAAGTAAAAAATAACAAAAAAAGCTTCTTCCAACATGTTAAAAACAAGAAAAAAGTCAAGGAAACAATTGGCCCATTGCTGGGAGAAAGTGGCAAGAAGGTGACAAGCAACAGGGAGAAAGCAGATCTACTTAACTCATTTTTTGCATTTGTCTTTACACAAAAGGAAAAAACAATCCAACCTATCAAAAACAGCACCACAAAAAACAGATTAGGAACACAAGTTAAAGTAGGGAAAAAATAGTAAATGAACACCGCTCTACCCTAGACGAGTTCAAATCACCAGAACCAGATGGATTACACCTCAAGGTTCTGAAGGAACTGGCAGACGAGATCTCAGAACCACTGAACTATATCTTTCAAAGATCCTGGAGCACAGGGGAACTGCCAGAGGACTGGAAAAGAGCTGATGTAGTTCCCATCTTCAAAAAAGGAAAAAAACAGATCCAGGAAACTACAGACCTATCAGCCCGACCTCAATACCAGGGAAGATTCTGGAAAAGATAATCAAGCAATGAATCACCAAACACCTAGAAGCAAACAAAGTAATAACCAAAAGCCAACATGGGTTTGTCAAAAACAGATCACGCCAGATTAATCTCATTGCATTCTTTGACAAAATTAGTGGATTAGAGGAATGCTTTCGATATAATTTACTTGGACTTCAGTAAAGCATTTGATAAAGTAGACCATAACCTACTACTAGATAAAGTAGAAAAATGTGGGTTAGACAGCATCACCACCAGATGGATTCGTAACTGGCTGACCAACCGCATTCAACGTGTAGTCCTCAATGGAACTACATCCACATGGAGGGAAGTATGCAGTGGAGTACCTCGAGGCTCTGTTTTAGGCCCAGTACTCTTCAACATCTTCATCAATGATTTGGATTAGGGGATAGATGGGAAACTCATCAAATTTGCAGATGACACCAAGCTGGCAGGAATAGCCAACACTCCAGAAGATAGGCTCAAGATACAGAAGGATCTTGACAGACTTGAACATTGGGCGCTATCTAACAAAATGAAATTCAACAGTGAAAAAAGTAAGGTTCTACATTTAGGCAAAAAAACAAAAACCAAAATGCACAGGTACTGTATAAGTGGTACCTTGCTCAATAGTAGTAACTATGAGAGGGATCTTGGCATCCTAGTGAACAACCATTTAGATTATGAGCCAGCAGTGTGCAGCAGTTGCCAAAAAAGCCAACATAGTTCTGGGCTGCATAAACAGAGGGATAAAATCAAGATCACATGAAGTGTTAATACCACTTTTTAAAGCCTTGGTAAGGCCACACTTGGAATATTGCATTCAGTTTTGGTCGCCACGATGTAAAAAAGATGTTGAGACTCTAAAAAGAGTGCAGAGAAGAGCAACAAAGATGGTTAGGGGACTGGAGGCTAAAACATATGAAGAATGGTTGCAGGAACTCTGTATGTCTAGTTTAATGAAAAGAAGGATTAGGGGAGACATGATAGCAGTGTTCCAATATCTCAGGGGTTGTCACAAAGAAGAGGGAGTCAAGCTATTCTCCAAAGCACCTGAGGGTAGAACAAGAAGCAATGGATGGAAAATAATCAAGGAGAGAAGCAACTTAGAACTAAGGAGAAATTTCTTGACAGAACAATTAATCAGTGGAACAACTTGCCTGCAGAAGTTGTGAATGCTCCAACACTGGAAATTTTTAAGAAAATGTTGGATAGCCATTTGTTTGAAATGGTATAGGGTTTCCTGCCTGGGCAGGGGGTTGGACTAGAAGACTTCCAAGGTCCCTTCCAACTCTGTTATTATGTTATGTTATAAATAGCCTTCTTCCAATTGTCAGGTACAGATACAAACTTTACACCTTTAGTAAAGTCACAGCCATTCCCTAAACACAACAGTTCCATATTGTAACTTTTATCCAATTTGTGTTTTTATTTGGTAAGCATTTTTAATCAAGTGACATTTATAGCATTGTATTTCAGTTCCATTCTTCAATGTGCTATTATTTCCATAAAAATATTTATTCCAAGAAAAATTGGGAAAAGATATGGACAACAAAACTTAATTTTAAACAAATAAAAATATTTTGATTTGTGCACATGTGCATATGTATGTGTGTATATACATACACTAACATTTTAACTTCCATCAGAGAAGATGCCCAAGAAAGACAACTTGCGCACATAAAGGAAAAGGTGGAATGTACAGTACATGCAATAAAGAACAATAATTATATAAAAGTTCCAGATGTAATGAGGGAAAATCTACTCCTTCACTTAGATTAGAGAAACAAGACTTTCCCTACTTGATTTCTTCTACTGTGGCCTCTAAAGCCACTCCTTTAGCTCAGTAGATGTTATAAAACAGAACAGAACGTTTAGTGGCTCCTGCAGGGAAGGGAAAGGATATTAGAACCAAAATTACTTCCACAATGAGCTCTAAAAATCTAAACCATTAATTTTAACAGAACACTAACTATTTCAGTTGCCTTTGGCCTTCACTATTAGAAGAAAAGCTACTGCAGTTTCATATAGAAAAGCAAACTTTGTCACAGCTCTAAATAAAATGGGAAGAAATTACTTGGTTTGTCAATCTATTACAGGTAAACTAATCTGATTTTACACCCAGCTGAACAACATGAAACTTCGTCAACATCAATCTAACAACTGTATTTATTTATTGTTAAAGAAACAGCATAATAATTATCTCACCTGTGCACTGTTTTCTGAGGTACTCAGAGCCACTTGAAGCTTCTGGCATTTTTCTCGAAGAGCCCCTGCTTCATCCTGAGCCATTTGCAACTCAGTTTTAAGCTTCCCCAGATTTTTTCGTATAACTGATTCTTGGCTCTGAAATTCTTTTCTTAGTTCTACTTCCTTTTCTTTGCACGCTTTCAGGCTTTCAGCTGTAAACATTTGTGATCTTTTCATAGTATCAAGTTCATGTTCATAGAAAGATTGAGCTTTGCTGAGTTTACCTTCATAGTCCTCAATAAGCTTTTTTCTTTCTATTCTTAGCTCTTCTAATTTAACATTCAACTGTTCCACATCCTGCCTGTGCAATTCTTCCATTTTTTCCTGACCTTTGCTTAAACTAACATTTTGATTTTGATGTGTCTTCATAAGGTCTTGGACCTCAAGTCTATGTGCAGCTTTCAGCTCTTCAAGAGCTGAACGTTTATCCTTCTCAAACTGTAACTGCAGTTGTATAAAACTTCGTAATCTTTCTTCAAATTTCTTTCTAATTTCTTCCACTTCACGTGACATAGTTACAACACGCTGGACATGTTGAGCTTCTGCACAGAGTTGCATATCCTCAACTCTATCCTTATAAGCCTCAAATTCTGTTAAGGCTTGATGCTTCATCTTTTTGTGATCTTCTAAAGACTCTTCTAAAACCTGGATTTTTCTTTTTAGATCCATTTCTTCAGAAACTTTACTCTTATATTGCAAAATCTTTTCTCTGGTTTCTGCAAGAATTTGTTGAATTTCTTCTTCGTGAGCATCCTTGAGTGCTTGCATAGCAGCTTCATGTTCATCATTTTTTGTGTTCAAAGCATATATTACCTGCATATATGAATATATAAAGATATTTTCTTATAAATTATTTCCAAATAATACAATTATGAGAAACTGGTGCAGTTCAGAATAACACAAAAATATATTAGTACACAAGATTAATGATTATTTTCTAATTAATATATAATGGGCAGCAAAATTATGTTAAAATGCAATATGTTAAATATGTTATATCATTTCTTAAATCTGTGTACTAGAGCTGCTAAATTACACATAAATTGAGGAAATACATTTAAACCTATCTGTGTACTTGAACCAGAAAGCAAATAAAAAAAACATTCTCCATAGATCAGGTCTGGGCAGAGACTGGCCAGAAGTCAATACTGAGACTTCTCTATGATGCAAATCCTATGAAGCACCTAAGCAGAAAACTGACAATTGAACATGATATATTTATCTTTTTATCTGGCCATCTGATTCTCAAATGACTCTGAAGAGCCTGCAACTAGGAACCAATATATACCAAAAAGCATATAAAAGATACAACAGACTGAAAGAGCAGAGTATTCAAAACCAAACCAAACCAAACCAAACAGGCAAAGCAACAAAAGGGGACTCTACCATCACCTTGTCTCCAACATCTGGGAGAACAAGGTTTTAAATAGTTTCCCTGAATAACATAAGTGGGGGGGGAGCACACAGATCTCTGGGGGAGGGGTCTGTCATTCTATAGGGCAGGAACTGTAATGACAGTTTGTGGCATTTAATTGATAGACACGAAGAGCATCTACCTTGCTAGACTATACTACTGGGCAGAGATGACAGGAACTGTTCCTCATATAGCCAAGCCCTATACCTGAAGGGCTTCAAAAGGTGATAACCACTATCTTGAATTGTACCCAAAAGCCGAAAAATGAAGCCCCTCAATCTTGTAAGGATTGATCACAAGTCTGTTCCTACATTTCTTATGACAATAATCATACCAACTTAAAATATTTGGTTTCTCAGTCTTTAGAAGCATCAATTACCATGTTCATTACAACTGATAAGGCATCTGATAATTTAATACTATAACAGATGATATAAGTTAACCTACAGAATACTACAGCAAGTTGCCTAGAACATTTAGTGTACTTCCTGCAGGAGAATAATATAACCTAAGAGGGCCACTTGCACTTTATTTACATCTTAAACAGCCACTCCCCCATTCTTCAAGGCTATGTAAAATTGGTAAATCCATTGCAAGGATTGATGTTTATTAGCCCTGTTAGTCTCTTATCAGTAATGTTTCTAGTTCTTCATCACATTTGAATTCATATTAAGAAAATTATCAGAGAGAACGTGAATGAGAGAAAGAGTGATCTAAATGAAAAGCAGTGGAGTAAAGGGGTAAGTGCCCAAATACCCGTATCTGACATAGTGCTTTATATTTTCTAAATCAGAAAAATGAATCATTTTGTAGATATTCATCAAAATATCCACACATGAAAATATGTAATGAAAACCTGTTTTAACAAACTGGTAGATCTCACTAAAAAACCCTGGGCCTGACAAATCTACTATTAAGCAAAATGGTCGCTAACCACATGACTATGATTGTGCTGTTTGGTTGGAAAAGAGACAAGACTAGTTAATTTATAATTAAGGTCTGTGAGTCATAGAATCAAGCTATAATATTGAGGTTCTCTTGTGCAAAGATTTTCTCCTTTCTTACCTACTGCAATGATGGTGGAGTTTGCTGCCTATTTATACGCATTAACCTGCTTTGCTAGCTTTGGTGGGGATGTAGTTTCCTCCATGGTGGTTCTTACATTTTTTATTTCTGTTTGATTGCTTGTCTGGTGCTGATCTCTGCTTATCTGAATGTTAACTGTTGGAGGAGATGTGTACTAGTCTTTTTGTTTCCTTCCTAGATTTTTGTATTGCCTCTTTTGAATAGTGTGTGAATGTAAATACTTCCCCTGTCAAGTCATGTCCAATTCTAGGGGGCGATGCTCATCCCCATTTCTTAACTGAAGGAACCAGTGTTGTCCAAAGACATTTCCCTGGCCATGTGGCCAGCATGACTATACACCAAAGGCACATAGGAACGCTGTTACCTTCCTACCGAATTGGTACCTATTTATCTACTCACATTTGTATGCTTTTGAACTGCTAAGTGGGCAGGAGCTGGGGCAGGTAACAGGAGCGTACCCTGTTGTGGGGCACAGGGGTTGCAAAACCAGTCTTTAACCATTGAGCCATCACACACACCCCACCTTTGATGTGAATAGTGTGTGAATGTGGCTTATCTCTGTATGGTTATTAATGGTTAATTTGTCTGAATGCTAAGCTTCTGGGAATTCTCTAGCATCTTTTAGATTTGGCTTGATCGAAGACGCTAATAGTTTTCCAAATAAAACTGTAGTAGAATATGTTATATTGATTAAGATTCTTATATTCCTCTGTTAGTTTTATACTCCTTTATGCTTCTGCTTGCTTGCATACCACAAGAAAATAAAATCCAAAATAAAATGCAGAGTGACTTCATACATTTCTGAAATATTTATATCTTTTTCCAAATATAGGTAGCCTTTCATTAACAACCATTGGCTTAGTGACAGTTCAAAGTTACAACAGCACTGAAAAAAGTGACATGACCATTGCAGCTTCCCCATGGTCACATGATCAAATCTTGCAACTAGCATTTATTGATGATGGTTGATATGTCCCATGGTCATGGGATCACCTTTTGCGATCTTCTGACAAGCAAAGTCAATGGGGAAACCAGATTCACTTAACAAACATATTACTTACTTAACAACTGCCTTGCTTATCAATGCAAATTTTGGGCTCAGTTGTGGTCATAAGCCAAGGACTACCTGTATCTATATCTATCTAATAACAAGCAATATATATTTCTCATTTCTTCAAAAATATTTTAGTCCAATAATGTCAAATACTGTGAGGCTGGCAGGCTTAAAAAACAAGAACTACATGGATTCTGCTCTTTTTTCCTGGTAGGCAATCTAATAGAATTATGAAGCCTACAGTAGTAATTCACCCACATAACATATATGCATAAAGCAGAATTATTCTCAATTTCTTTTTCACCCCTCCCCCCAATGGACTCAAGAGGTTCTTCTGTCATGGACCTATTTCCTCCTTAACTGTCTTATCACTGTCAAGTATTCCATCAAAATAAAGGTACATCGGAAAAATATTCTAACTGCATTTTAAAGGCACTTAGAACTATTTCTGTCTCTCAACTTTTAATTGGTGGAGGGTGGAATAAATTCAAAGCTACTGTAAATGAGGGTTAGAATAGCAATTAAAGTATGCTATGAAAGGGCCGGTTTAGCTCACGCTGGTAAAGCCTGTTATTAAGAACACAGTAGCCTGCAATTACTGCAGGTTCGAGCCCGGCCCAAGGTTGACTCAGCCTTCCATCCTTTATAAGGTAGGTAAAATGAGGACCCAGATTGTTGGGGGGGCAATAAGTTGACTTTGTAAAAATATACAAATAGAATGAGACTATTGCCTTATACACTGTAAGCCGCCCTGAGTCTTCGGAGAAGGGCGGGGTATAAATGTAAACAAAAAAAAAAAAAAAAAAAAAAAAGAGGATATGATGAAAAAAAGGAGGACATTGACTGATACTTTTTAAAAAATTAAATGCTAACCCCAACTAAAAATAATTATAGCAGCAATGAGTAATGTTAGTATTTCATCAACCAATATAGACACTCTATTCACAAGAACACTTTTCTCTCACATACACACATAGCTGCTAGTCTTTCACAAGGCACTAAAGACTTGACTGTTCCCTCAGGCATTTGGATCTCGAGGTTAAGCAAATTCTGCTGGTTGACTAATTTTATTGGTGTTTTTCTTGTGTTTTTAAACTTTACTTATTTATGGTCAATGACCAGCAAAGTAGTTACAACACTAAATAAAACATCTAAAAGCGGGTTCAAATAAAATGAAAGGAATAAAACCCTAAGGACCTGCTAGTTAAAATTTTACATTAAGAAAATAAGCAAAATAAAATGAAACAAAATAGGTAGTATCAATACATTTAAAGATTAAAGGAAGATTTTCATTATATCTTTCTAAGATTTAGATATATTAAGCTTTCTGCATGCACTAACTTCACATAAATATTTCATAATTCTGTGATAGTGGGATTCCAATCTGACAGCAGAAATTAACTACCTCTCCCTAATTAAAACAATCTTTACAAGAATGAGTTATAGATATATTAGTGTATAGCACGGGTCCTCGAACTACAGCCCACCAAAGCCATTAACTCAGCCTGCACAGGACCATGAGGCTGCCTGCTTACAGCACCCCACCCACCCACTGGCCTTCACCCTTTGGCCGAGTGCAGGACTTACCTTTGCAAGCCCCGTGGGCTGGAACTGGAAGATAAGGCTAACATTTTTGGCCTGCAAAGTGTTATTGGAGTTCGGGGAGGCCAAAAACAGGGGATGTAGACGTTGTCAGGCCTGGAAACCATACTAGACTTAGGGTTCCAGACGCTGCCACATTTTTCCCCTGAGGGGAAGAAGGGGGGTTGAGGGTTATGGTAACATTCTTCAAGCGGTCAAGGTCGGACGGTGTTCACATCTGCAGGAGGAGTGGCGAGAAGATATTCGAATGAACTGGGAGAATGTGGGACCATGTGACCAGCAAAGGGGTTAGGGGGGTGGGACTCTTGGGGTTTGTATAACTGGGAAAAGAATCCGGAAGTTCAGTTTTGGAATTTCACTCATCGTGTGCCAGTTTCCTCATGCTAGTAAAGAACTCTGAAAGACAATGGCTTCTGAGTTTTTTTTTATGCAGAAGACGTTTTTCTGGAACCTTGACAGACGTCCTGGGAGGCCAAAAACAGTCCATTTTTGGCTTCCCCCAGAAGTACTCTGAAGGGCAAAAACAGGGTGCAAAGAGGCCTCCTGGCGCATCCACGCACCCCATTTTTGACCTCACCCGCCTTCAGAAGAGAGATAGAGAGAAAGAGAAAGACAGAGAGAAAGAAAGATAGACAGAGAAAGAGATAGATAGATAGAGATAGAGATAGATAGAGATAGATAGAGAGATAGAGAGAGAGAGAGATATGTGTTGATTATAAGCTCCTTGGGGCTGAGAAGAATTGCTGCAAAACTGAGTTTCCTGAAGTGGACCACTAGACTCCTAAACAATTTAAAAAACGATCTAGTAAAAAGAAAAGTCAACCAAGAGAGCACCATGCAAACAAAAGCAAATAAAACACCCCCAGGAGCAAAACAAATTAAAGTCTAATTTGTGTGTATTGTTTAATGGACTGCTAAATTCACCACACCCACCCAGTCACATGACTACCTAGCCACGCCCACCCAGCCGGTCCAGCCCCCCAACAGCCTGAGAGACCATGAAATGGCCCCTTGTTTAAAAAGTTTGAGGACCCCTGGTGTATAGGTACTCATAAAATGAATGGTGCCATTTAGACATTTACTCATGCATTGGTTACTTTACTGTTCAATTATTGCAATGCGCTCTACATGGGGTTGCTCTCGAAGACCACACAGAAGCTACAGATGGTTCAAAGTGGTGCAAGCAGTAAGAGGGGCCTTTTGGTGTGGGCAGTTATCACTGAACTACATAGTTGCCAGTTGGTGTCTGAGTGCAATTAAAGGTGCTGGTTATTACCTCTAAAGCCTTGTGTGGCATAGGGCCTGGATAATGGGAGACCACTTGACTTTGCTTATCTTGCCATTCTAGTACATTCCAGCAGAGTAGATGCCCTTCCATTAAATATTTCCATTTTGTGGGACCTAGGAAGTGTGCCTTATATGTTGCAGCCCCCTCCCTCTGAAATAGCATCCCTTCAGAGAGAAGGATGGTGCTCTATCTCCTAGGGTTCCAAAATGCTTAGAAAACTGGTTTTGATTCCTGTCTTGGAGTTGATGTTTGTTATTTGTATAATGGCCCCTATATCTTTTATGGATTTTGTTATTAGAGCATTTGAGTTTGGGCTTCCTATTGATTTAATATTTTTAGTTTTTATGTGCCTTTTTAGTTTTGTGTCCCACCCACAGTTGGGTGGCCAATAAATTTAAAGTTTATTATGGCCACATGGCAATTTCTCTCATGAAATGGCGTTTATTTCCTTTTGTAAATTGGGAACATTCCTTTTCAATCTTGGGCATTTGTTATGTAGATTATTATATATCGTTGTCATTTGAACTTTTTGTAAATCTCCCAGAGTCATTGCTATGAGATTGACAGCCATTTTCTATAAATCATTCAAATAAAGGAATAAAGGATAAACAAAAATTGATTTCTTTCTTTGCACCCACCACATAGGCGGGATGTTTAGCTTTTTTTTTCTAGCAGGAATCAGTTGCCTTATAACAGACTTTTAAAATTTACGCTGGTAGCTGCCAAGTAAAGGAAGAAAGCCTTGGAATTTTGCCTTAGGGACATCTGATTGTTCTACCTTTTTATTTCCTTCGTGCCCAAGCTTTCTACTTCAATAATAAGCAGACTCCCTCCTGGACATCAGCCAGGTCAGTGCTATACCTGCACATGCTCTTCTGCTTCCAAATCTGATGCCATGAAAAGTCAGGAGAATAGATATACCATATCTGGGCTGTAAAAATCCAGACAACCAAAAGATGGCAGCAAAGAGATAAGAAAGTTTCAATTAACAACTGCCATCTAATCAGATTTCTTGCAGCCCAGAAACTGTTACTCTTTTTTGGTGGTGGTGCGGGGTGTTTTTGAGTTACTTTATGACTACTGTGATCTTTTGGACTAATCTCTGCAGTTGGCAAGACTTTTTGGAAGTATTTTGCCATTGCACCCTTTCAAGAATTCAGCTAGAATGACTGTCCCAAGATCACCCAGCTGGCTTTGTGCCTAAGGCAGGAATACATCTCACAGTCTCCCAGTTTCTAATCTGACATCTTAACTACTATTCCAAACTTGCTATAATATGCTATATAGTAGAGGAAACAAAACACAACTGAAAAAAAAGAGTAAATCAAGCAAATGGTGGAAATAGACAAAAAAATCTGACGGTTCAGCACAGTTCTGACCATTTTATGAAAGATTCTGGATTTTTTTTATACATTAAGCTATGCCACCTAAACTGGATTAACGATATGTATCATTAGTGAGGTCCTGCAGCTTCTTCTGTTCTCCAGTTCCTAGAAGCTTAACCTTATCTAAGGCAATGTAGCATAAAGTAAACCAAATGAGTACCTAAACTGATTCCCTGCAGCATCTGGTGATAGTGGAAAGATTCAATTAGAATATGTGCTGCCTAATGGTACTAGAGACAGTATACACTGGGCTAGCATAGCACAGGCTCCAGTATAACTTTTCATCAAATTCAGGAGAATAAATGGAATAAATATGAAGTGCCAGAAACTCAGTTTCCAATATTGGAATGATTTTATTGTATGACCATGCTTTTAAAGGGATTTTTAAAATAAGCATAAATTATTTACAAGTAATGGATAGTCCTCGACTTACAATCATTTGTTTAGTGACAGTTCAAAGTTACAACAGCACTGAAAAAAGTGACTTATAACTATTTTTCTCACTTGCAACTGTTGCAACTTCCCCATGGTCACATGATCAAAAGTTGGGTGTATGGAACAGCATGTAGTTAGGACGATTGTAGTATCTTGGGGTCATGTGATAACCTTTTGCGATCTTCTGACAAGCGAATTCGATGGGAGAGTCAAATTCATTTATTCATATTACTAACTTAACTGCAGTGATTCGCTTAACAACTGTGGCAAGAAAGGCCATAAAATGGGACAAAACTCATTTAACAACTATCTTGCTTGGAAATGGAAATTTTGGGGTCAATTATGGGCATAAGTCGAGGACTACCTGTAGTCATTGACTTACAACAGGCCAACTCCATTCAAAGTTAGGACCTACTTGAAAAAGGGGACTTGCAATTTGGATGTGAGGTTCTGACCGTTGGATCCCCCCACAACGATCACATGGCTGCACTTCAGACAACTGGTAACACGACTGCATTTACACCATTTGCAATGTCCTATGCTCACATGACCGTGTTTTATAACTGTTTTGCTTAAAAGTGGGACTTACTTTTCGGCAAAATTGTGTCCATAGTTAGCAGCGGTTCATTTAAAAGTGTGCTGATCACTTAAGGACTGTGGCATTACATTTTCAATCATGGCATTCGCTTAATGACTGCCACAAAAAAATAATAAAATCAGGTTGGTCATATGACCAATCAGTTTTATGACTGTTACAACTTTAAGCAGTAATGGCCAGGCTCCATTATGGTCGTAACTTCAGATCTACCTGAAGAGATGGAGAGTGTGCGCAACTTAGGTGTTCTCCTGGATGGGCGGTTGTCTTTTGAAGACCACTTGACGACCGTCTCCAAGAGAGCTTTTTATCAGGTATGCCTGATTCGCCAATTGCGCCCCTTTCTGACCGGGATTCCTAATGCACAGTCACGCACGCTCTTGTTACCTCTCGCCTGGACTACTGCAATGCTCTCTACATGGGGCTCCCCTTGAAGAGCACCCGGAGACTTCAGCTAGTCCAGAATGCGGCTGCGCGGGTGATAGAGGGAGCTGGTCGGAGCTCCCATATAACACCAATCCTGCGCAGACTGCACTGGCTGCCTGTGGTCTTCCGGGTGCACTTCAAGGTGTTGGTTACCACCTTTAAAGCGCTCCATGGCTTAGGACCGGGTTACTTACGGGACCGCCTACTGCCACCGCTTGCCTCCCACCGACCTGTGCGCTCTCACAGAGAGGGACTCCTTCAGGTGCCGTCAGCCAAGCAATGCCGGCTGGCGGCCCCCAGGGGAAGAGCCTTCTCTGTGGGGCTCCTACCCTATGGAACGAACTTCCCCCTGGACTTCGACAACTTCCGGACCTTCGGACCTTTCGCCGCGAGCTTAAGACCTATTTATTTGTCTGTGCGGGACTGGCATAGAATTTTTAGTTGTTTATGGGTTTTAATTTTTTAATTAGTTTTTTGGGATTTTAAATGCATTTTAAATTTGGGCCAAATTTAAATAAGTTTTTTAATTAATGTTTTATTTTATTGTGTATATTTGATTGTTATTTTTATTCTGGTTGTTCAGCGCCCTGAGTCCTTCGGGAGAAGGGCGGTATACAAATTATATTATTATTATTATTATTATTATTATTATTATTATTATTATTATTATTATTATTATTATTATTATTGCTATTGTTATTGTTGTTGTTGTTGTTATTATTATTATTATTGTGGTTTTAAAAAAATGATATGGTATATCAATTTCTCCTCATCACACATTCAATATATTTTGCATTCTAACAACCATTTTAAAAAGTTGCTCAAGAATTTCCACATTATGTAGAGCTTAAAAAATAAAGTTCATATTCTATAGATGCTATGGTATATTACATCTGAATATAGCAAGAATAATCTTATCCAATATTCAATATGAAACAAGAGCTGGTTAGCTGCTTTGGAGAAATGTTTATGTAGGATTTAAAAGTATTCCTCATCCACTCTTAGTCCTAGAAGTTGCATTTGGAGCTGTATTATTTTTGAATCTGACATTTCATATAAGTTTATAAAGGGTTTGTTGACAGCTGCCTCTTTAAAATGTAAAATACAATTGTGAATGGTACTATATTTGCATTAAGAGTATAAATAAATCTGATGAAATCCAATAGTTAAGAAAGAAAATTCAGAGCAATCATCTGCCACTCAAATAAACACAGGCATTTCCTATACCAACAAAAGTTAAAATCATATTTATAAAACAGATTCAACCATTTAAATTATCATTAACCCTTTCTTCAAATACAGCTGCCCCACAATACCAGTGTCATTCAGACATGTTTCATAAAAACAATGCTGAAATTAACATATGAAGCTTGCCATAAAGTGAACAATATTTGTATACATCAAGTTTCTGGAATCTAGTGCCTCCAGATGTGTTGGGAATTAAATATATGGTTGAATTATCTAATGATTATAGCAGCTGTAGTTGAACACATCTGAAGACACAAGGCTTAGGAAGGATGTGTACATTAGTTGAGGTTGATTAATACACTTTTTAACTTTACTAAGCCTATCAAACTATGGTTGGATTATAAAAGCAATTTATATTCTTGAAAAATATTCTTGCAAACTGTCAAGGCATGTCTATATGCAGTATATGCAGTCTCCTACAATGTGTATAGGAAATAAATACATAAAATACATCTTGCATTTATAACCAGGAATATGATTGCTGGAATTTATTACTTGCAATCCTCTGATGACACTTGTTCCAAATTACCTCTAAATGACAAACTATATGAATGCCTTTCTGTAGTAGGTTATGATTATGAAATATTCCCCAAAGAGAACTTTGTAATTCCTTTCTAAAAGGCAAACCTATTTATTTTAATATTTGAAAACTGCCAGGATTTGCATGAATAGCAGTTCTGAAACAAATCAATAGTTGTTAAGCATTATGAGGCTCAACTAGAAAATTCTTGAATCCTTATAAAAAAAACAAGATATGACAGGATAAACAAGTTATTGAAAATGAAAGCGTATTTAGATGCCAATATAAAAGCAACAATAAAATATATGCAATTATGCACCATGACTATCAGGCATACAAGCATACTATCCATTTGTTCATTTTGTCAAATCTCACTACCTTCAGTGGAGTTTATCATCGTGAATAAATCTTAGATTGCAACTTTCATTCGCTCCACCTAATCAGAGGCCATCATATACTGAGTTGGGAGAAAGAAATAGAATCGCAGAGAAGACAAGATCCACTGATAAATAACATAACAGCCACGGTGCGATAAACATGTTAAAAAAAATTTTTTTTGAAAGATTCAGATGTTCAATCAAATGACAATTATTCTCTTTTAACCTATGCAGAGTTTAAAATGCAGAGTTTCAAAATACATACAATAAACAAATGGTGTGAGTGAGCAAAAGAAACACTGAGGAGGAAAAAGCCTTGGGAGGAGGGGGGGACTCTATCCTACCTTGGTTAGCTGAGCTATTTTCTTGCTCATTTTGAGATGGAGATCCTGGTTGTATTCCATGCCGAAATGGGAGGACATCACAGAGGAAGAGCTGGTGTTGAATTTCCCAGCGCTGGTGGAAGAATTGCCGCTGTAATAGTGCTGCTGCCAGCTCATCCCTGGTGTCGCCATCTTTCACAGCAAAGAGACCCCGTTAACGGAGCTGCGGGGGGGGGAGCACCGAGAGGGCGGGGGGAAAGGGAGGATGAAAAGCAAACGTGGGAAAAGGGAAGGAGGGAGGATAGAGACCGGGCACTAGCGCTTCGGGCAAGAAAGGGAAGGTGCCAAATGGAAAGCGGGGCGGTGAAAATACCTCTTCATCCCCTTCCTCCTTTTTTCAGGAGCGCGAGCGCGCGCGTACCCGCACCCACACAAAACCTTAGCTCCTGGCCCTCACTGTCCCTTCATTCAAGCCGAAGTGGTCATTTTAGCCTCTTCTGCTCCGTACGTTTTATTCGGCCGAGAGAAAAAAGGGCCTCTCCTCCCCCGTTTCACCCTGGTGAGGGAGGTGGGTATTTGGAGAGAGAGAGAGAGAGAGAGAAACCCCTCCCCCCCAACCCCCCCCCCGTGAGCTTTTGTTTAACGGGTGTATTAAAAACAGCCCCCTTCAAGACACCTCTCCCGCCCCCCGCCAAGTCCCAGCAGTCCGTATCTTTTCTCCCGTCGAGAGACGGCGTGGACAGGGGGCAGTGGGGAGAAGGCGAGGTGCGGAGGGGGGGGGGAGGAAAGGTGGTCCCCGCTCTTCTTTCACAGGAGCATCGCTCCCCGCGGGACCCACTTTGAACTCCCGTGGAAGGAGAAGGACCCTGAGAGGGAGCTCCTTCCTTCAGCCGGCCTGCGCTTCCAGGGCTCCTCTTTTCTCGACGCAAAGAAAGCAAACGGAAGAGGCGGCCGCCGCGGCGACTGTTAAATCGCCCTCCGCGCCTCGCGCTCCAGACCGCCGTCGCGAACCGACGGTTACCAGGGTCCCAGCAAACTGTTTACACCGTATGGGCAACGTCATTTCCGGCTCTGTAGTCCTTCGGTCTCCGCCCCCTTTCAGAACCTCGGAAAGAGGCTTAATTAAAAAAAAAAAAAAAACACTCGCCCGCAGGAACGAAGTGCTTCGCGCGCCCGCCCGCTAAGGATACATCCGCGCTAAGGGTGGGTGGGGGAGGGGTAAGAAAAGGAATCCCTCTGGGACGTCTGTGGATGTCAATCTGGAATCCCCTCCTCCCGGCGTCATGCCTCAGAGCACCCAGCTTTGTTTCCCGGGCTGCAGTCAACAGTGACAGGTGTATAACAGTGTTGCTGCTAGCTGGTCTCTGTGAACAGTGGTCGCCAAGAAAAACGATCTCTTTCCCCCACCCCCAGGCTTTTGCGTGACTCTCGCTACTTTGCAAGAGGAGAACTACACATCCTTCTCAGCCATGAGAGGTCTGGGAGGAACTGCTCTCTGCTAGGTTGTGCAAATCCTCTGAAGAGCTAGAGCATGAATGAAGCACCTGGGTTTGAATAGAAGTTGAACAAAGGGCAATTTTATTTATTAGATTCATAAGGCTGTCCAGCTCAACACTGATTTTGGGAAGCGTGCTGATTAAAAAAAAACACTCGCCCGCAGGAACGAAGCGCTTCGCGCGCCCGCCCGCTAAGGATACATCCGCGCTAAGGGTGGATGGGGGAGGGGTAAGAAAAGGAATCCCTCTGGGACGTCTGTGGATGTCAATCTGGAATCTGCCACTCCCTCCCCTCCTCCCGGCGTCATGCCTCAGAGCACCCAGCTTTGTTTCCCGGGCTGCAGTCAACAGTGACAGGTGTATAACAGTGTTGCTGCTAGCTGGTCTCTGTGAACAGTGGTCGCCAAGAAAAACGATCTCTTTCCCCCACCCCCAGGCTTTTGCGTGACTCTCGCTACTTTGCAAGAGGAGAACTACACATCCTTCTCAGCCATGAGAGGTCTGGGAGGAACTGCTCTCTGCTAGGTTGTGCAAATCCTCTGAAGAGCTAGAGCATGAATGAAGCACCTGGGTTTGAATAGAAGTTGAACAAAGGGCAATTTTATTTATTAGATTCATAAGGCTGTCCAGCTCAACACTGATTTTGGGAAGCGTGCTGATTAAAAAAAAACCCGATACAATGCCTAAGGAAACAGACAAATAGTTAACATGAATATGTGAATAACACTGACTGTACTCCAGATAGGCCTGGCCTAACTGGTCTCAGAATTTGGGGAAAATAATAGGTCAGAAATTGTTTAAAAGCTTGCAGGACTGAGGCAGTCTGAATCTCCGGGGGGGGGGGGTTACTCTAAACGCAGGCACTGCAGCAGAGAAGGTGCACTTCCTAATCCCATCAAATGACATTGCTTAATGGATGGGACACAAGGCAACCTTGCTATGTCAGATCTTATGAGCCAGGCAGAAATGACGAGACTGAAGCATTCCAAGGCACAGAACTTGCACAGCTGAGGAAGGGCTTTTTAGTTCACACACTGCATCTTGAATTGTATGTGGAAGCTCACTGATAACCAGTACACTTCACACAGTAGACATGGTACCTGGGTGTACTGAGGTGAGCCCAGAATTGCTCAAAGCTTTGTTTATGGATGAGCTGTTGCAGTTCCAGGTAGAGCACATTAGAAAGTGACCCAGATCTGAGTGATCATGAGACTCCTGGTCCAAGAAAGGACACATTTAGCATGAATCTGTGAGAAAACCCTTACAGCTAAATTGCCACCTGCTCTTCAAGCAAGATGTAATGGATTGTGGCTATGAAGGGGGAAGTGTTGTGACTACAGTGAAGAGGCAGTTTTCCAGGAAGGAGGGAGCACATTCCAATGAGGTGGATGAGACAAGAGACAACACAGTCCAGAGCTGGATTGGAGACAGAGGAAGAGATTTAGGATAGCCACTCCGTAGGGTCTTCCAGGATATATATGTCGGGGTTTGACTAGTATAGATTTAACCTGACAAGATTCTGTCTGTATAATATAAACAAATAAAGAACTGGGTTGTTCTGGGTTGCTCTTGTGCTGGGTGGACCAAGAAGGACCCCCCAAATTGTGCACATATTCTGTAAAGGGTTGTGCCACTTCATTCAAAATAATAGGAGAATCTGTAACACCAGATGAACCATACATCCCTAGTTCTTTAGTCTTGTCAGAATTAAGGTTAAGCCTGCTTTTTCCCAACCAGATCTGAAGAGCCTTCAAATACTGGGACAAGATCTCGACAACATCACCGGAGTGACCAGATTTGAGATATTTGGTTAAGTATCATCAACATATCGATGATTCCCTAAACCCATGCAGTAGGTGACACCCAGAATTCCCATGAAGATATTAAACATCAGGGATGAGAGTGTCAAGCCTTAGCTACCCTGCAAATTAGGGATTTGGGATTGGATTTTCCCCATCAATCAACACTGATCATAATGTATAAAGGAGAAAATCCAGCACAATACTATGCCTTATGCTCCAAAACTACATAGCTGGTCCAGAAGGATACCATGAATAAACACCACTTAGAGAACAAGAAGAACCAAAATTTTTGCCCCAGAAAAGGCTTTGTATGTATGCATGTATGTGCACATGGAAACAACTGGGAACAAGTTTAGAAGCAGCATGAGAAAATATGTGGCTACTTTAATGAGCGGATGGCTGAACCCATGGGGGTAAAAGGTGTCAGGGTATCTTAGAGCCAGAATCTCTATAGCAAATGGCAAACCACATGGCATACTGTCATGATGCAAGCTTTGACTTTTTGTATTCACAACCCAATGTCACACATAAATACAAAAGAATTTCAAATAAAAGTATGTTTTAACTGGAGACCGTGGGGCAATTACATTGAAGCACTAAAAAAAGGCAGTGGTTACCTATTCCTTCTTTATATATGTATTCAGTATTCAACTTAGAGTAGTCATGTGAGTGAGTACGGAAGATAGGCATTTGTTTTGGTATATATAACTGCAGAGTATTTGACTGAATGTAGCACATCGTGTATCTTGTGAGGTCAGTGAGGCTATTAGAGCATAACTAAGTGGTGATGGGCAGGACTACAAAGATTATGGGAGTTTTGAAAAAGCAAAAGGGAAATATTTCATAAGTGTATGAAATAGTTTTTTATGGAGAGTTATTGTTTTGAGAATTCTCAAACTGTTCCTGATTCCAAAAGTCTGTGTTTGCCTCCTAGTATCTTTTCCGGGCTTATCAGTATCCCTTTCCCTTAGCATTCCAAATACTTTATGGCTCAGCTGACAGTTTAGTTCTCCTGTGGGGATGTATTTGAGCTAAGGACTTTTAGCTCAATCTCTAAAATTCCCCTCTATAAGTTTGCGTTAGATGGAAATTACAGGCTTCTTTCTGTGAAGAAAGCCTGGAGCAATCTTGAAGGCAAATGGAAAGTAGAAAGAAGACTGGGGGAGGATGGATAGCCAGGGCAAAAATCCAAGATTTCTGTTTTGTCAGTGTTGAGTCTGAAGATGAGTGATAGTTGCAATAGGAGTTGTCGGATTATTGAAAGGGCCATTTAGGCAATTGAATCCAGCCCCCAGCTCCTTGCAAGAATATAAATTAAAACATTTATAACAAATGGTTATCAAGTTATCCTGTTACCCTGGGAGAACAGAAGAAAATTGGGACAAACCAAGATAAAATCTTGGGCATGTGGGGAAGACCCCAAAAACACTGACAAGCAGTTATTAATCAGGAGTTTCTTCCTTCCTTCTAATTAATTGTTGGAAGATTCATCTAACACTGATCTCAGAAAATCCAGAACTCTGCACATAAACACAAGCAAAAGATTATTGTTCTTTCTCTCCATCTTCAGGTGAGAAATGTTCTATTTAATTCTCCTTTCCAAGTGAGGTGATAAGATGCAAACGATACTCCTTGTTAGCACATTTGTGTTTGCATATGTATGAATGCTATAGCTGTATTTTCCCCACCTTGCAGTGATAGAAAGTTTCAAAATGTTTGACTCACTTCATGATGGCAAGAGTTGTGACTTCCCATTTCCCCTGCTGCCTTCTGAACTGTTTCATCTTTGTCTCATTGAATCAAATACAGGTAGTTCTTCATTTAAGGGTACAACTGGAACCCGAATTTCCATCTTAAATGGTTGTGGTCATAAGTCAAGTTGGATTTGATTTTACAACTAATTTATGGTGGTCATTAAGAAAATCCAGCTTCCCAATGGATGTGGGTTTTTTTCTGGAAAATGGCAAAAAATGTCATAAATTGCAGTCACTTAAGCACAGAACACTAACATTGTAAATGTGGGCTGGTGGCCAAGCATCCCAATTGTGGCCACATTACTGTGGGAGGTAATGCAATGGTTGTAAGTGCAATACAGCAGGGGTGAAATCTAAAAATTTTCCCTACCGGTTCTGTGGGTGTGGCTTAATTGGTGGGCTTGGCTTGATGGTCAGGTGACCGGGTGGGCATGGCCAATAACAATAAATAATAAAAATAATAAACAAAGCACACAAAATAAGAGTACCAAAAACCAACTTTCACACTTTACACACATACAACACAACACAACTGACTCACACACACACACAAAATGCCACATGCACCTTTGTGAAATTTTGTGTGTTTGTGTAGTCAGAGTGAAACACTACAGAAATACACCAAATCTCAGAAAGCTACACAAATATTTTATTTTATTATTTTATTTTATTTTTTTATATTTTTATATAAAAGCAGCTAAATTTAAAACTTCCTTAACTTTAAATTGCTATGCCTAAAAAAAAAATAAAAGTCCTTAAAAAAACCCCAATTAACTATTTTTTTAAAGCTCTCCCTCCCCCCCTTACCCAATTCAAGGGACAAGGCAGGCAGATTGAGTTGCTCACTGATGAGATGGATTGCAGGCCGGCAGATTGAGTTGCTAGCTGATGCAATTGATTGCAGCAGCCGAAGAAAGGCCGAAATAGTGAGTGAGACCAAAAGAAGCAGGAAGCTGCCAAATAGGCAAGTGGGGACCGGGCGGTTGGGTGGGCAGGGTGGATGGGGCCAGGGATTTTTGCTACTGATTCTCCAAACTATCTGCCCCCATCGCTACCGGATCGCTCGATCCAGTCCAAACCGGGAGCATTTCACCCCTGCAATACAGGTAGTACTGTGTTTTCCTGAAAAATAAGACCCTGTCTTATATTTTTCTGAACCCTGAAATAAGTGCTTGGCCTTATTACCATGCGCTCAAAAGCCTGATTGGGCTTATTATCAGGGGATGTCTTATTTTGGGGAAAACAGAGGAGGTCATTTTTTTCAAGGCCATGGTAATTTTGGAACATTTGTAAATAAACAGTCATAAGTTGAGGACTACCTGTATGTAATTCCTTGGTTGAACTGAATTTAATAAAGTGCTAAATTCTCACAGATGATTAATATTTATTTGATTGCTTGGCATGTTTTTAGCCTCAGATATTGTTTATGACCTTTTAGTTAAATAGGCCTATTTAATATTTGTTTTAAATTTGTTTTAAATTTGTTATTTATATTATGTATTATTTGTGTTTTTAATAAGGCTGTAAACCGCCCTGAGTCCTTCGGGAGAAGGGCGGTATAGAAATTAAACTATAAATAAATAAATAAAATGCTACATTCCTTGTAAGTTACTTATTATTTGATTGTGAGGTATACCATTTGTCCAAATATTATTGAATCAATATGTGTTAAATATTAATTATAGCTTTTATTTTGGACTTAAGAATACATAACCTATTTCTACAACTTACAGTGTTAATTGGCACGGTGGAAGATCTTAGCTTGTAACAGTGAAAAATATGAATGTCTCTCACCACTGTATTAAAAAAAACTTTATCTAAAGGTCATAGTGTGTAGCTATTATTGCTACAAGTTGTAAAAGAAAAGAACAAATGTGCTTCATTTTGTTATGGTAGTTTGAGATTGGAATCACACAGTAAGTACAGTTCAGGGCTGTTTTGCATTTTACTTATTTCAATGGAAGAACTAGTTAAAATGATGAAATGTAAATACATTTATCTTACACACTTGAAACATTGTATAGAGGCTGTGAAATAGGCAAATTACAGGTTGGGAATTATTTGGGGGTAAGGAATTAAAATAAAGCTAATAGCAATAGCACTTAGACTTATATACCGCTTCATAGTGCTTTTATAGCCGTCTCTAAGCGGTTTACAGAGTCAATAATCTGGGTCCTCATTTTACCAACCTCGGAAGGATGGAAGGCTGAGTCAACTTTGAATATTACCATAATTAGATAGGATATGACAAATTGGACATAACACCTTAGAAGTGATAGTGGAGACTTAGAAAAGGAAGAGGACAGCACAAATAAAATCAGCTAAAGTCTGGAAAATATTAGTATGGAAGCACAGTATAATATTAGGGATAGGGCGATATATGACAATTATGAATGATGAAGAGAAAATAGAGCTGAGTTTCTCTTGCACATATTAGCTCTGCTGAGGTGAAATTGTTCAGAGAGCAGCCACCTCTCCTCCCCTTTCTTCATCTTGTAAATGATACTAAACAGGAAATTCCCACAGGTACAATATGATTATCTCGACAAAGACTCTTTTACTACACCTGAAGGCTTCTGTGCAAGACAAAACTTTGGATCTGATAGAAGAAGCCTGTATAGCTGTCTTGTATCTGTAAAGGCTCCCAAATGCTGATAGTAGCAGTGAAGATCTCCTCTAACAAGATTTGGAGAGCAGAGGAGATGTCCAATTCGCCTCCTACATTGAATTCAACTGAATAGAAGTCATATTACTAAAATTCAGAGCTGTCCGATGAGGGTGAATGTGGGAAATTAGAAGAGAAAAAGTGAAGTACTATATTTCACATTGCATTGTTAGTCTACAAAAAAGACGTTTAACTAAGAATTAAACATAATTAATGAAGGCTATTCATTATTGTAGAAACTTAGCACCCCCCCTCCTAGAAGAATAAAATATTTTGAGGAGTATTAAAAAAGGCAGAATATTGTATTTCCCTGGATGAAAAAATGAGAAACATATTTTTAAAGACAAAGAGCAGCTCCCTGCAGCTCCCTGCCCCCAGCAGATATTTGGTGCCCATTGAGAAAGACTGGGCCAGCCACTCTACAAGAGAAAAGGCCTCCAGCTCTAGGGTGATGGGATTAAGACATGACCCTCCAGGACATAAAAGGATTATCTATCAGCAAACATGGCACAACCAAGCCCCTACATTACATCAGCCCAAGATTCAACCAAACCTGACTTCAAGACAAACAAGACCCACAGGGCCCCATGGGAGTCTGACAGCAACCAATAGAATACATTTCTTGCACAGGAACAGGAAGCTCAAGGGCAAGGCCCAAAAGAGGGTATAAATAGCTCTCATTCTCCACTCCATGTGTTCAACTACTCAGAATCACACGTGCTGGTGGTTCTGCTTCACCATTAAACCATCTTTCCAAACAGCCTCCATGTTTCCAGTGTCTTTCTCCCCACTTGGAACTGAACCCAGATGGACATTTCTTCCAACGTTATGATACCTGTGTTTTTCTTTGCGAATGAAACGCAGTATATCTCTCAATGTCATATGCTACAGGAAGTCTCTGAGAGTTTGTTACAGAACTGAAATTGGCCAATGTGAGAATAAGATACTGGATTTTATATTTTCTATGTTTTTTATTTGATCCAGTTCTTATATACTTAAGGAAGAATTTAGTCAGAAAGAAATGTTTCATCAATAATTTGAAAAGAAACTGTGAAATTATCTATATCACAATCTAGGGTACCTCTGCTGTTCACAGTCCAATAGCACTTCCGTCTTGCTATGGATTAATCTGAATTTGTTTCTCCTCATTTAAGCCCTTACAGACTCTCTACATCTAAGCCCTTACAGACTCTAGATACTAGTTCAAAGATCCCATGGGGTAGACAGACTGGGTAGCGATGTATAACTAATACGGAGATTGATGTCCTAACATTCACATGGATTAAGTAAATATTATTTGAGGAAGTATCATCCCTCCCTGACTCCATTATTTCAAACAAAGAATATCAAGTTTTTTGATCAGATTGTGAAAACCGCAGAGGTGATAGAATAGCTATCTTTTACAAAAAATCACTGAACCTAAAAAATATTCAAGTTGCACATAAACTTTCTCTTCCTGAAACTATTATTTATTTATTTATTTTGTCATAACAGTATACAAAGCATAAGCATGAAAATAACTATATAACATATAAGCATATAAATGAGTATTAGTATGTAATAACTATATTAATTGGATGTAATGACCTGTCCATTTTTATTGTATGCGACCTATCCATTAACACCACACTTCGATTCTTACTAATGCTACAGAGCCCCTGACTACGACATCACTCATGCAAATATGTTAACCACACTGCTAACATGGGCTACCTCTTGCCCATATCCTCTCATCTTCCTGGGTGACCTAAATCTACCTTTTATTAACTGGATAACGAATGTACAACTGAACCAATCCATACTACACCATACAACGCCGTTACAAACCTAGGTCTTGAACAACTAGTAACTAACAATACAAGACTTAACAACTCCCTTGACCTCATCTTTTGCAATAACACAAACTCAGTTTATGGACTATAAATAAAAGAACCCTTTTCC
This sequence comes from Ahaetulla prasina, assembly GCF_028640845.1. Classification (NCBI taxonomy): domain Eukaryota; kingdom Metazoa; phylum Chordata; class Lepidosauria; order Squamata; family Colubridae; genus Ahaetulla; species Ahaetulla prasina. The sequence continues at coordinate 112,840,903 of NC_080539.1, read as the reverse complement.
AACAGTGACCACTGCATGATAGACTTTTGTCTCCATATACGCCCTCACATAAATCATCATAATAATAGTACTCCTAACTACAATTTCAAAAAAGCCAACTATGACCTTATAAACAATGACCTCTCATCTCTTGACTGGCAAAATCTGTTCTCAACCTGTATCACTGCCGAAGACCACTATAAAGTTTTCCTACTTGAAATCAACAGAATCATCAAACTATATGTATCACAAATCACCACCAAAATAAAAAACAAAAACAAATTACCCATATCAATAAAAAAGCTTCAATCCAAAAAAAAAATCCCTCTGGAGAAGAAACAAAAAGGACTATGTAGCAAACTTCAAAAACCGCTACAGAAATATTTGCAACCAAATAAATAAATTTGCACCATTTACCACACCAAGCAAGAAGAAGACCTTCTGTGCACAAATTCCAATCGTGCTTTTTATAATTTTGTGAACAATAAACTTAAAGAATCAAGATCCATCCCACCACTAAAAGAATCTAACGGCAAAGAATGTAATGATGAAACAGTTAAAGCAAACCTCTTTAACACATTCTTTGGTTCAGTCTTTGTTAACAGTGATGGCTCATAGCCGACATTCCCCAATCATACCAACAATGAGTACAGCGACTTAACATATAGACTTCACAGAAGATAATGTTGAAAAAGCTCTTCGCAAACTGAAACCATCTTTATCTATTGGGCCTGATGGACTATGTGCATACTTCTTAAAAAAACTTTCCACTAATATAGCAGAACCCCTAAGTATAATCTTTGATAAAGCTTTTACAACTAGTTCCCTTCCCAAACTTTGGTCCTTAGCCACAGTCATCCCTATCTTCAAAAAAGGAGATCCCAGCCTAGTTGAAAATTACAGACCAATCTCTCTATGCTGCGTCACCTGCAAAGTAATGGAATCTATCATCAACCAATCCATTACCCTCCACCTAGAAACAAACAACCTACTCTCTAATAAACAATTAGTGGTTTCAGAAAAAAATTATCATGTAACTTACAACTTCTCCACTGCAAAAATATATGGACTACTAATCTTGATCAAGGCGAAGCAATAGATGCAATCTACATAGACTTCTGCAAAGCTTTTGACTCAGTAGTACATGATAAACTTCTCTTAAAACTAAAATCCTACGGCATTTCAGGACCTCTTCACAATTGGATAACTGCTTTCCTGTCAAACAGACAACAAGTGGTCAAAATTGGCAATGCTCTATCAAATCCTGTTCCTGTCAAAAGTGGCGTTCCTCAAGGCAGCATTCTTGGACCAACACTCTTCATACTATACATAAATGATCTCCGTGACCTTATCTCAAGTTATTGTGTTCTCTTTGCTGACGATGTCAAACTATTTAACACCACCAACAATACTATTACCCTTCAAAAAGACCTTGACTTTGTATCCGATTGGTCTAAAACTTGGCAACTCCAAATCTCAACCAGCAAATGCTCAGACTTACATATTGGAAAAAAGAACCCAAACACTAAGTACAAGCTTGATGGTCATTACCTTACAGATGACCCCTACCCTGTTAAAGACCTGGAGTTTTCATATCAAATGATCTAAGTGCCAAAGCCCACTGCAACTACATCGCAAAAAAGGCTCTAAGAGTTGTAAGCCTAATTTTGCATTTGCTAGACCTATTCTTGAATACAGCTCACCTGTCTGGAACCCATATCACATTTCAGACATTAATACAATTGAACGTGTCCAGAAATATTTTACAAGAAGAATTCTCCGCTCCTTTGAAAACAACAAAATACCTTATACCACCAGACCTGAAATCCTGGGATTAGAAAACTTAGAACTCCACCGACTCCGACAAGACCTGTGTTTAACACCCAGAATCATCTATTGCAATGTCCTTCCTGTTAAAGACTACTTCAGTTTCAATCGCAATAATACAAGAGCAAACAATAGATTCAAACTTAATGTTAACCGCTTCAATCTTGATTGCAGAAAATATGACTTTTGTAAGAGAGTTGTTAACGCTTGGAACACACTACCTGACTCTGTGGTCTCTTCTCAAAATCCCAAAAACTTCAACCAAAAACTGTCTACTATTGACCTCACCCCATTCCTAAGAGGACTATAAGGGGCGTGCATAAGAGCACAAAAGTGCCTACCGTTCCTGTCCTATTGTTTCCTTACATTATATCAAATTAATATAGTTATTGCATACTTTTGCTTATATATATGCTTATATGATGTGTTGTTGTTTTATGTTGATGCTTGTGTATACTGTTGTGACAAAATAAATAAATAAATAAAAAAGTAAGATATTTGAGGGAGATGAGTGAATCTTGTGGAATGTCCTAGTGGAGGAGCCATGGGTTCAATTGCTCCTTCCCTATAAAAACTGACTGGAACTGTCTACTCGTGTAGGAGCATAACCTATGCAAAATGATATTACCACCTTTCAGTTTTACAGAAATCAGAGGTGTAATTGCAGAATGCAGTTTGCCAGCATTTAATGTTTGTCTTCTGAATTGGCATCATAGAATTTCCTTTGGTAAATTCCTACTGGAAAAGCAATGAACTGTGAACCTGCTTGAGTCATAATTTTAGATGACCTCCTTGGCATGAAAATATGAAAAGAATCATGAATTTTAAATATAAAAGTTGCTTCCACCTATTTTCTTTGGCACATGTAACATGTACCAGTTTTAGATGATAAAATAAAGAAAATTATATATTATATGCACGAACTAATAATTTCATCCTTCTGTTAACACCAGTAATCCTTGGAAAGCTAGTCAGATGCTTATATTTGAGGGGATGTCATAGAGAAGAGGGAGTCAATCTATTCTCCAAAGCATCTGAGGGTAAGGCAAGTTGTAAAGGATGGAAACTTAACAAAGAGAGATCCAATCTAGAACTAAGGATAAATTTCCTGACAGTGAGAACAATTAAACCAGTGGAATGGCTTGCCTCTAGAAATTGTGGTTGCTCCATTACTGGAGGTTTTCAAGATGAGATAGGACAGCCATTTGTCTGGAATGGTATAGAGTCTCCTGCTTGAGCAAGGGCTTGGATTAGAAGACCTCCGAAATGCCTTCCAACACTGTTATTCTGTATTGTTACCATGAAAAGATGATTGACTGATGGCCTCTACAATTATATTCATATCTTTAGAGAAATGAGACACACATTTACAGAGAAGAAAGAATTAATACAACTGGTAAGTGAGACTAGAAAAACTGCAGAAAATTAATTATATCAATTTTTATTTCAGAGTGTTTTTTGATAAATAGCAGTATTCTTTTTCAGGAAAACATTTTAAAAACCCTTTTATCTAGATGACAGTCTTCAGTCAACTGAAATATTCATATACAGCTAGCCCTTGACTTACAACAGTTCATTTAGTGACCGTTTAAAGTTACAATGGTACGGAAAAAAGTGACTAATGACACTTTTCCCACACCTATGACTGTTGCAACATCCCCTTGGTCATGTGACTAACATATGAATGCTTGGCAACTGGTTCATATTTATAACAGTTGCAGTGTCCCAGGATCATGTCATGGTTACTAATTTAACAACTGCAATGATTCACTTAACTGTGGCAAGAAAAGTCATAAAATGGGACAAAACACAACAAATGTCTCATTTAGCAACCTAAATTTTGGGCTCAATTGTGGTCATAAGTCGTGAGAGCACAAAAGTGCCTACCGTTCCTGTCCTATTGTTCCCTTTATCATATCAATTTGATATAGTTGATGCATATTTTTTACATATATGTATATATTTTCTTCAAAATATGTTGTTCTATCTATGACAATTGTTTGTGCATACTGTTGTGACAAAAAGAAAAAAAAAAGTACCTGTATTGTATAAAGAAAATTAGAATAGAATTATGAATATTTAAATACATGAAAAGACATGCAAATGATCCAGAAGTGATGCTGAAATGATAAGAGCATTAAATCTATGAATTCTTAGTTGAAACTATTACTAAACAAATACATTTTTACTGTAATATTTCACCGTGTAGTTAAAAAGTATTTTTATTTTAATTTAAACTTGCGTATTATTCTGAATTTAAATGTCCTTTCAATACTTAATCTATTCCCTCTTCTGATCTTTACTTGTCATTTTGAAATATAATTCAAAAGTATATTTCTTTCCATATGTCTGCATGCACTGCAGTGTCTGCATGCAAGAAGATTAAAAAAAATGGAATAAGCTGTAAGTTGATTTGGCGTCTGTAACTATTGGAAGTAATTGTCAGTTGATACGGTTATAAAAGATTGCATTCATAGACACAGCTCAAGACTTCATTATACTGAAACAGAAAACACCATTACTTGTCAAATTAATTAAAGAGTGGGGTTTTTTTAATACTGTAGATCCAACTGACATTTTAATATCTATCAATTATTTTGTCTCAGTGCTGAAAGATTTGTGGAATACTGCTGCTGGGACCAAAGAATACTTCTTCATAGCACGAAATGAGCACTGTTATTACTGGGAAAAAAAAGGCAACGCGTCTCAAGGAATTTTTTTTTTGTATAAAATTTTTTTTTATTTCCATTTTCCAACATCATATTTATGTACAGTCTGTTATCCATCATTAATCATTAATTTTTATTTATTGCTGATTTGGGCCTGCCCGACTGCCACTTCCTTTCTTCACCACCTCCCTCTACCCTCTACTACTTTCCCCTCCTTCATCTCCTTCACTTTACTACTTCCTCTCCTCCTTCTCCTCTCCTCCCTTCTTCCACCCTTTCTAACCTTCTTATTCCCCTCCTCCTTCTCAACTCTTTCCTACCTACTTTCTTCCCTCCTTCTACTTCTCTCTCCCTTTTTTCCTGAAATGGCAGTCGGGCAGCCCCAATATCATTTCAAATTTTAATTTCATATCTTCAATCATTACTGTACATTAATAACCAATCCATGTATCATTTTTTCCCCCTTCCCCCCCTCCCCCCTCTTCCCCCTTCCCCCCCCCTGGACTTCCCAGAGCAAATACCAGGTATTATGACCAACAATCACAAGCTAACGTATACAAAGTATACATAAACTCCCACCCCTCTCTAAAACTTTAAATCCTCTCACAATAAAAATAAAGAGATAAGAAAGAATAAGAAAAAAGAAAAAAGAAAAAGAACAATACCAATACAATCCTCCCTTCACATATTACTTCTTCTTACAGTCCATTTTTAAAATTAGTCCATCTTCTCAAATTCAAATTTTCTCCACTTGTATATTCCTTCAAATTTCATAAGTCCATTTCTTAAATTACAGTCCATCTTCTCGAGCTCAAATTTTCATCACTTATATATTTCTTCAATTGTCATAACATTTATTGTCCGATCTTCCAATATTACTCCATCAGTCAAATATCATTACGAATAAAGTCTCTCAGATACAATATTTCCAACTTAACTTCATAACTTTTACTGTCTATAAACGTATCAATTAAAACAAATAATCATTTATTTTTATTTATTTATTTATAATTACATTTCTATACCGCACCATCTCCCGAAGGACTCAGGGCGGTTTAGAATAGAATAGAATAGAATTTTATTGGCCAAGTGTGATTGGACACACAAGGAATTTGTCTTGGTGCATATGCTCTCAGTGTACATAAAAGAAAAGATACGTTCATCAAGGTACAACATTTACAACACAATTGATGGTCAATATATCAATATAAATCATAAGGATTGCCAGCAACAAGTTATAGTCATACAGTCATAAGTGGAAAGAGATTGGTGATGGGAACTATGAAACGATTAATAGTAGTGCAGATTCAGTAAATAGTCTGACAGTGTTGAGGGAATTATTTGTTTAGCAGAGTGATGGCCTTTGGGAAAAAACTGTTCTTGTGTCTAGTTGTTCTGGTGTGCAGTGCTCTATAGCGTCGTTTTGAGGGTAGGAGTTGAAACAGTTTATGTCCAGGATGCGAGGGATCTGCAAATATTTTCACAGCCCTCTTCTTGATTCGTGCAGTATACAGGTCCTCAATGGAAGGCAGGTTGGTAGCAATTATTTTTTCTGCAGTTCTAATTATCCTCTGAAGTCTGTGTTTTTCTTGTTGGGTTGCAGAACCGAACCAGACAGTTATAGAGGTGCAAATGACAGACTCAATAATTCCTCTGTAGAACTGGATCAGCAGCTCCTTGGGCAGTTTGAGCTTACTGAGTTGGCGCAGAAAGAACATTCTTTGTTGTCCTTTTTTAATGATGTTTTTGATGTTAGCTGTCCATTTGAGATCTTGCGATATGATAGAACCCAGAAATTTGAAGGTTTCTACTGTTGATACTGTGTTGTCAAGTATTGTGAGAGGTTTACAGCCAAAATTAAAATACCCACACCAATACAATATAAATATAATAAATAACAATATTTAAAAACAATTAAAAACAAATATTTACTGGCCAAATCACTAAAACGGTCAAAGACCCATTAAAATTTCGCTAAAATATGTCTTAGGCTAGTCCCGCTCGATGAAATAATAAGGTCTTCAGTTCACGTTTGAAGGCCCGGAGGTTGGGGAGTTGGCGTAGCCCCGGAGGAAGCTCGTTCCAAAGAGCTGGTGCCGCCACAGAGAAGGCCCTCCCCCTGGGGGCCGCCAACCTACATTGTTTGGTCGACGGCACCCTGAGGAGGCCCGCTCTGTGGGACCGCATAGGTCGTTGGGAGGCAATCGGTGGCAGAAGGCGGTCTCGCAAATACCCCGGTCCTAAGCCATTTAAGTTACATCCATAATATAACAGTAAACAATTAACATCATTACATCCACAACATTATCTAAATTCATAAATTTTACTTTCCATCCTTCACAATTAAATAATATCATCCCATAGGTTTATACCTTACAAATAACAAATAACAAAAATCCTATAATTTATATCCTAAACAAATCAATTCTAGAAATTAACCATAATTATCATATTCACATCTTAAACATCCCCCCCTCTCCTATTCTATTTTCCATCATCTCCAAACCAGTTAACTTAGCATCTAACAACAAAGGATTCCCACTCTTTAAAACATTAATATAGAAATGTCTTGCTTTCATAACTGTACTAAGAAAATACTTTCTACCTCTAAAATTCACTGACAAACCTATTGGAACTTCCCATCTAAAATATATCTGATGTTTCTTAAACTCATCCACTAAAAAAGCAAATTCTCTTCTCTTTCTTAACATTTTAGGAGGAATTTACTTCATCATTTTTATATCTTGTCCCAATATTTGAAATTTATTTTTATAAAAGACTTGCAAGATTTCATAGCTAACCTTTTTAGTTGTAAAATAAATAACCACATCCTTCTGTAATCTATTTTGTCTTGCCCACCAAGAATTAACACGATAAATTCTTTCAATATTAATCTCAAAGTCTTCTGGCTCCACACCCCTTATCTGAGCAAAAGCTTGCGTAAAAATCTCTTTTAAATTTTCCTTCCTAGTTTTCCTCAACCCCCTCACCCTTATACCGTCTCAAGGAATTTTATAGGAACTACTACCAAAATGAGGCCTTTGCTAGGTGAGTGTGCAGTAACTATTAAATTGGGACACAATAGGAGCCTCTCTCCCTCTTTCCTGTTCTGTCTATATTAAAGGCATTTATTTATCCATTCCAAGTCCCTAAATTTCTGTTATAAGCTACTTAACAGAATATGTAATAACGTTTCTTGAGAGCTGAGATTTATTGCTGCGCCCTGAAGAATAGTATGATAGCAAGTGGTCTCTTGTGGCAACAAAAGGAGTAATAATTTTTAGCCCTCAGCAGTATCAGTTTGAATACTAGAATAGCAATGCAATCAAATGAAATAGCTGGACATTTTATATATGTTTATTTTAAAAAGCATATTGAAACAGGGCAAGATTTAATATGCTCTATGAACTCAGCTGTTCTATAAGTAGCCTGAAAACTTGGTAGGGCAAATCTTTAATGAATACATTAAGCAAAGAGACCTGGGAGTGATCAGGATTTTTACGATGTCATTTTTAGGTGTCTTCAGATTTTATCAAAGAAATGTGATTGTGGCATACAGGGACTATTTCATTATATCAAGGAGGCTATAGATCAGCTGAAATTACCATGGATAGTTTGTATTTCTGCAAAGATCCTGTTTTTTCAGTGTTACATTAGCCATTTAATTTTGGAAACCTTTTAAAACAAATATTCCTATGAAGTACAATGAATGGCTTGTTTTAAGGATTCTGGTAATTTGTGAGTATTTGCTGCCCCCTGCAGATTAAAGTGATTATTAAACCATTAAGCCATGAAATGCACTTTCCTCATAGCAGCTTTTCAAATGTTTGACAAACCAGCTTGTAAAAAAGTAAGTTGATAGTAGACTTTCAGTTAATCTAACAGCCTAGATGAAAGCCAACTATATCTTGATAAACTAATGCCAGCCAGGCTATCATGGAACAAAGGAAACTGCATAGGAATATCAGCACAATGAATTGGAAAAAGTGCATAATTCTCAAATAGGCTGTAAGTGCTTTCCCTATATTGATACCTGTGGATGCTGCATCAGGTCAGCCAGCCATGGATTGTTAGTTGCATTCAGTACTAGCTGATATTCTGGGCATCCTTGCTGTAACTACCTGGTTGACACTTCCTTTTATCTTTGTGTTCCGCAAGCGCCTAATAAATAGCCTTTACATGCGGAGTGAGAAGACTTAAGTTTCTTCATACTACCTAGTGCCCCCATTTCACTCACTAAAAGGGTAAAGGGTATATATAGGAGACTTCTGCCTCTGAAGTAGAACTCAGGAGGGGAAATTCAATCATAGGTTAACTATCACTACATCAGATGATACATTAATCCATTATTTCAGATAAGTTGACCATTAACAAGTGTTCTGAAAGGTTTGGCTTAGCCTACCTTGGTCCCTGCCATTTTTTAAAAATAGGCCTCTGATTTTCCTCTGAGCGTGCTGCTAAATGGTGGGTTTTGGCCATTTTGAGATAAGAAATATAAGGCAGTTAGCTCTAAACTTAACTAAACAAAAGTAACGAAAACAGCAACAGTAAACCTTCCAACACATAAAAATGATAATGAATTACTGGATCTATCCATGTATACACCCACCCTTCACTACCGTACTCTACAACTACTGTAGTGTTTTGTTAGTTAGCAACTCCTGATAGCCCATTCATTTAAGTTTACCGCTTCCATAACATTTGAATCTTAATTATATGCCACAGAAACATCTCACATTCATTTTGCAGCTCTTGTGAAACTTTGATGATTCTGAAAATTGGTTTTATTTTACATTCATATTTTAATAGGATCGTTTTCTGGATTTACAAATCAAATGAAGATTCCAAGATTATCCAAGACTGGAGTGTTCAGTTTGAACAAATTATGGTCAGATAGCAGGGGTGAAATGCTCCCGGTTCGGACCAGATCGCCCGATCTGGTAATGATGGCGGCGGGTGATTCGGAGAACCGGTAGCAAAAATCCCCACCCATGTCCAGCTGAGCCGCGCGATCATTAGAGGTTTTTTTTTTTAACTTTTAAAAGCATTTTTTCTTCCGCCAAAAAAATGCTTTTAAAAATAAAAAAAAAGCCTCTGATGATTGCCTGGCTCAGCTGGGATTGTCAGAATCTTTTAAAAGCATTTTTTCTACAACCTCTTTGGCCAAAGAGGTTGTAAAAAAATGCTTTTAAAAGTAAAAAACAAACAAACAACAGTTGACCACGCCCACCCAGTCACATTACACTCCCAAGCCACGCCTACAGAACCAGTAATAACAAATTTTACATTTCACCACATTTCACTATTTTGATACATAAATCTGTAGTTCTAAGTGCAAATCTAGTGAAACTGTTTCCATTATACTGAGAATAGTAAGCATAGTTAACCCTACTGCATACAGACCAAAGGAGTGAATCTCCGATATCTGACTGAGATTTGGAGCATTGCTGTGACAGCTGCTATATGACATTTATTCCTGGGATATCTGAACTCATCAGAAAGCTCATATAAAGGAACAGGTTAGAAGTGAGAAGGACATTCTTTACAGAAAGATTCATCTCTTTGTACTCCGGTAACCTTATGGTTCTATTATGACAGTGAACTGATGAAAGATTAATCCAATTCCAGCCTAAGGGAAAGACAACCTTTTTCGTCATTCTTCCCTTGGAGAATTATTCTGGTTTTGATATATGACAAGAGTCACACAGTCTGCCAAAAAAAAACAAGCATCTTCACAGCAGAGAAAGAGAGACTCTAAAACAGAAAATCTTTTAGACTTTACCATATTTTTCAGCTCAGACCATCTGGTTCTGCTGAAGGGTTAATTGCGGTTTTGAAGAGCCATAATAGCTAACTACCCTGCTTTTCTGTTTAAATGAAAATGCTTAAGATGGGTTAGAACAATCTGACATGAAACTACTTTGAATAGTAAAATATATCATAAATGCCTCTTTGTACATGCAGAACTTAAATAACTGTCTGCTTACTTGTTTAGCTACCAGGAATAGATGTCACTGAACCAAGAAAGACTGTTTGCACATAGAAGTATATATTAGGATCATAATAAACTTTGCGCTACACTTGAATTGTGAAATTTCTCAATTTCACAGCCTATTCTATTCTATTCTATTCTATTCTATTCTATTCTATTCTATTCTATGCCAGGCCAGGCCAGGCCAGGCCAGGCCAGGCCAGGCCAGGCCACACCAACCACACCATACCACGCCACTCTATTTATGTCACCTAAGTGATTCTGGGTGGCTCACAACAAATACCACCACCATCACCACCACAACAACAATCACATTCCAAACAAAAAGCAATTCAATTAGCACAAGCATACAAGCCATCTGTAAAACAAAACAAAAAAAACCTTCTCCACATGAAAAACACAAAAATAAGTCAGTGGCAGAATCCCATCAATTCAGTACAGCTATTGAAGAGGGTCCCCATTATCACTAAATCCTCAAGTACAACGGGAAATCTGAATCGCCAGGGTTTTCCTGAAGGCCAGGAGCATTGGTGCCAATCTAAACTCCAGGGGAATAATGTTCCAAAATATGACACATGCTCAGGTTTTATGAAGAAAGATTTGCATAATTTTTAGGTTATGGTATTTAGAAGAAAGTTTCCATGCTAAATTTCTTTAAGACTGCACCTTTAAAAATTATACATGGATAAGGATAGTATAGCTTACATGTAAGAGTACAAGTTGAGAGCTAGTTTATTTAAAAATTGTCTTCAGCTTTGTAAATTAGGTGACAAATTTACTCATCCTAGTTCCTTGAGCAAACTAAGTAAAACTTGATCTGGTAAGAACTAGGAAGGGAGACTTTCAGGGAACACCATGGTTGTAGGCTAGACTGAAAAGTTGTAAACATCCCTGTAGTGAAAAGCCACTTTCATGTTTTTGTTATGAACACTACGCAAATGGATCCAGTCTGAATCCAGTCCGATGGCGTTTTTCCCTTTCCCCCCTCTTATATCCCAGTAAATCAGTGGAGAGTCTCTTCCTGAATCGCTTCCTAGCTCACTACTACCTTCCTACCTAGAGCTCAAGGAATGCTTCTGCCTTTTGCTGACTGCTTCTGCATGTTTCCCTCAAGGCCATCCCCACGGGCACTCTACAAGAGTCGAGCTCACGATGAAGTTTTCTCTTCAGTTTGAGAAAAGAGTAACTTCAGGCCACTCAATAAACCTCTAATTGGTTAATATCCATGAAAAAAGACACTAACACATATTGAATATATGCCAAATAAAATCAAAGTGTTTTGAAGTTTTCTATATTTGCCATTGCAGAATCAAAAGTTCTTATGCAATAGCAATGCTCTTCCTTCGTTTTTTTTTAGAAGACTTTCATAAGCACTCTTGAATCTCTGTGGCAGGGGCAGGCCCTGCATGTGAATTACCTACTTGTTCTAACACTGTACTGACATTCGATGTATGAACCTCAGAGATGAGTAAGATGTATCCTTTTTTTGTTTGGAAAAACAACATAACTACTGAAAAAAACGACTGATGGTGATGTTCTGTCTCCGTCCTCACTTTGGAGTAACGAGCTGGCCTACAGCCAGTGGGTTCACAGCTCCTATCAGTCCTGGCCGAGAAAACACAGCTGCCTGCCAAAAAGTTCAAACAGATTAAGACTTCAGCTCACTTCGACACAGTTCAGCTAATTTGCTTCCTGTGGAACTGAGAGCAGTCCCAAAGCTTCTTATATATCCTGTGGAGTGGGGCTCCTGCCCCACCCTTCCCTTTGATGACGCCGCCTCTCTAATCTTCTGAAGCATGGGTCGATCCAGGCTTGATTAGTATGATTATCAGCTGCGTCTGAAGGTGTAGCCTGAGGAAGGGAGGAATCAGGGGGTGTCGGCCTCATTACATCCTCCGACTGGCCTGGTTCTGGCTCCTGGAGCCGGGCCAAAGGAATCGGTGCTTCTGAGGTAAGCCTTACTGGCCCTTCCCCCTCACTCTCAGAGTCACTTTCGGGCATGGGGCCAGGTTCGGGAGCTGGAGCCACAACAGGAGAACCTATGGCAAGTGTGCCAGAGGTGGCACGCAGAGCCCTCTCTGTGGGTACTTGTGTCATCACCAGCTTCTCTTCCAGGTTCCGTTGCACACATGCATGCCGGCCAGCTGCTCTCTTCCGAGTTCCGGCGCTCTGTTACACGGACAGGCACCCACACACTCCAGTTTTGGCACTCAGTGCCGAAAAAGTTAACCATCACTGCCCTAGGGCTTGAATTACTTTATTTTACATTCAGAATAAACTGTAAATGTCAAATTCTTCAGCCCGGCTGAAGAAAAGGCTAAATAAAGCAGCCCATTACCTGAGTTATTGTCCTTTCTCTATGAGAACGGGAGGTTTTGAAGAGCACCACGGGCATCCTTGACCTTTCCAGAAATGTGGTAGATTTATCAACAGGTAAATGGGGGCAACACGATGAAACAACTGAAGACAGGATGAACTTAAAAAAGCCAGACTACTGCCAAGAGCAAGACAAAACATGATTTCTATAAACAATTCAGTTTGGATAACAAAGACTGGAGCAAGTCAGCCAGATATGTGGCCTCAGGTGAGATTTGAATGAAGCATGTCTTAACTCCAGAGACCTGGAAGCAAAATTTTTAAGTAATTAAAGGAGAAGCCCACTGACACTTCCTTCTGGGAATTGCTGTGGGAGAGAGGGCAGGTGGAATCTTTGCTTCCTAGGGGTTCTGCTCAGGAATACAGTTTTCCCTACTAATAACAAAGAGAAATAGCAATCCTGGTGAGGATTACTGGAGAAGAGATGCTGTAACTCCCCATCCATGCCGCCCAACCTAGATAACTTTCCTTAAGATTCAGGAGAAAGAACCAGGTTGAAATATCACTTCAACAAGCAATTCAGAAGTAGTCAAAGATTAGCAATAGCACTTAGACTTATATATACTGCTTCATAGTGACTTAAAGCCCTCTCCGAGGATCAGCATATTGCCCCCAACAATCTGGGTACTCATTTTACCCACCTCAAAAGGACGGAAGGCTGAGTCAACCTCGAGCCAGTGAGAATTGAATTGTTGGCAATTAGCAGAATTAGCCTGTAATACTGCATTCTAATTACTGTGCCACCATGACTCTTACTAATTTGCTACTATTACTATTTTTCTGTTGATATTAGAAGATTAAAAACTGTAATTTTGGCTAGAATCTGTTGGGGATCGAAAAAGGGAAAGACAAAACCATAGTCCTTCAGTGGCCTTGATCAAGAGGTACATTCCTGACAAGGCAGTTGATTGCTGATCCCTCAGATTCATCAATTCATCCCTACTTTGTGCAAGTAAAGTTTAGCACATAGCTACTAGGAAAAGGACCTTTTAAATAGTAGCACAGAGTTCATGGAATGCCTGTCAGCTTCTAAATGTACCTTCTTTTAGATACCATGAAAAATATTTTCCTTTCCAAACAGGACTAATGTTCAATAGTGCTTATTGTTGATCGATAATGGCAATCTTTGTTGTGGCTGCTTTTATTGACAATATTTTATCTCCTTCTTAAAGCATATATAAATTTATGCCCTTATAGCAGGGGTGAAATCCAGCAGGTTCTGACAGGTTCTGGAGAACCAATGGTGGAAATTTTGAGCAGTTCGGAGAACTGGTAGTGGAAATTTTGAGTAGTTCAGAGAACCGGCAAATACCACCTCTGGCTGTCCCCAGAGTGGGGTGGGAATGGAGATTTTGCAATGGGATTCTGCAGTATCCTTCCCCTGGAGCAGGGTGTTGGATTCATTGCATGAAATGGAATTTGGAATCTAAATTTCTTAGAGATAAGTGACCACATAGTATGGTAATTGGATATGATGCAAAGCACTTCTTGATAAACTTTATTTGTACCTAACCAGAGCAAAAAACAAGCAGTAAAAAGCAATATTTGTCAGCCTTACAAGGAGAATCAGATCTGGAAGCTGACTGCACAGGAAGATTAGAGCTGTAGTATATTGAGAAAAATCTATAAACCTGGTTCAGATTTACCTCCCTTTCTTTTCATAGCCAGGGCATCAGGGAGGAACATGCCTGAATTTATTCTGAACATTATCTTGCTTCCTGAGACTAGAGAAATGTTTCAACCCTTATATACTGGTTCTTGTCTATTTTCCTTACGTCATCTCCCTGGTTCTCAATATCCTTGTTCCATTGCTTGAGAGTTTTAAAACTTATTCAGATTGGACAATAGAGGAGAAGGCTTGGCCATTGCTATGCTAGAGACAAAGAATTGGAATCAAATAAACTACAATGTCCATATGCTATGGGCCAATTTATAGACCTACATAGAGCTCTTAAATCCCTTTTGTGTTTTTGATAGCTCCATTGTTCTGCATTTTATGACTAACAGGTAAATGTTTGAAGAGAAAAAAAAGCATCACCTCTAGGAAAGAGGTAATTTCTGTCACTGGATTGCATCCATATGATTTCATTCATGCATTCTGTGCAAATCTCCACATCATGTTCTGATCAATCATCAAATGAGATATGTGCAAAGCACTTCCAACGAACAGCTTAGTACTTGGAGTTAATCCAGTTTAAAATTCATTCACAATGGCGCAGCTCCAAGGAACTTACTTCATTAAGCGACTTTAAGGAAAGAAAACGTTCAGCGGTAAGAATTATTGGTAACAACATCTGGAAAACAGCAAAAATATTATGTTTCTAAGGAGCTGAGTGTTGCTGTGCTCCTGAAACTTTATGTATAGCTAGCAATTTTGTGTGATGGTGGAAGGGGCTGCTGGAGAGATTTTTCTACCAAATTTCAAAGGCATTAAAGTGTTCCTTGCATCCTTAAAAAAAAAAATACTGCAGTACAGTATCTGGAATTTCACAAAAAGAGAGTTTGCAGTTGGTGCTCTGGTATCCAGTGTTTCCTATAATTTTTATACCACTGCAAGTAGTCCTCAATTTACAACCATTTGTTTAGTGACCATTTGGAGTTACAGCAGCACCAAAGTAAGTGGCTTATGACTGTGATTTGTGTTTAATGATGGTGGAGAGGAAAGGCTGTAAAATCAGGCACAACAAGAACTGCATGGCTTAATAATGGAATTTCTAGTCCCAATTGCAGACATATGGTAAGTGGAGATTACCTGTACCCCTTGATTAGTTTAAATGAAAAAAAATAATAATAATAGATCTTTTACCTGATTTTGTCAAATTTGCACTTTTACATTCTTCTACGTTAGTGAATGTTTGTCTTTGAATCATATAAAAATGCATAAATGCATACTTGTGGATACTCTTGGATAAAGATAAGATTTTTCTTTGATAGGATTTTGGGGAAGGGGCTTTGGGTGGTAGTGATTCAGTGTATTTTTGTAGGAGATACTAAGATTTGCTATGATTCTCACAGATGAAAATTTTTTGGGTTACAGGCATTTCTTTTTCATTGTCATAACCATTTGGTGACAAGAAGAAAAAAAATACTCTTAGAAATTTTTTTTAAATTTTTTTTTTGCTGTCCTGGTAAAATGGAAAAGAACCTAATTGCTCAGCAAAATTATGTAAAGCCAGCCACGTTCAGGTTAGAACTAAAAAGTGCAGATAAAATTACAGGCTGACAGTCTCTATCTCATGTACCAGAAATGACAAAGGCATTCATGAATTTTCCATCAAATTCCTAACAAGATGAAACAGTTTGAAGATGATACTTACTATATTTAATCGCCACTGCCTCCAGTAATCTCAGATGAAATTGTATTAATCTAGTTGCCAGGGGAAGCAAGATTTTATTTAAGAGGCTGCTTATTAGCCACTACGTGACATTTTTTGAATATGCAAAATAAAATTACCAGTCGTTAGTCATCATTTCCTGCTGGCTCTGTCATCTTTTCTGGAGGCAGTCTTTCAACTTTAAAAGCATTGACAAATGGCCTGTTAATAATAGGGAGGTCTCCTTGAATGGCTAACTCCTCTCAAGGTGCAGTAAACAGACAAATTATGAGGTTAGAGTTCAGATCTGTTTTCTGTGATGAGAAATTTAAATGATTGCCTCTAAAAATAATTGCCGACACCATCTGATGCTTCTTTTGCCAAATGTTCTCATACACAAGCTGTGTGCTATATACATACTGTACATGTTAGATTTAATAAATCACATTCTCAAAGAATCTTTTCACAAGCAAAATTAATGAGGAAGCCATATTCACTTAACAACTGTGTTACTAATTTAACAACTGCAGAGATTCGCTTAACAATTGGGGCAAGAAAGGTCATAAAATGGGGAAAAACTCAACAACTATCTTGCTTAGCAACAGAAATGTTGGGCTCATGGGTGGTTGTAAGTCAAGGACTAACTATATTTCAGTTCCTCCCTCTCTCTCTCTCTCTCTCTCTCTCTCTCTCTCTCTCACCAACTCTCTGTATAGTGCAGCCTGAACCTGTGGTTTTGTAGACAGTCATGTGATCTATCCTTCTTGTGAAGTTGTAAGCCTCTCTTGTTCCATTAACATCAGCAGATCAGAAGTTTCAGCCACACATTATTTAATAAAGAGAAAGTATCTGCTGAGATTCTCAGAACAAGGCTAAACAGCTGAGACGTTATAACAGACCATAAACTCTGGTAACTGTACTTCTTTCCTTTAAAGTATATAATGTTTAGCTGAGAAATCAATTTAATATTATTTTTACTTTAGATGTTCTAATTTTTTCATTTCTCTAGAATGTTGGTGGAAAATGTTACTAAAATCAAAGAACACAATCTGGGCTTGCTTTTTTGCTGCCTGTTTGTAACTTGCTGCAGAACACCAGTGATCATTAATGCTAGAATTCATCTGTTTGGAAACAATGGTAAACTGTTTCCTATACAATTTACCTCGGATTAAGTTCAGGTGGGCTTATTCCAGCTAAATACTCCAGATGCAGAGGTGGGTTTCAACAGGTTCTGACCAGTTCTGGAGAACCAGTAGCGGAAATTTTGAGTAGTTCAGAGAACCGGTAGTAAAAATTCTGCCTCCCAAATCCCAGCTGATCGGGAGGAAATGGGGATTTTGCAGTATCCTTCCCCTGGAGTGGGGAGGGAATGGAGATTTTACACTATCCTTCCCCTGCCATGCCCACCAAACCATGCCCAGCAAGCCATGCCACGTCCAGCAAGCCACACCCACACCCAGAACTGGTAGTAAAATTTTTTGAAACCCATCACTGTCCAGGACCCCTCTTAGACAGAGATGGGCAGTTTAGAAATACGAAATATAAATAAGTAGGTATATGATGCAACTTTTGCCCCATGGTGCTTGGAGTTGATTTTCCCCTAGAGCAGTGATGGCTAATCTTTTTGCCATCGAGTGCCAGGAGGGGGTGGGGTGGGGTGGGTCACGCGCATTCATGCCCACATCCATAATTCCATGCACTCCACCCCCACACATGTGCATGCGACTCTTCCCTCCTCTCGACACGCGATGGCTCGGTAGGCCCGTTTTTCTCTCTTATCTATCTCCAGAGCCTCTCTATGAGTCTGGGAGGGTAGAAAATGCCCTTCCTCATTTCCCTGGAGGCCCTCCGGAGGGCAGAAATGGCCCGTTTACCAACTTCCGGTTGGACACGAAGTGACATTTTTTGCTGTCCCCAGGCTCCAAAGACTCCTAGGGAGGCTCTGGGGAAGGGTGGGAAAGGCAGTTTTCCACCCCCCCCCCAGACTCCTAGAGAGGCTCTGGAGCCAGGTAAGAGAGAAAAACGGGCCTTCCCCACCACCATCCAGGCCCAGAAGGCCCAAAAATCAGCTGGCCAGTGCACGCATGTGCACCAGAACTGAGCTCGTGTGCCCACTGATTTGGCTACATGTGCCACCTGTGGCACACGTGCCATAGGTTCACCATCACAGAGTTTTCTTAACAGGATCTCTTTCAGCTTCTGTAGAATTTAGTTTACAACATCCTGTTGGCAAATCTTTCATTAGCAGGAGGCTCAAAGGTGTGATTTTCCTGGGTGTGGGTGGGCACTACAATAAGAAGAAATTTCCTGTATCTTGCTATGAACTTTTTGTATTTTTTAAAGAAACTGCATGCAGATACACACAGTAGGAAAATGGCTTTAAGCTAGATAAATCACCCAATCCCCAAATATACTTTCTCAGGGGAAATAAGCTATCAGCTAACCAATAAAATACTTCAGAAACAAAGGCATGATGATGTTTGAGACACTACGGGTTAGTAAAAATTGTGATGCAACCACATTAGATAATATCTGGGAGAAAGTAGATAACAAACATTTTAGAAGCACTCCGTAAACATTTTTCTTAAAATATCACTCCAAAAAGCCATTGAATTTGCTCCAATATTCCATCTATGTCAAGTCATCCAATCGATGACTTGATATAGTGATTAAATGTATATTGTAACTTGAATATATTTAATAGAGTAGTTGAATCCCTAGCCCTTAGGGTTGCTCTATTGCCTCCAGTATCATAATAAGTAACCTGTGCTTCAGTGGAATTGTCTGCTGGTTTTTGTCTCTCTAAGCAAACTCTTGGGAATTTCTCTAGTAAGGTACAGCACATGTCAAAAACACAGTATGTTGTACTGATTAAGATGCTCAGTTGGAAGCAGGGAGACTAGTATACTTTCAGCCACACTGGATGAATTTAGGCCAGTCACTTTCACAGTCCAACTGATCCTACAGGGTTGCTATTATGGAAAAAATAAGAGGAGGGAGCACTACAGTGTATGCTACCTTGAGTTTTTGAACAATTATGCAACATAAATGTAACAAACAACTCTTTTCTACTTAGTTCCCCAAAACCACTCACTGCAACGATCTTTGTAAAATTTATTTTTATTTTTATTTTATTTATTTGTTGAGTACGTATCAGATAATATATATAAGCATAAGGATGAATTGAATACATAAAATGAATACAGTTAAAGGGAACATTAGGCCAGGGACGGTAGGCACGCTGGTACTTTTATGCACGCCTCTTACAGACCTCTTCGGAATGGGGTGAAATCAACAGTAGACAGTCTTAGGTTAAAATTTTGGGGGGTTGGGGATGAAACCACAGAGTCAGGTAGTGCATTCCAGGCATTGACGACTCTGTTGCTGAAGTCATATTTTCTGCAATCGAGTTTGGTGCGGTTCACTTTAAGTTTGTATCTATTATGTGCTCGTGTATTGTTGTGGTTGAAGCTGAAGTAGTCATTGACAGGTAGGAAATTGTAGCTGATAATTTTATGAGCTACGCTTAGGTCATACCGAAGGTGGCATAGTTCTAAGTTTTCTAAGGCCAGAATTTCAAGTCTGGTGGCATAAGGTATTTTGTTGCGAGCAGAGGAGTGGAGGACTCATATTTTCTGGTTCCTTGAATCTTCCTCTTGGATCAAGCCTCAATTGGCTGGTCCTGACCACATTCTCTTCTACTTGCTAAAGTTTCAGTCTTCCTTCAGCCAATGCACTGGGCAATTTGGAGGTCTTCTAGTCCAGCCTCCTGCTCAAGCAAGAGATCCTATACCATTCAGACAAGTGACTGTCCAGTCTTTCTCTTTTTGAACCCTGGCCAAACATCCCAACTGTTTGTTTGAATTTATGATACCCCACTCTCCAAGCTGTTCCTCTCCCCTTGTTAGCTACAAAGAGTAGAATGCCAACTATAAAGAGCTTGAGAGAGAAATGCTTTCTCCCTTTATTTCTTGCTTATTAACAAGTAGTCCGTCAGTGAGTCAGGCAAAGGAGAAACAAGTCCCTGGTTTACTGATCTGAACACCCAGTGGTGGGATTCAAATAATTTAACAACCGGTTCTCTGCCCTAATGACTGGTTGGATGGGCGTGGCCATGGTGGGCATGGCCAGGGGGTGTGAAAGGCAGCACTCGGCCTCCTGCACCCCCATGGGAGCAAAAATGGGCCATGGGGGGAGGCGCCACTCCCCGGCCCCCATTTTGGGCCTAGTAGGCCTCCTTGCAGCCTCCTGGGAGCAAAAACGGGCCATGGGGGTGGGTGGGCTGCGCCGCACCCCCGTGCCCCGTTTTGGGCCTAGTAGGCCTCCCTGCAGTTTCCTGGGAGCAAAAACGGGCCGTGGGGGTGCACCCCGCCCCGTGCCCTGTTTTGGGCCTAGTACGTCTCCCTGCACTTACCTGGGAGCCAAAACGGGGTACGTGGGAACTTCTGGAAGGCGAGGAGCGGGGCCAGCCAGCAATTTAACAACCGGTTCGATTGAAGTGGGTGTGAACCAGTTGAATTCCACCACTGTCAACACCCCTGCTTGTCTTTTTTTTTTCCTATCTCTGCTCTTAATTGCTGCATCTAAAATTTGTTTTTCAACAACTCTGAGCTGATTCTCAGGGTTCCAGAAAAACCTCTTCTGCATAAAAAAACCTCTGAAGCCATTGTCTTTCAAAGTTCTTTACTAACATAAGGAAACTGGCACACGATGAGTGAAATTCCAAAACTGAAACTTCCGGATTCTTTTCCCAGTTATACAAACCCCAAGAGTCCCACCCGCTAACCCCTTTGCCGGTCACATGGTCCAACGTTCTTCCACTTTATTCGAAACCTCTTCTTGCCACTCCTTCTGCAGATGTGAATACAATCCGACCTTGACCGCTTGAAGAATGTTACCATACCCCTCAACCCCGCTTCTTCCCCTCAGGGGAGAAATGTGGCAGTGTCTGGAAACCTACGGCCTAGTATGGTTTCCAGGCCTGACACTCTGCTTAATTCCAGAACCAGCTCCTCCCCCCACCTTCCATTATTTTCTGTCATCCCATTCCTGACATTTAGGGGGCGATTAAACTGTAATCTGTGATTATCACATTCTTTAACAGCAAAGGCAATCTGTTTCTCTTTCCTGTGCCCTGCAATCTTATCAGCCTTATGTTTTAAAGATTTCCTAGCATGCACCAACTTTGTTGCAACCATTGGGTTGCGCAACAATATTATACACACCAACATCTTGTTTTCCATTGACAGAGGTAGTTATGGTGCACCAGATCAGGCTGAAGATTATGACCCACAGTAGTTCAACAACAGCTGGAAGACCACAGCGGCTTATTGCTTCTGTATTGTGCTTTGTTTTAGATACAGAGCTTGAGGAATGATCCTCTTTAAAGTATCTTTCAGTTTAGAGTTGAAGAGAATTTTGTATTAACCTGTTGTGGGAACCCATGGCCTACTTATTAACCCTCCAGCCCTGTGAAGGGAGAGTTGGCATTTAACAGTCGCCTCACTATTTCCTTACACTTCTGCGAGGTTTTTCTCTTCTGCATCAGGCACTTTAGCAAAATGAGTCATTTAATACTTACAGCAATTTTCTACTGAGAGCTGAATGAGTACAAGAGGGCACATTAGACTTACAAATATCATAAGGCAACATAAGTGCTCCGTGAAAACCAGGCAAATTAAAAACAAAGATGACGATAAAATCAGATCACAACTGAAGAGAGTAAGTAAAATTAGAAGACTAACACATTTTGGATGACTTGCAAGACTCTCTTGATGCCGTTTATAACTGAAATGTGCTTTTAAATGATACTTTATGAAACTGCTCTTAAGGTATGTGTGTTGGTGACATAATGAAACATTCTATTGCTTTGACTCACGCAGCCTGAAATCATTTCCAAACACATTTCCTGCTCCTCTGTAGGAAAGGTCTAACATCCTGAAAGCTCTTGAAAAAAACTCCATTTTTTTTGACGTCTTCCATTGTTTTTCTGAATAATAATAATAATAATAATAATAATAATAATAATAATAATAATAATAATAATAATAATAATAATAATAATTTACGCCAAATAATTATTTGGTTTACGCCAAATACCTGACCTTCGGACATTTCGTCGTGAACTCAAGACTCATCTTTTTATCCGCGCGGGGCTGGCTTAAATTGGGATTTTAATGTTAAATTTATTAATTTTAAACGGGGTTTTTTTAGTATGGTAAATTTTTAATCACTGGGCTAATTTAAATAAGTTTTTTAAATCGTATTTTAAACTTGTATATTGTATTGTCGGTTTTATTATGCCTGTACTGAGTCCTTCGGGAGAAGGGCGGTATAAAAATCAAATAAATAATCAAATAAAATAAATAAATAAATAAATAAATAAATAATAATAATGTTTTAATTTGTATACCGCCCTTCTCCCGAAGGACTCAGGGCGGTGAACAGGCAAATAAAATACAAACAGAAACATACACCATAATTAAAACAACCCTTAAAAAACTGATTCAAGTATGCCAGAAATTTAAAATAACCTTAATATAAATAAATATAAATGTGGAGGAAAAGAAAAAAAAAGGTACAAACTCCTCTATTTTGTACTACAGTTAATCCTCGTCTTACAACAGTTTTAAGTTACAACACTGAAGAAAATAACTTATGACCTTTTTCACACTTACGACTGTTGTGGCATCCTCATGGTCATGTGATCAAAATTCAGATGATCGACAACTGACTCATATTGATGACGGTCTTGGGACCATGTGATCCCTTTTGGCATCCTTCTGACAAGCAAAATCAATGGGGAAGCCAGATTCACTTAACAACCGTGTTACTAACTTAACAACTGCAACGATTCACTTAACAGCTGTGGCAAGAAATGTTGTAAAATGGGGCACAACTCACTTAACAAACGTCTGATTTAGCAACATAAATTTTGGGCTCAGTTGTGGCCATAAGTTGAGGACTATCTGTATTAGTCTTTTGCTGCATTCAGTGACAAAGGAGGTCACTGCAGCTTTCTAAAGCTCAAAGGTTAAATACATACGGTTAGGTCTCTGCATTAAACAGCCTGCCACATAGTTTTATTAGCTGGATCATGTGCTGCATTTTGGCATTCTACAGTAATACAGATGTGTATATACAGTCTGATGAGGCCTTCCATTTGTTTTTTCTCCTCTTGATGCTATTTTAAAAAGATCTATGTATAAAATACAGGGCTCACGAGCAAACATTCCTGTTTTCTTTGAGATATTATTTGCATGGGGTGATAACTCACCCACATTTAGTGCCAACTCAAGAATATATGGCACCCCTAGGTCACCTTAACTGATGGTGCCTCTTTCTGTCAATGCAAAGATTTGCATTAATAAAATAGCCTTTGTTTTTGGAAAGAGGGGCAGCATTGGTTCCCCATAAGTTTTGGCATCCTAGGCCTAGGCCAATGCCTACTCAGCCTTAGCCTAAAAGCAGCCCCACTCTCAACAGAGAAAAGAGAATCACAATCTGTTAAAAAAAGTCCCAAGCAAGAATTAATTGTAGTTTCAGTCAGACCTCTAGATCAATATTCATTCCAATGTGACACGTTGTTTCAGAGAAACCCCAAGCAACTGATTTCATAAGAATGGACTTTCCCAAATTGAAATGAGTAAGTAGAGATTTATTATGCACATGAATAAAATGACATGATTAGGAAAATAAAAGCTAAGTATGAAAATCATTAATTATTTGTATTCAATGGGCCCAAAATAGCAGATGTTGAGAAGGAGGTATGTTGGCATCAGCTAATTCATCACCCAAAAGAAGATAGTTTTGTAGGCTACAAGACTTATAATCACATAGACTTCATGACTCTAATATTATTATAATCCTTCCCCCTCACCTGCCTTTTGTATCATCTTGTTTGCTGAGACATCTTAAAATCTTGCACTTTTGATGATCTCTGCAGAGACTTAATCAAGATGTTCTAACATGAATCTGAAAGTATTTTACAAGTATTTTATAGAATAAAAGCCTTGAATAACTTCACAAAGTCAGGTGATGGCAGCAAAGAGCTACCCATTTCAATAATTTAGTGAATTCTAAACTACAAGAGCATGTGTGGTTATTCATTTTTCCCTTTTTCTAGTGATGTAGGCATGACTCAAAAGGGAAATGTATCCATTTCAGTTTTTCATTTTTCTTATCTTCAGTTTGACAGTTTCAGTTTCCACATTAATGTGCAGTTTGTGAGAGTGTGTGGAGGTAAATCTTTGTGAAACTATATACATATTCAACTTTTAGTACATACTTTTCCCAAGTTGCCAGGAACTTTTCCCAATATACGACTTTCACCAATATATACAGTATTGTGAGCAATTTTTTGGGGAAAACAGCATAATTATATTTGGAGAAAGGTGCATTTAAAAGATAACTGTGTATTGTTTTGGTTTTGTTTGGTTTAAAACTGTACAATTGGGTAGGTTGCAGTAAAAATGCAAACTGAAAAGAAAATGTCCCTTATTCTCATCAATGTCCGTTTATTTTTATTTCTCAACAGAAGAAATCCCGGTTTTCTGATTTAATTTTGATGATCACATCACTGCCAACTATAATGAAAAGCAGAGGTTTTCCAACTCCATGGCACCATGACATAGTCTTCTGTTTCATAAGGAAAATAATGCATCATGATGGGATATGAAATATGCTCAAGCTGCATAGAATTGGTAGGCAGGCTCAGCATCAGGATCAGAAGATGGTGACTTCAAGGAAGAAGCCTCACCGAAAAATTTCTTTTCATTTTTTATGGGTACAGTTTGGAACAAGAAAAGCAGTTTTGGTAAGAGGGAGAGAAGCCAAGCCTACTGTCTGACGTTAATTGGGAATATAGGCTGCTCTTAGAGTTGTGGATGTTATTAGAGTTGTGGATGATGAAATTAGATGAAGAGCTTTTCTTGAAAGAGGGAGAAAGATGGCAGAAGGCAAGAATGACACGATCCTGGCTGGTGCCTTGGGTGACTTTTTACAGTAGACTGAGTTGCCTTTATGCATTGTTTGATAATGAATGATAATGCATACAAAACCATTGAAGGCTTATCCTGGCACCTGAAGCCCCCAAATGGCTTCTGGTGCCATAAGCTCACTGCTTGTGTCCAGGCAGAGTGGGAAACAATTCAACCCTCCTCAGATCTGCTCCTGACTCCCTGAGTCAGTTGTGTCTTACAGTTGGAAAATTGATGATGCACGGAGGGAGTCACCCTAGTAAAAGCTGGACAAATACCTGAGTTGACCAACTACCTTCCTTCACACCTGTTTCCTTGAAAAGATAAATCTACCATTTTAAATAGTAGTTGGGTGAGCAATCATTTCTTATGGCAATGCTTTTGTTAAATGCTTAACTGTAGCCGACCCAATAACTCAAGAACCTTACATCATTTCATTTATTTATGTCTTATGACTATACATATGCTCTCATTGAAGCTTGAACCACACAGTACCACGGTCAGTGGCATCAGTGAGAATCAGCCAGCTTGTCTGCCTGTATCCTAGCCCTGGTTGGATGGTGAACCTTATAGGCTATGCCCACTGTCACGTGATCAGGCTTCTGGTCCTATGTAAAAAAGTTACCTTGCTCTTCTCCCTCAGAAAAAAAGAGGTTGCAATGAGGAGACAGGCTTTGATCTGGCAGCTGTCTACTCACTTGCGTATGCATCTGCACGCATTAAATCTCATTTTCATTATAGAGGGTCATCTCAAACAACCATGTCTGATTTTTGTGCATGTGTTGTGGTCCTCCAGCAGTCCGCGGACCTGGCCATGGAGTCAGACAGTGAGGAGGCTGGGGAGGACAATGGGCCAGTCCTGGAATCAGGGGAAGGCCCGGATGAGGGCTCTGCATCGGAGGCAGAGATGGGGCCAGGGCCATCTGGGAGCGATGCACTGACTCCGGAGCCTCCAGAGGAGGACAGCAGAGAGGCAGAGGAACAGGAGGAGCCTGTTCCTAGTGCACGCATGAGAAGAGCTGCCAGAAGGCAAGAGCAGCTGAAGAAAAAAGGACAATGGGAGTAAGGCCAGAGGATGATTGGCCACTCCCATAAGGCTTAAAAAAGCAGCAACGAGCCGTTGGGTTCTTTGTAGAAAAGCAACGTTGATCTCTGTGCTTCTTGTCAGCGTCTCTTGAGCTTTGTGAGGTTTTTGCCCAGAAAAGCCTTTGGCAGGTTGCCAAAGACATCAAAGGTTGGTGATAAGGCCGAGGGACTGGTTATTAAGAATTTTGCTCTGAACTAAGCTGAGAATGAATTAATTCTCAGTTGTTTTAATAAAATAGGTTTGTTGAGGACTGAATTGTGTTTAGTAATCACTACTTAGGCCTTGGTCACAACAGCATGCTGCTAGCAGAAGCCCCTGACATGGATTGTTTTTAGCCCTAATTAGAGGTTAATCAGATCCCTCCAGGTTTATATACAATATTTTGTATATCTCCATCCTTTCCAGTGTCCTTCAACATACTGATTTTTAACCACAACATGAATCAAGTCTTATGTAAAGCATTTTTTAATCTTTTGGCTTCTTACAGAACATTGCTGGTTTTTTTTTTAACCATATAGGCTAGCCTAGGGCTTTGCTGCTACTACTATAAACTAAATTAGATATTTCTTGAGATAACTCTTTATAACTAAATAAAAGAAACATCATTAAGGCTAAGTCAGATCAGTTCTCTTAACCCTCAAACATTTTGGAGGAAAATCTACTATTATAACTATAGTGATGAATATTATTACTACTCCAAAGAAACTGAACTGTTTAAAATCTTTTTGGTGTTTGAAACAAAAACTCAATAGTTATTTCAGGTTTCAGTTAATTCTCAGAAACTAGATTGGATCAATATTTTCCTACAGTTGTTGGAAAATCTGCTTCATTGAAAATACTGGGTTTTTTTTTTTTTTTTAATCTAGTTAATGGTAAAAGATCTGTTCTTCTAAAACAAAAATAGCAATTTTATTTTAGTCAATAGTCTATCTATATAGCAATGGCTAGTCTTCTAAAGATGAAGCTTTACTGTATGAAAAGCATTAAGTTTAGGTATGGGATTTGTTCATTTGTGTGTGAAGACATGTTAGGCCCATTGACTTCTAGGTCTGACAAGAAATGTCTCACTGACAGCTGAGAAACTGAAGCAGTAAAAATAGCCAAATTATTAATAACTTAGCACATGGAGAAAAGCTCAGATTTCTGCACAAATTGTTCATTGCTTATTTTATATCAAACTTTTTTGGGCTAATATTCTAGCTCAGATAGCCAGGTCAATTTTTTCCTTACTTTTTACATCTGGGCTGCAAAAATCTTTCAAAAGTTCTTATATTTCTTTGCTGACACTTAATGAGTCATCCAGATGTTTGAAGCTCAAATTTGGTAGCCCTACTTTACACCATATACAAACCTTTGGAGAAATGTCACCTTTTGCATCACCCAGTGGTATTAAAAATACCAAGGATTAAGCATGATATTGTCTCTGTCCAATCAAGCTTATCTTAATTTAATAAACTAATATGCACAAACTGATTAGATAATGATTGTGTTTAATATCTAGCCTTCTTCCTAGATTGCTACCTATAGTTTCTTAATTTCTCAATAAACTCATTAATCTCTATATTTTCAGAAAAACCTGTTTATTTGGGAAAATGCTTATTTAAATCCTGGTATATTAAAATGATACAATATTTTACCTGACTGAAATAAGTATAAAAAGAAAGACGAATTTCTTCATATATCAGAAGATAGTGGGAAAGGGAAATAATTGTTTTAACTGTGTCTTGGGGTCTGATTTTCATAGTTATTTCTTCTACCATAACTGCAGCAAAATTAAGATTAGCAGTAGAAAAAAAAATTAAAATCTATGTTTGTTCTGACCTAGGTTTCCCCAGCAACATGAAGCTGAGTCCTCATCCCAATAAACCTTTTATTTAATTTACAGTGAATTTCTCTCCAGCAAAGTCTTTCCTCTCCCACAGTCTTTCAAGATAGTTCACAATTACCGACCTTTATCAGGCTTTGAGAGTTGCCAGGCCGATATCTTTCAGACACTGCAATACTTGGCAAGAATGCAGTAATGAACTAATTGTCTCCTGCAAACTCCACTCCCCTTTCGCTCCTCTTTTATTCCCCCTGGGAGGGGTCATTCATCGTCCACCTGTGGCCTTACTCCCAAGTTGACCCTTGTTCATTAGCTGTTCCTTTTGACTGTCAACTCTGCACATGCGCACACTAGGAACAGGCTCCAGCTGTTCGTCTGCCTCACTGATGTCTGATTCCAAAGGCAGCTGATAACTGGCAAAGGGCTCTGGCCCCCTCTCTGCCTCCAATGCAGAGCCCTCATTGGAGCCTTCCCCAGACTCCAGGACTGGCCCATGTTCCTTCCCAACCTCCTCACTCTCCAAATCTGCTGCCAGATCTTCTGGCTGCTGATGGGCCACAACAATGTCTATTGACAGAGCTAAGGTGGTTATTCTGTATCAGGTTGGGAAAAAAACATTTCCATTTTCTCCTTTATCCAAATAATTGCTATAAACCAGTTAGCTGATCAGCTGTAGGAGAATCCATAAACAATACTCCATTGTGTTAATATGAAGTACCACATCAACATCCCCTTGCATTCTTCTTCCACAGAAACTCCATCCCCACAAAATGAACAATTCAATAACCCCCTCTTCTGTCAGACGTTCATCTTTGTGAAGTGTCGAAGCACACTACTAGGATTGACAGGGCCTGGGCTGTAATTATTTTAGTTCTTCCAGATCTTGTGCCTGAAATGGCAAGCTGTCACTTTTTCTTTTTATTAAAGTTAAAGCACTATTCCCCCCCCCATCAATAGTTGTGTAGTTGAAGCCCCAGGTAGGGAACTTTTAGAAAAGAATGCTACCCATTTCTTAATTCCCAGTGTTCGTTTTCTCACACACAGTTTGCATGATCACAGGACAGATGGAAACTAGTGAACCCTCATGGCTGATGAGTAGTAGTTTAACCCTATGCATGGCTTGGTCTGTTTATCTAACCTCCTGAGGGTACAATGATTGAATTAATTGACCTTTTTGTAGTCTTATTTCCTCCCCGATTGACCTAGTTTATTGTGTTCTGAAAACTCTTTTTGTTTCTAGTTTGAACTAGACAGCACTGCTTCTTAAGATTAAACTGAATTTTCACCAAAAAAAGGAAGGGCTATATTAAAAATGTAAGTCTTCTCATTGTGCATTATCAGTGTATCATCTCTAACCGCAGCATTGCTCAGTACATAAATTTTGTGTTATATAAACAAAATTGCCTTTGAAACTAAATGTTTGGGGATATAACCTAAAATGGAGCTCCAACTCCCATCCCATCTGCTCCTCTATTGATTCCATTTCCATTTTTCAATTAATTCCTTATTCTTGTAAAGCCCCATTCTTCCCTTCTGTCCTGTCAGCATCTGTCCTCTTGACACCTTTGTTGATTCCACATACAAAAATACAAAAGCAACCTTGAGGACCGACCGGCTGGTGGGAGAGAGTTTAGAGAATACCAAGAAAAGCTTTGTTCTTTTTCCTGGCAGCCTCCCTGAGCAATGTGATTTTGAAATGTTGAGTCTATCCTGTGATTTGTTCCAAATTCTTGATTAACTTCAGCATTTTTGGGGCAATAGCTGAAACGGACCTCATCCTTTATAGTTTCTTTAATTCATTCTAGGCCAGGAAATGTAAAAATCAAAGTTCGCCAAGTCAACATCCCCTTGGGGGAACTTAAGCTTTTGAGTGCTCAGTGATGTGAAAGCAATGATGGGATTGTAATTGTTTTTAGAAATCAGTAACAGTTGTCTAAAGGTTAAGACTTTCAAAGAGTGGGATTTAATACAGGGAAATGACAAGTAAAAGGATATTAATATCCAAAATGACTTATGAAAGTGGGATTGATGCAGTCGTCCGAACTGCTGTTATTTCAGCATTTTTTTAAAAAAAATCCTGTCTTTAGTACATTTTTTTTCCAAAGCAGTTCTTTCATCTCTTTATCATCTGTGTAAAATGGAATAAAATGAAAAATGGTGACTGGACCAAGTTGATCTGCAGAGTTTCATGAGTGAGGATTTCATCTCAGCCATAACCACACGTTCATTTAGTTTAAGCTACAAATAATAGGAGCTATGGTGGCGGAGTGGTTAGGATGCAGTATTGCAGTCTAAGTCACCGCTCACTGCCAGGAGTTCGATCCTGACTGGCTCAAGGTTGACTGAGCCTTCCATCCTTCCGAAGTTGGTAAAATGAGGACCCAGATTGCTGGGGGCAATATGCTGACTCTGTAAACCGCTTAGAGAGGGCTGTAAAAGCACTATGTAGTATTATATAAGTCTAAGTGCTATTGGTATAATGCAAATCCTAGAAATCAGGTGTCACTTTTCACAAAAAGGAAAAGGGATATGAGAACCATGCCTCGCTATGGGTTCACTATGTGTCTGTGGCTATAGCTTCCAAAATATTACATATGATGTATCTATGTTTTGAAAAAAATCTGTAAAGGAGTTTTATGATAGCATACACATGTATAGACCTCTTATTTGCAATGATTGATGCTTTATGTGGAGATCCATTTTCATCCATATAAAAAGAGATGAAAAAAAGTTTCCCCTGTCCAAGCATGTCTGTCTCTAGGGGATGCTGCTTATCTCCATTTCCTAGCCAAGGGAACCAGCATTGTCTGAAGATGCTTCTGTGGTCATGACTATACATCAAGATTCACAGAACACTGTTACCTTCCCACTGAAGTGAAAATTATCTACTTGCAATTTGCACGTTTTCAAACAACTAGTTTAGCAGGAACCAGGCATTAATGGGAACACAAGCCCAGCGTCTTAACCGCTAGGCCACTATGTCCCCTGCATCCAACCAATTCCATGGGTCCTGAACAAGCCTTGAATATTTATATCTGCATCACAGTTTGTAAAGGGCTCTTTTTATTTGAAGTTAATCTTATTGCTTTTGAATCTAATAAGCAGTTCTCAACTGAAGCAAGCCTGTTGAAATAGCTAGCAGGCTTGTAAATACCAATCTCATATTTGTAATGATTTTATGGGTCAGAGAAAATGTTGACTGATTTATGTTAATTAGTAACCTAGCTTATGACTTTACTCAGTGATATGGGAGAGCAGTTGGCTGGAATATTTGCTGCTGCATTTATCAAACAGGCAGATTTTAATTGTTTCATTTTACTACTAATTATGTTAATGATATATCCTTTTTTTCAGCTTCTTTGGAAGGTAGATCTATTGGCTGATATCATTTAACACAGAAATGCAAAATGTAAGGCTGCAAGGCCACATATTGCCCCTACCCTCACATTACAATTTTTTTAATTGAATAGCAGGGGAGAATTATTAAATATGTATAACTAGTCATATTACCGTATATACTCGAGTATAAGCCGAGTTTTTCAGCACGTTTTTTGTGCTGAAAAACGTCCCCTCGGCTTATACTCGAGTATATACGGCTTATACTCAAGTTTTTTTTTTTTCTTCTTTTTTTCACATTATACCGGATGGTGCAAACTTGGCGGGCTTTTGCATTAGTGCGGGGAAGCCCTGCCGGTGCAGTGAGAGGGCGGGGCGGGGGAGCCGCCAGCCTTCTCGGCTGAGGGAGGGAGGCTTTCCCTGACCGGTAGCTGCCTCATTTCCCTCCCTCGGCTTATACTCGAGTCCCCAGTTTACCCCAGTTTTTTGGGGTAAAATTGGGGACCTCGGCTTATACTCGGATCGGCTTATATTCGAGTATATACGGTAACTGTGTTTAATTGCAATTACATTTCATTTAAATGAAATGAGACAACGTTGAGTTTTGATTTTCCCCCCTCCCTGGCTCTATTTACAGCTTCCCTGTATGCCATAGGCCAAGCTTCACCATTAACGGGGGAGAAATTGCACATTCCTGACTTCTATTAACCCATCTGCAAGAGGGGCAGGAAAGTTGTGAAAGTTGCTATATATTTGAGGTTCACAACCTTTCTTATTTTAAGTTCCACTAAACACTATGTTAAAAAAATCAGGGTTCCAACATGCTAGAAACAAAACTCTACTTTTCCTAAGGATTTTAATATTAAAGTATTGTATTCATCATTTATAATGAAGATATAAACTTTCTGTGATTGATTTTTATCTACTTAGATAGGCTACTACTCAGCTCCATCCATGAGTTCATGACCTGTAAAGGTAGTGTGACATTGTCCATTTCTTACCAAAAATTCCTACTGTAGTCTCTGCTTAAGATCTTAGGCAATATACTTTTCAGCATAAGACTTGCTGATGAGTCAAGACCTTCAAATATCTGGGGATTGTCTTCCAAGCTACAGGTAAACACAAATATGTTGACTGCCTCACTCTAAATGCAACGTGTAGTCCTTACAATCCTTTTACAACTCCAAAGGAGCTCAGCATATACCTGCAGCAATTAAAGTCTTCTCAGGTAAGACTTGAGTCCAGTTCCTTTTTGAAGCTCAGTTGGGTCCCTACAGGTCATTCCTTCTCTTGGAAAGACTTCAGACCAAATTTCTGAGAACTAGCTTTCAACCACATCCCTGTATTTTGAGCACAGCCCTGTGCTGTGAAGTTGGCCTTCTCAAAATTGAAACGCCTGCCTGGATTCACATCTTCTCCCACTGGTTTAACATCCTTTTCTTTCCAGTTGGACTGAGCTTTCTAATGATGACTGACAGCTTCTAGTGCTCCTGGAGTCAGGCAATACAGTTTAAACGGCAACTCTATGGCTATTTATAGCAACCATAGCCTCTGTGGCGCAGACTGGTAAGACAGTCTGTTATTAACACAGCTGCCTGCAATTACTGCAGGTTCTAGTCCCATCAGGCCCAAGGTTGACTCAGCCTTCCATCCTTTATAAGGTAGGTAAAATGAGGACCCAGATTGTTGGGGGCAATAAGTTGACTTTGTATATAAATATATAAATAGGATGAAGACTATTGCTAACATAGTGTAAGCCGCCCTGAGTCTTCAGAGAAGGGCAGGATATAAATGCAAAAAAACAAAACAAAAAAACACCATCACCTTGATGGGCTACAAACATGCTCTAACTAAATTCAGACAGTGTGGCACTGATTTAGAACTGCAATTTGACTTCTTAGTCTTCCCAGAAATATCTTCTTAAGCCACTCTGCACATTCTCTTCAACCAGCCAGATAGCTCAGTTGCATAATGATCCCAAAATTCAGAAGCGCCCTTTCTTTAGCCAGATTCAATGCCCTTCCAACAGCTATTGCCAAAGAAAGATACAAAAAAAGTAAAAAATAAAAAATCCTCTCAGAAAAAGATTGTGCCCATGCAATGGGAAAATTATTGAACCAATATAACATGTTATGCTCTATTGTCCCTTCTACACAGGAGCACACCAGGGGTTGTTATTTCCACTTTTTATTAAATATCCTGGTCGTTCCAGTTTGTTTTATCTTAAAATGCTATTATCAGATCAATCTAACTCCATCTTTCTGTAGTACTGCTCAGTTGTCTTCATTCTACACAATAGGATTAACTCTAACCCCTCTTAAGATATTTTAGGTAAAAAATTATTGGTCACCCATCTTACCATAGAGTAACTCTGGGTGACTTACAGTTACACATTCAGTTAAAACATAAAGAAGTTAATTAAAACTTAATTAGTGTTTCTACAATCTGATTATTGGGAAGAAATATATGGAAGAACCTTTCTGATTTTCAAGAATGTCAGTATTGAGTGAATTTCTAAGTTGCACATGCATTGCTTCATCAAGCTCACCTCTTTCCCTACTAGAGGTTAAGATAGCTTTCTGTCTCCTACAAAAACCAATGATTAATTTTGTTTCTGTACTGAAGAAGGAACAATTTTTTCCACTTCTCCTGAAAGCAGAGGCCTAATGTGGAGAGGAGAGAAAGTAAATTATGTTTGGCACAGCTCACTCTTCCACTAATTTGATGTGCTCAAAGTGGACTTTTTAATGTCGGCCATTTTTGTAATATGTTCTGTTTTAAATTCTTTGTTTTAATTGTATATATATTCGGTTTTTTATCTTTTGGCTGTACACCGCTCTGAGTCCTTCGGGAGAAGGGCGGTATAAAAATCTAATAAAATAAATAAATAAATAAATAAATAAGTCCAACCTCTCTTAAATTCACTTGAGCCTTATCTAGTGCCAAAATAGGTCTTTTACCCCAGACACATTATCTTCATGTAATCAGTCCAGATCTCCATTTATTGCAGATTATTTGTGCCTCTTCAATAACCATACACACATGAACACACTTTGCCAAACGAAAGCATTTATTAAAAGACTTTATTCACAATTGTTGTTTTTTTACAAATATAGTTCTTAAAAATTAAGCATTTTGATCTCTTGTAACCAGATATTTCTATAAAGGTGGAAAAAGACTAAGTGGAATATGCACAAACAAAAACATTGTAACAAAATGACTGCATGATCAGTTCATTTTACCAACAAAGTGTCATTTGGGATTATAAAGCTGTCAAACAACACGCATGGCACTTAAATTAAGAATTTCCAGGGTTTTGTAAATTAAGTATTTGAACAGCCACATTGTGCAGATCAATGTGGTTGATTTAGCTTTTCTGCTAAAAAGCAATGGAAATTTAGACACTGTCTAATCTGGAAAAGACACTTAAAAAAAATAGAGTTACTTTATTGTTAAACTATATACACAGTGATCAGCATTAATTCGTCATTTCTGGAAGGATAAAAGGGAATCCCAAAGTTACTTGTGTGACGTTGTTAGTAAATTCTAAAAAAGATAATCTGAAGCTATTCACATCATTGCAAATAATTTCAGGGTTTTAGCAATAACTTTTAAAATGGCAATCAATCTGAAACTTTATACTTTGGCAGTTTTTTGTAAAACTCGACTTTGCCACTTTAAAGATATAAAACAATGTTTCTTTAATACATAGTAATTCTAAGGGATATACAATCTTCTTGTCTACTTACATCACTTTACAAAAAAGATACATTAGTGCAGCTTGTACATACAACCTGATTACCTCTAAGTTATAGAACTATAGAAACATTGTGCTCTTTTAAATAATAACCCCCATGAGAAAATTACAACTTCCTTTAAAAAGAAATATGAAATTGATAAAAATACTTTGAGTCACTGCGTTTGAGGATATTATGCGCAATTAATTGCCTCTAAAGGATGGAAAGGGGGGTAGGTATAATTTTTTAAATGTTCATTTTTCATTCAATTTATAGAAGCAGACAAAGATGACTACAGGAAAATACTAACTTCACAGACATTAAATTAAGCCATGGATCACAGGCCTATGATTTATTAAATAAATCACAATGGTTAAGTTCACATAATATGCGAACTTGAAATTAGACTGTTATAGCTTAAGGTTACATGTGAGCAGGTCTGAATCCAATTTACCCCAAATGGCACCTTGATGCAGTATACACTGGAGGACTGGCAGTGAAAAGAGAGGAGGGGAAATGCCACATATGAGCCAATATCCGCTTCACAAACTAAATATAATGATTAGAAAGAATAAGTGAAATAATTCCCTTGTATTTTTTTTTTTTTAAGACTGGCACATTTTTGGGAACAAGCTGGTATAGTATTGGAACTGGATTGCTGACTGCCTATCAGCATTTCTGGGAAGGATATTTGAGTCCAATGATATACGTCCTGAAACACTTATTATATTAAATAAAAAACAAACAAACCCCAAAACAAAAGAACAAAAAAGCACACCCTTTTAAAGCAAAGCCTTAAAAAGGGGAAGAAATTATTTGCTATTCCATATATCTTCATGTCAATGTAACAGTGAGGAAATGATTCATGATATGTCCATGATATACTGTATGTGGAAGATAAATAGTGGGCTGGTACAATAAAGGACTACTGATGGTCCTACCAAACAGTAGAGTCTTGGAGAACAAATGACAAAAACAATAAACATGAAGTACTGCATTAGAGATAGTCATACCAGGTAACCACTTTTAGTTCTTTGAGTTCACTCTTAGGAAATTAAAAAGTTTTAACAAAATGCATTCTTCAAAAGGTCTTGGACAGGACTAAGAATTTAACTATCATCTGTTGGATGATGCAAGGCAAGTCATGGCAGTGCACAGCGTCATAAGGAGGAATAATAACTTAGTGTGTTTTGGGAAAGGATTTCAAGATTAGAGGCTGTAACAGACTTTTACCATCAATGGTGACTCCCAAAGAGTGTAAAAATGGCACTTTAATTGGAACAATAAAGGTTAAGAAGTGGAAATGAACTGTACTTTTTTACATTAAAACTGCTACATAATTTTTTTAAAAAAATAATGTGATGGCTTTGAACCGATAATATTGCACATTATTAGCTACACAAATGATTGCTGCCCTATTACACTTATGGTACGTTCAGAAAGTGCATTGACTTTAAAAGTATTTTGGTCAATCAATCCCAGTAGATTTGTAACAGGATGAATAATATTAATAATAAATCCTGTATGGCAGTATATAGTTTGATTCTCACTCTATGTAATTATATACTGCATATATGTCTTACTAGTTAACATGCTGAACAGCTACAAAAGCAATCTTTCTTTGCTGATAAAAGAGGTTAATGTTATTTGGTAATTAATTTTATATTTTATCTGTAATATAATACTTAATGTAACCCAAAAGAAACTTTACTACTTATTCCATTATTATGGCAAGAAAATCAACTGTCCCTATGTAAAAACTGGTTAATATAATTTTTAATGTTTTTCTCCCAAGTCATACCTATTGGCATTAAATATAGAAATAAAGTAGAAATTAATTTCCCTCAATGTTCCATGATAGAAATTGTATTTGCTGTTCTGTAAATTAGCATTTGAAAAACTTAATGTAACTTAAACTTAAAACTTAATATTTCAGGATGTAAAGAACCAAACAGAAAATACAAGAGCCCAACAAATGAGAAGCATTTTTTTCAATTTGATACTCAAAATTATATGCATGTTAGTAGAGTTCTATATAATCAAGAAATGACATCATTTGTACAAAAATGTCTTAATATAATAATGATTTGCTAGCTGCAACAGTCCTGTTCCAAATATACGTGAATGTTCTTGTTCCTTCAATAATTTTACTTGCTTGTTTTTCAGTTACCATGTTTGATTTTCAGAATAGTTTTTAAGTCTTAGAGGGTGTGTGAAACTTAATATGCAAACTGGCCCAGAGAACCAGAAAAAAAGATTCAGGTAAAATTAGGATGGTAGGAGCATGAAAGGGAATTATTGCTTGTGGTTCTCCCTATTCAAACTACTAGGTTCTCCCTATTCAGACTACTATCATTATGGCCAGACCTAAAACCCAGCACAATATGATCATCCACAGGGTTCACAAATAGAGTTGTGATGTTGCAGCAGCACTGTAGCATCACTAAGCCATAGTGCAGAGGAAACCATTTGCACTGAGGTGTAGCAAGTTTTAAAAAGCCTCACATCAATGCAGACACTCGCAACATTATGTATCATCAGGTTGTCTGTGGATCAGGGAGTAAGTTTATGCAATTTTTATAATTAGTCCTCTTATGTAGATAGCTAAATTTAATAGCATAAACATACTTGCAGTAATGGTGTAAACTGATTTCAGTGTCCAGGTAGGAGGATGTTATCACTGTATAGTAAATGCAATTTTAGGACTGCAGTGAAACTTTTAGGACTAGAGGATAGCCAAAATTCAGTTTTAAAAGCTACATAATGAAGAAAGGCTACCACAATAGGTTCCTTTCTATTGTACATCAATCCCCAGCTTTCTTTTCAACAACATTTTGCTTTGTTACATGAAGGCTGTTAAACATATCATATAAAATTCATTCCTACTCGCATTGTTAAATGTTGCTTATTAAAACTATAATATTTACAGCAGCAATCCCAAATGTAAACAGGAAAAAGAACCATTCCATAACAAAACTAAAAAAAATAATAATCAGTCAACATTATCACTTTGATAAACTAGGGAACAGTTTAGGTTCCCCTGCCCCCTGCAGTAAAGCATTAAAGTACCGTGGTCAATTCTTTCAAAAGAGAATTAGAGCCACAGTGTGAACTTCTAAAACATGGTACCTCTGAGGTATATTATCCCTCCTCTTTCCACGTCATTGTGCCCAATATCTGTCAAGTGGAAGAAAAAGCTAATGGAATGTTGGAAATAGCAACAACAGACTTATAGAATTGAACTAACCAATCTCTAAATAGGATAAATTTCAAAGCACAAAAAGGATATCACACATTAGATTAGTTCATCTTGCATAACAACTAAAGTTTTACAGGAAACAGATTTTTCCTTTCGGTGAAAATACTGCTGAAGCTCTATTTTCACCAAGACAGGCTTTGAGAACTGTGCAGCCTCAAAGGGTATCTGTGAAGCCATGTCCAAATGTCAACCCAATTTCACAGTTGTTTATGAAACAAACTCAGAGACAAAGAAATAGATGGGCACCAAAGTTAACTGTGGTTAGGCTTGATATGTAAATATGTGAAAAAGATTTCATAATCCAGGCTTCTAAGATAAGCCACAGTTCAATGTAATGGTATATACAGATAAGATAAAACTATATCTGGTTTATATGAATAGTACATCTTTCTAAGTATTCTGATTACCAATTAATGATAGACCCGCATAAGAAGAGACTGTCACAGTTAGATTTGTCTCTACTGATCAGACAAATCCCACTGGAGCAGATTTAAAAAGAAAAAAGCTCTTCGTACTTAATTCTTTATGGCTTTTTGCAACACAGCAAAGTATTACAGCTTAAAGCAGACATCTCCTCACAGAGGAGAAAACAATTTTGCAGTCTAAACATAAAGTAAAAACTAAGTTACACGATGAATTCTGTATTCTGTTTGACCAAGTACTCATTATACTGATAGTCAACAAAAACTAGAGATAACATATACGTTCTGGGAAAACATAAATATTAATAATTAAAATTAATATTATTAGGTTCCTTGAGAAAAATTGCCAGGTTGATAGCAGACTGCAAAAACAAAACAAACAAACAAAACAAGAAAGAAACAAAACATGAAACAGAACCTGGTTTAAAACTAAAAAATGCCAGCTAGAACATTAACAGCCATATAATATGCCCAAATACAATTCAGAACAGCTTTATTTGCTTTCTTCTTCCTCTTTTCCTCTTTTAATAATTGGGAGAGGATGTGCCTCTGTATTAAAGACCCAATGTTCAAATGGAAGAATATCATCTTCAGAGAATAATAAATATAAATACCTAAAGAACAACAAAAATGCATTATTAATACATTATAAAACTAGAAATACAAGTACATGTAGCATATTTATTTTGTTTATGCTGAAAATTTATTATATTAAGAATTTGCTTAGTATTTCATTCAGAAGTATCCAAAATTACACTAGAAATATATCAGCTTAAAAACACTTAAAACACTTAAAAACAATCTAGTTACATTTCATAAATTGTATTCTTATATATTGAATCTGTCCAGTAACATAGTCTTCGACTTATTATTGCAATTAGCATCAGAATTTCAGTCATAATTCGGAACAGTTGTAACTCGAGGCACCCATGTGATAGGACCTAATTTTAAATTTGTTTTTTAAGGCGGTTGTTAAGTGACTCATGCAGTCATATGTCTGAATCACATGGTCATTAAGCAAAACACAGACTGTAAGTCTGAGTCCATTCTCCTGAATGGGTGTTTTTTGCTGGAAACTGGCAAAAAGTACCAGAACATAGAAAAAAAAATTCCTATGTAAACATGTGACTGCAGATGCTGTAAGCAGTTTTAAATGGGAGCCAAGTATTTGAAACCTAGTCATCCAACTGCAGAGTATGTGTGCAACATTTTATGTAGCTGGAAGTGCTTTATGGGTTGTAAAGCATTCTTTCCAAGGTTGTTGTAATTTTGTCATAAATCTAGTCATAAATCAAGGATTATTTATATGTTCTTAAAAACTTTACATTTTCCAATTTTTTCCCCAAGGGACAGTACTACAATTAAAAAAAGAGAAGCTTTTGAAAGTTATTAAAACATTCGTGGCTGAAAAGGCAGATCTCATTTCTTCTCAATTACACCAACATCTGACGTCTGCTCAGATGAGACATATGTAATAGTGCTTAAGACATTTTCTTGCTTCCACAGGACTAATCTGCTGTCCTGCTTCTTTCTCTTAGTTTAGGATTTGATGTCTGTTTCTCCCGATTCCCCAGTTCCCATCTCCAACTCTTCAATATTCTTTTTGTTTCTGGAGATAGTTTCCGATAAATCTACTGTATGCAGAGCTTCAAAGAGGTCTTCAGGTCAAATATTTTCTAAGCTGGGTAGCTTCAAAAAACACCACAGATAATCCAAAGCCACCTAGCCTAGAAGCAATTCAGGTAGTGCTAGGCAAGAAGGCTGGCAGAAGCTTTCTGCCACAGCACTGGCTGTCCAGTGATTCAAGATAATCTAACATGTTTCATCAAGGAGATTCAGCTGACCTCTGCTGCTTTGAAGTAAATCAGATTCCTGCTTCAACCCACCTTACTTTGTTAAAGCAAATGTATGTTTGCTTTGCATAGGGCTAGTTTCACCTACTTATTGCTCCAATCCAGCAAAATATTAATTCATAACTCATTTAAAAATCTGTTCAATTGCTTACTTGAGCGTTTCTGAAAGGAAGAAACTCTGTTGCACATCATCATGGCTTTTACGACTGCTGTAAACATCCCTAAGGCCAGAATAGCCACCATCTACTCTGCAATATTTTTCCAATGCCTGAATTTAAAAAAAGAAACATAGGGTATTTTATAAGTATCTTTCCCAAAACAAAACATCGTAGGGCATTTTGCACTATAATACCGCTTCATAATTTTAAATTTAAAGCAATTATCAGAACAATAGTATATTCTGCATAAAACACCTCAGTCATGCTGAACTGAAATTTGGAGTCAAATTAATGTAAGACTCTTACTACAACTTGCATTATTTTTTTTGCAACAAAGGGCTGGCCTTTTTTCTAATTCAGAAACTTGATTTGTTTGAATAAACAACAACAACTAATAACAATAATAATAATAATAATGTGGTTTACCCACATTGTTTCCATCAAGTACCTTTTGCCCTACAGATCTTAATTTATGCAGATTTTATACTGTACTATTTAGACACTACGATAAATGTTTATTCTCATATCTGTTTTATCTTTTTAAATTGGTAATTTTATTCCACTTTTGACCAAGCATACATTTTAGTAGAACGAGCTGTAGCATTAATTTAAGTGAAAATATAAAGATACGTAAATAATTAAGATAATAATGGGTACAATTCTAACTGGGATTGGGATGAGCAAACTGACATATGGCTAAGAGGAGCTGTTTTTTCATAGCAGACTTCATTGCAACAACTGGAAAAAGAAATTATAGCCACAAACCCCACACTGATGCTGATCAAGAAAATGACAATAATCCCTCTGGGGAATTGTGAAGCTTTAAATCCTGGTTATACTTCAACATGAAAAAGGTTTCTGATGTTAGAAAAGGGTGAA
Organism: Ahaetulla prasina; assembly: GCF_028640845.1. Lineage (NCBI taxonomy): Eukaryota > Metazoa > Chordata > Lepidosauria > Squamata > Colubridae > Ahaetulla > Ahaetulla prasina. The sequence goes on along the minus strand of NC_080539.1, from coordinate 112,799,212 downwards.
GATTCATTTGATATTTTAATTCTGCTAGATATAAAGGATTCTGTTTGTACTCAAAGTTGTCTTGATCATCATGTCTAGACATCTTATAGCAATAATAGTTGAAACTTTTGGAGTATTGAAGTGTCTGGTGATTACAAATACTAGGGGGAAAACCATGTATTAATCAAATGTTGCTTTTCCTAACTTGTTTCTTTGCATTTATTGGATTTTAAAGAGAAAAAATGAAATTAAAAATGAAAATTTTATTAGTTATGGATAATTATGTTTTAAATATAATAATTTAAGTATCATTTTCGTTCTTTTTTCTTAAATAGATATAAAAAAATGGAAATGGTTGAAATCTCTCAAATGACTTTATTCGCCCGAGATAAATCACAGCCTACCAATTATATTTCCTATCCATTTAAACAGTATATTGCTGCATACACTAAATTCAAATAATTCTTTTAAATGGCAAACATAAATTATAAGATACTCAAAGAAATAATTTAAATGTCTCACCTCTACAGCTTCCCAACCCCACTGCCGGTACTTGGGGTCATGAGTGAATCGCCACATATACATATAAGTTTCTATAACTTCAGGTCGCAAGATGTAATATTTTTCATTCTGTCTGGTAGCAATTGCCTCAACTCCACCATCAAATCGAAAAGCTTCTGGCCCCAATTTCATGCCTACACACAATATTAAAGTATTCAGCTTTATCAGTGCTGGAATGAAGCCCTTTCCAAAATGTTAGTAAAGAACCATGATCTTAATATATGTGAATTACTTTATTACTATAGAACATGTTATAATTTTGAACTCCAAATTATAGGATTCTCCTGCTGTACAAGGAGGTTGGTAAACATTTGTTAGCCACTCAACAGTGTTGGAATCTGAAGGCTCACAGCAGGCAGAAAAATGATGAAAAGTGGATAGAACTGTTCTACTTAGTTTGAAGAGGAAGAACCCTGTTAAGTGTTACATTATACAGTAGCTTTAATGTGATTCTTGCATCAACATGATAGGAAACTGTGTGATGTTTGTGCACTTAATAGCTGAGAAATATCCAAATATAAGAAGAAACAATGTTTGAAGTGATCCTGAATACTTTTTCTAGTAGGGTTTTATCCAGCAAAACGTTTAGCTGGAAAACTTCACAAAATTGTATCTAAAGAGTGTCTAAAGTCATGAAATGTTCCTAAACATTGTTTTATTGTATTCAAACATATTTTGTTGAATGAATTTCTTTTAAGCTTTACAAAATTAAACTCAGATATAAAAACATAACAAAAAGTTCTGGGGAATACATTGCATTATTTAATTAAAAAAAAGAAAGTATGTGACAGCTGTAGGGCCAGAGCTACAGAACACAGAATTCATAACAACCCAGCGTGGCATCTGCAGACCCCCAAATTAAACAAACCAAAATGTTTAAATATGTGGAGTTGAAATATATCATCATGCCTATTGTCATGAACGTTTGCATGTTCAAGCACATGGACTTGGAGATGTGTTTATTTTATTGATGCTTGTGAAATTGCCTAACATCTGATATGTTTCAAAAGTGGCAAACTTAGGTTTCATATTGCAAACTTTTTAGCATTTCAGAATGAGTGAGAAAACTTGATATCTTTTCCTTTATGTCTGAAATTAATTTATGCAATCAGTATGTTGAAGCTATTACTAAGTTTGCTATTATTACTTAAAATTCTGGCTGGAAAAGTTTAGGAAGATATGGGTATGTTGCACCATTGATGGAGAACAGCTTTGTGACAATATATATATACAATAAAGCAGTTGGGTTCACCTTCATTAAGTTCTATGGACTGATATCTAAATTGCCAGATGTCTAGTGATAGGCCCCCAAATTCTTAGTCTGATATTTTCTTCCACATTAAATCCCATGGGAAGAAGAATTTAAAAAGAAAAACAATCAGAATGGGAAAAGCAATTCACTTACTCTGACCTACCAAGATTCCAGATGTGTTATAGTCTGTGGAGTGTCTCCCCTTAAGTTTAAATGTATAGGATTAGCTATTTAAGAAAATTATTCCATTTCCCTGCTACATAGTGTTACTCTTGTTTCTGAATATATTAACGAAGTATTTCTAGGCAGGATCCTGGAAGATTTTTAATACTAATCTATACATCAGATTGTTAATGCCAAAGGCAAACACTGTTAGAGGCAAGAGAGGGTAACATTTGGATGTCTACCCTGTTTCCCACAAAATAAGACATCCCCTGATAATAAGCCCAACTGGGCTTTTGAGCGCATGGCAATAAGGCCAAGAGCTTATTTCAGGGTTCAAAAAAAAAATAAGATAGGGGAAATACGGTAGATGTTATCCAATTAAAGCTCTCTCAACATTGCTCATGCTAGCTGGGATTACTGGAGCCGTAACTCAGCAAATCTGTAGGACCGTATATTTTCATTTCTGTTATAAGCAATCCAACTACTTCCCCTACAAACATAAACTATGTTACAGATGGAAAACTGTCTAAGGACATTTCTAACTCTATAATATGTACAGGTAGGAACTACATGTAATACATTGAACTACATCAATCTTACACAATTGATATCAGTTTGATTAGAAAAAGCCCCAAATACATTGCCCTGCATTCAAGTACAGGAATAAGCAACATTTTAGAGTCAGAACAAGAGCACTCAACAATTTATAATTACCTGTACGATCATAAGATTCATGACATGTACGGGCAATTTCAGCTCCAAGTTCAATGTGATGTCCAGTTTGATCAGCTGGTGCTCCATCTGCACCCAGAACAAACATCCCTCCAGCAAAACAAGTGAGATGACCCATTTTGTGTTCAAGAAGGCCACCTTTCCATTCAGCAATGTACATTAAACCATTGCTGGATTTCCTTATTAGATGGGTTTCTATGGACTAGAATTGTTAAAAAAAACTGTTATTAATCTACAATAAATAATTACAATAATATAGGTATCTAAATATTTTTCACATACTTAAAAGTACTGAACATAACACTGTTAAAATGTGTTGAGAGATTGCCCATTTTGTTATAGACTGCTCAGTTTATCTCCAGCCAAAGTATGGAAAAACATGATTAACGAACACAGAATGCATTTGTTGTTGCAGAAGAATTAATACAACTTGGACAAAGGGAATCAGTGTCTCAAAAATCGTTGAATTAACTTTATATGCATTAACAAGTGTTTAGACAGGGATGATTTGGTAGACAATAGTTAAATCATACATTATAGTAAGCCATAATGTGGCCTGTTTGGCGTAATGTTTGAATTTAGCAATTATAATTCATTCAAGGAACATGGCTAAAATAACATGGTGTACTGTGATATGTGAACCCAGTCAAGGGAATTTGAACTTTAAAAACCTTGCTCATCCAACCCAGCCCAAAATGTATGACAGAGCCCTTAAGTAAAGATTTCTGAGTAGATTTAGATGTGGGATAGGAAAACAGATGATCTTATGGATTTTGCAATTATAGATTTACTTAAGAAAAGCAAACAGAATCAGTGGGTTTTGTTGAAGTTTCCAAGGAAGTGTTTGATCTTATTAGTTGAACAAGGAACTTCTTAAAAAAAGGATTTGGAGTTCAGAATGATGAGTGGTTAACTGACCCAGTTAAATCAAGTTAGTCTTGTAACAAAAGAATTTGCAAATAGAATGGCAAATAAAAGGAAATGTGTGGTAAATGTAAACTATTGGCACATTGGGGCAAATATATATATATATCCTAATTCATTTTCATTGAATAATGGGTGATCAGGAAACCCTATTCTCAACACCTCCCCTTCCCCATTTCTAAAGCATGAGAAACCTCAAAAGCACTACATTTAATGGAGTAGCTGCCACAGTAAAGGGAAGGTTGGTCAGAACTGCTTTATCAATGCAATATTCCTTTGGAGACTGGCTTTAGGTGATTTGATCCAACTGTTTAATAAGCAACAGCCCAACTGATTAAATTGATTTATTTAAAAATATGAAGCAAACCTAAATATCTTCCAACAACATGCAACTATCTTCACTATAAAAATAAAATTGTTTTAATTTGCTTGGTATTTAAAAAGGTGTTTCTCTATAATGTCATTTACAGAAAAGATTACTAAATTTTTAAGTAAAGTTATTTTAAAATATTTATAAAAGGAATATATATAGTCAAATTTTTTTTAAAAAAAAACCCCTATAATAATATTTGCTTTCATGGTTACATATAATAATATCCCAAGTTCTGTATAATATTTACCTGAACAGCGTTATAATACATTTGCTTGGCTTCTTCATCTGACTTATCAGACATCAACCATGCTTTCAGCAAATATTCATAAAAACTATCCCCAAGTCCTCCAACGGAGACATGATCTGGGGGAAAAAAGAGCAATCTGGTGATGTTATGTACACATAATCCCAAAGACAAAAATTTAATACTACAGAAAAGCCACACTAATCTACTTTCAGCATGGTACTTTATTCAAGCTATATCTTCTTTGATATACCTATCCCATTAGACTACACTATTTAAAAATATGATGCTCTGTAGGCATAACAAGGGTTTAAATATGTGGCTCAATTCCCCCCCCCTTTTGAAACAAGCAACTCTTAATCCCCAACAAACCTATTTTGTTTGGATCCATTCATTTTCTACTTGTGAATAATAAAGCTTTTTATAACAATTTGACTTAAGAATTCTGGAGAACTCAAACACTTACTTTAGCATTACTAAAAATGGCATAATTCAAAACTGGATTTGAAATATTTTTTTTGCCAACTGAATATAGCTTTAAATTAAAAAAAATTATATGCATGCTATTTGAGGAGGGGGGAGAAAGAGCAATTTATATTAAAAGCTGTCAAATTATGGCCATTAAAAATGAAGACGGGTAGGTTGTCCTCTAAAAAAAGGTTAAAAAACCAGACATGCACAGATTTTTTTTCCTTATTAAAGGTTTCCTCTTTAAAGAAAGTTTTCTTGACTATCAGCCTGTGACTTGGCATTTTGTTTTTAAAAACACTACTTTTGCTTTCCCTTCCCAAAGAAACCTTATGTGATAAGAAGATAGAAGTATGAAGAGTGGCTTCTCTATTGTAAAGAACATTTCATGAATTCAATTAACAGAAAAATGAGAGCTCCAACAAACAAACACATGATAAAAAATGCATTGGGAGGAGGGAGGTGATCTCTGAATAGCACCATATAAATGACCTTTACATTTTCCTAAATGAATTACCTCTGAAAATCCTGACATTTGCAAATTAAATAGCACACACAGGGACTCATCAATAATAAGTCCTGTTATTATAGCCATTGTTGCTTGAAACAAATCTAATTGACCTGTGGTACTGCAAATCACTTTCAATTTACTTCTAAAGTTAAAAAAAGGCTAGTTCAAAGGACAGAAAAAATAACAATAAAACCAGAGGAGAGACTCAAAGATATAGCTTGCTTGTTTCACAATCACATTCTCCTAAATGCCTCATTAAGTATGTTCTTCTCTCCCAATTCAATATTTATAAGTTGCCATGATGTCTTGGAGATTTTAATAATTCTCAAAATGTTCTATCAAAGCTGATGCAAAATGCAGCAACATGGCTAGTAAATGAGGCTAGTTATTTTGTGGGTATAACACAATTATTCCATGAGCTGCATTGGTTGTCACTGTGCTTCTGGGTACAATTCAAGGTGCTGGTTGTCATCTTTAAATTCCTTCCTGACCTAGAACTGGGCTACCTGAGGGCTCATCCAGTCAGACAGAATGGCCATGCTTCAGATCCTGCTAGCCAAAGAATACATGTCTTTTCTGCTTGTGGAACATTCTCTGTCTAGAGATCAGGATGGTCCCGACCTCGCTGGCCTTTCATAAAGCCCTGAAAACCTGATTCTCTGCTGGGTCTGGGGCCTTAAGAGTGTGAACGGACAGACTTCTTGGTTATCCAAGTGTTTGGGGTTGATGTACTTGGTTGCTGCGCATTTTAACTTTTGTAAAGTTTATAATTGTCTTTATTTTATTTGTATTTATTGTCCAGAGTCATTAGTTGTGATGCGCAGTCATATGACTTGCATAAATAAAAATAAATAAAAAGGAAAACTGCTTTAGTGTAGAGAGTTTCAATAAGAACTTGAGTTTAATTTTGTGAATCACTAAGCATATCATACTAAAATAGTATATACTAACATAGTATTATCACACTAATGCAATGTTGGTGAACCTATGGCATTCTTGTGTGCCGGCCTGTGTGCCGGAAGTGTACGCAAAACCATCCCGCAATGAATGTGCAGTGTCGCTGGCTCCTCTTTGTGTTCCTGTGCTCAAACGTGCACCGGTCAGCTGACCGGCGTGCGTTTGAGCACAGGAATGTGTAGAGGAGCTGGCGAGGCTGCACATTTGTCGCGGGATGGTTTCGCGTGCTGCTTCCAGCATGCATGCCATAGGTTCACCGACACTGCACTAATGCCATAGTATATCTCCTTTCTTGTATCTGTTACGTATATTTTTTTTAAGAATGGGATTTTTTACTTCTGTTCCAATCTGTGCCTGTTACTGACTAACTAGTTATAAAGTTCACACCTCCAAGAAAGCATACTGCTATGTTTCCTTAAATGTCTTCCTGCAATAAAGTACCATACAACCTGTTAGAATAAAAGAAAATTGGTACAACTTGAGAAACAAATTATATTTCCTTTCAAAGAAGTTTCCATACCATGAAGAATACAGTACCTGTCTCTTCTTTTCTGTTACTTTGTATCCTTATGAGTTACACAATAATTCTTTCCCAACCGAGGTCTCTTATTAATGTATATGCATGCCCAAGCTATTGTTGATCAACATTTTATACAAAACTGATGTAATTCTGTAGCCTTTGCTCTTAGATCTTCAGGGTGTAATACATCAATGATTCATTGCAATTTACTAGCTTAATGAAATAAGCAATAATTTGGAATTTTCTCCAGTTGGCTTAATTGGGCACGTTTTCTACCACATTTAGCATACGAAAATTAATAACTTAAGATGCTACAATACTCAATATTATGTACATAAAATAAATACCTTCAAATGTTCAGAAAACCAAATACTAAGCTTTGCGGCAATTGTTGAAGGAGAAATACCCAAACTGACTGCATAATTCAACTAATTTAGGAAACATATTTTTCTTTTATGCATACTATATTAAACAGAAGTACTTACGCTGGCCCCATTGACCACTGTTGGGGTTTAAATAATTAGGATAAAGTCCTTCTGGTTTATCTAATCTATTTAACACTTTTCGAATGTTCATAACCTATTTCAAAACAAAACGAATAGACTTTTTAAAAACCTAAATATATCTATATAATACATTTACATAAAAATGCATTCAGCCGCGTGTATGATTATATACAGAGCCTCATCTATGATTATAAATAAAGCATATTTAAAGCTATAATAGATTATGATCTGATAAACACAAAAATTAGAAAGTATCTTCCTGGCTCAGTGATTGAAATAGATAAGATTATTGTCCATAAAAGCATTCTGGAAGCAAAAACAAGATGCTGCTTATGAATATAAAGATCTAATGCATAAATGTGGAATGAGCCTAAGAGAAACCTTGGCTGCCTCTTGTCTTTTTCCTGTGCTTTCTAAGCACAGCCCTTAGTAGAGCAAGATTTGAGCATCTGTATACTATGGTCAAATATGGACGACTCTCTCAAGTGCCATGTCTTGAGAGAACATGTGTTTGTGGAGTGTTGGAATAGAAGTTATTGCACATGTTCTATTCAATTGCAGCAAGGGCCCTGTACTTACATACATTATTTGACTGACCCGTACACTATGACTTTTGTTAAAGATTATCTTATTTCCTTCAGGGCACAAACATATATGCAGTCATTATTACATGTACAAACTATTATATTTATAGTCAAGAGCTGTCCAACAAAGAACATGGTTATAGAACACATTGGAGTTGCATACAAAGATGATGAAATCACTTAAGCATACACTGCTTAACTGTTTTTGAACTTTAAGAGTCGTTTTATATATCTGCATTTATTTTACCTTATATTATTTCACCTTATTTTTTATTTTAATTTTATTGACTGTATTTTAATATATTTTATCCACGTCATAGGCCATTTTATCACATTTCATTGTATCTTGCCTTATCTCATTTAACTGTGTCTTATTGTGGTTGATGGCTATGGGCAATTGACTAATCAATATATTATACTGCACTATACCCTACCCTACCCTATCGTACCAAACTTTACTATTCCTGTGCTTTCTTTTCATGTAGCTAATAGAAGAGCTCTTGAGTTTAGTTTCATTCTCAGCAAACATTCAAACCAACCAAATGAAGACACCCCCCCCCCCAAATTCTTTTTCTGATTTATTTTATTTTATTTACTTCCACTATGAAATAAAATGGAGGACAGCTAAAAATAAAACATATAATACAAAAACATGTTTCTATACTTGAAACATAAAGGCAAGGAAATAAAACATCAATTGACATGTGATGAATCAATGAAATTATTGTACTAAACTTTTTGTCTAGCTAATCAATATTTGAAATAAACTAGTCTCTTGCTGAATAAGAAGATCTCCAAGAAAGGCAAAGAGTTATTCTTTTAGCTGCATGGGTAGAGGAGAGAAACATGTGATTCTTAGATTTTATTTTAATGCTAAATCTTATTTTAGTGTTACACGAATACTTTCTCAAAGTTTCATTTGTTAGCAGTACAAGGTCACTGTAAGTAATTTCAAGAAAGTTCTTGAACCTTACTGAAAGTGACAAGAAAGCTTTTTGCGCTTTGAAACTAATATGTCCAGAGGATTTATAATTAAATTTAAAATGTATAATTGACCAGGAAATGATAGGCCATTTAAAGTGGAAATCTAACCTTTTCAGCAAACAGCGGATTTCCAGATAAGTAGCTTAAATGTATGAACTCCAAATGAAGTGTTCCAAATTCTGCCAAAATACTGCTTCCACCTGAAGCCCAGGGCCAGTTTCCACCAATGCCACTATAAAAGAAAGGTAGGGTAAAATTAACTGAGGTGGAGAAATAGAACAATTTGATTTAAAATAGAGTGAAATTGAACATAATCTACATTTCTTCTGGTTTAGAACTCCCAGCTCTCTTTATCCTCGAATCAAATGAGGTTGAAGGAAACTGGAGTCCAACATTTGTGTATCATTATTTGCTGAAACAAGATATCTGTCAGGAGCTCAAAAGCACAAGATACGCTAGGAATGTCTCCTTTGAACATTTCAGCATTATCGTCTAAGCATAAACATTTTGCTTTTCCTTGCCTATCAGTATTGTTAGTTAATTAGCCAGAAATGATCATTACTTAAGAATCTAGTTTCATCAATACTCTCGGGGCAGCTATACAGTCGCATCATTTTTTGTGATGAATATTCTCATAAATGAAGTCCCTATATAAAAATAGAGTAAAATGAAGAATTTTGTTAACAATATTTATCCTGCTGTCCTCACCACTCTGCACAGCCTTCCTGTCCGAAACAGTAATACTTCCAAACCACACAATATGGCAGGATGCTTTCAATCGTCCCTCTAAAGAAAGTGGTAAGGGCAGGGGATGAAGATAATGCTCTTTTTATACATATAATGTATAACTCATACAAAAAAAATCTGAGGAGACAGTTAAAATCCAAGTATGCCAAGACATTGTATAGAAATATTGTCAGTTCAAAAAAGAGTAAGGAAGCAGCTAATTTTCTTCTCTTAGTAAGGAGCTCTATAATTAGACAGCTACTTTGAAAGGGGTAGTCTTATGATTCCACCAATTCAAAACCTGAGAATGACCTCCCAAAGCTGCATAGGAATTCTATACCAAAACTACAGGGAGTTGTGCAGGAAATAACGCCCCATACCATACAGCTCTTACTCCAGGTCTGGGTTACTAATTTTGTAGGTTACAAAACCCTCCTCCTGCATTACGTAAGAAAGCAACATCTTTCTCATTTTAATTCATATTATTTTATGTGGTGAAAATTCTTATATGTTGACTTTTTAAAACTTTCTTGATGTGACTTGTTTTTACTCTGGTAGTTAATATACCTGATCTATAGAGCAAACTGCTGATTTTAGACATGTATTACTTGAACACATTGATTCTGAGAAAATATAGCTGATCTGTATGAAAAAAATGGTTGACTCAAAATTTTAAGAAAGAAGGTTTAGAAACAGCTTTCATTTCAGATGATTCTGCAGTTCTGAGTTATGTTTCAGGAACAGCGGTTTGGCAAAGAAAACATCCCAGTTCATAAACTTAATTGTGACCTCTACAGCAAATGTTCATGGTTTGTTTTCAGAACCAAAAGCTATTAATGCTTCCAGTCATACATCTTAACTTCAGTGTGGCAACAACACCTGGAGCAGAAATGGACCACTTAGTATCATGGAAGACTGGGATATCTACCATTGCTTTCAGTTCTAAAAAACAATCATGGATTTAGACATATGCAAGATTTTCTAACTATTTATCTCACTGATCCCTGGTATCAAAGCAGGAAACATTAAGCTTAATGGTTTGACTGAAAAATGACCAAATCCCTAGGATGAACTTGATTTTGCTAGCAATGGAAAGCCTCTGCCTTGCTCCCTGCTGTTCCTATTGACTTACACTTAAAATTAGCTATGTTTGCAACTTGCAACAAAAACATAGGAGAAATGACTATCTGATAGCAATTCAAGGGATCAAGGAACTTAACTGGCAAGGAATACAGGAAAGTTGGGCTGCAAGATTAACTTATTCAATATAGGTTTAAATGGCAAGCTTTTACCTTTTGATATTTAATAATGCCCAAGGAATTCCTGTGGGGGTATTAAAAGCTGGAAGCAATTTCTCTCCTAGTTCTACTGCTTTTTTTCGGAATATCTAAAAATGGAAATAAGCAAGAGTTAGGCAATACAGGAGAAAATGAAAACAAGATTTCTATATTTTAATCTGAAATTTCAGATAAAATTCAGAAATTTTTTCCAAAACTCTTTAGAAATATTTGGCAATTTGACTAAATCAAACTCTGTTAATAACAAAGAGTATTAATTACACTTTTATTTTAAAAAAATTGGTGGGAATAAGGGTGAGCATGAAATGATGCTTCAAATTGTTATGAATTAGACTTTACTGACAGCTAACAGAATGCCAATTTAAAACAGAGAAAAACAGGATTTATTGTAACAAAACAGAAGAAACAAGAATTGAGGCTAGAAACCAGGGGACTGTGAGTTCTAGTCCTGCCTTAGGCACAAAGTCAGCTGGGCAACCTTGGGACCCTCACTCTTTTTCAGCCATAGGAACGAGACAAGAGCAAATCTGGGGGACAAAACTAAAGGGACTAACTAGTCCAGGCAAATGCCAGGGGTCAACACTGATGCAAAGGCATCAAACAAACAAACAAATGCCACATCCAATCTTACCTCTTCTCCAGAAAGATAGTATGCTGAAAGTAATCCTCCAACAAAACGGATGTTTACTTCAAAAACTGAGATTTCTGCATTCTGGAAATACAAATATATTTTAAGCTATACATTAATTTGAACACAAGAAACTTTCTCCTATTATTCTTAATACTGTTAGTATCTGTATTTTGTATAATACTAAGGGAAGTTATGCTTCATTCCTCTAAAGTCTTGTTCCATAAATAAGTACAAAATAATTTATGGAATATTAGTCTATGAAAATAAGATTAAAAGAATATCTCATCTAAAGATGATAAAGTGCAGACTGCACTGGCTACTTGTGGCCTTTCGGGTGCGCTTCAAGGTCTTGGTTACCATCTTTAAAGCGCTCCATGGCATAGGGCCGGGTTATTTACAGGACAACCTACTGCCACCGATCGCCTCCCACCGATCCGTATGCTCTCACAGAGAGGGACTCCTTAGGGTGCCGTCCGCCAGGCAGTGCCGACTGGCGACACCCAGAGGAAGGGCTTTCTCTGTGGGGGCTCCCACCCTCTGGAACGAGCTTCCCCCAGGGCTTCGTCAACTTCCTGACCTCCGAACCTTCCGCCGCGAGCTTAAGACACATCTATTTATTTGCGCAGGGCTAGCCTAGGGTTTTAGTTTTTAAATTTAGTTTTTAATGGGGTTTTATATTATTTTATTCTAGTGATATTTTTAATTCGGCCTAATTAATAAGTTTTTTAATTGTTGTTTTTACCTGTATTATTTGCATGTTTTTATCTGGCTGTGAACCGCCCTGAGTCCTTCGGGAGATAGGGCGGTATAAAAATTCGAATAAATAAATAAATAAAATAAATAAAGGGAATTCAATCAAGTAATTTGAGATTTATAGCTATGCGTGTTTATAATTTCCTGCATCTGAGTTATTCTCTCATTTCTCTCCCACTTACTTCCAGTTCCACATAGTATGTGCATCTGAGTCTGACCCAAAGACTATTATGACCCATTTTATGCTCTTCTTCCCCTACCTTTCTTCCCCTACCTTGTGCACCCGCCCCCCACAACTCATGTTTGGCCTGTGGTCCCAGGGCCTCCCTCATCCCCTGTGGCAACCATGCATTCTTTACCTGGGACTTCCTCTGTCTCCTGCTTAATGACCCATTTGTCTTGGGGAGATGATAATAACTGGGTTTGCATGGATTGCTATCCCTAAGAGATGTGGTCATGTGACACTGCACTTTTTGGGGCCCCTTTTTTAGTGATGGCAATCCTGGTCCCAGTTGCAATCATAACTGAAGGATTATCTGAACTCTATTTTTTTAAAAAAAAGAAAGACAAAGCAGACATGGAAAAAGAGGCTAAGTGGAGTCTTGATTTAGAAGCTTTTCTTTACCAGTTAGGCACCTGTAACCTCTCCAATAAATGCATAAGCCAAGGATAAAAAATTAGTGTAACTTCAAAACCGATAAGGAAGGAAACCATGAGTCCGGGAATTAAAGTAACTAAAAAGTTGGATTATGTTGCTTGAAATATTTTACCTTTTCCCTTTTGCCAACTCTCCTTCAAATACTGACAAACACACACACATATTGACAATCCACTGTTGCAAATAAGATTCAGAATTTTCCTTCTATTTTTGGCAACCCACATATTTAAGATGTTCAAAATATATTCTTGATATAATTGGGGTTCACCATCTTTTGCTCCATGAATCCTCCCATAGACTATCAGCTGCAAAATTATCAGTAGAAAACTGGCAGCTGTGCCCTTTGCTCCTATTCTCATTCCCTTATCCTCATATTCCTTATTTTCCTTAAAAAAGAGAAACCACATTAATACAATTTTTAAAATCATGTTTAATATAAATTGTAAATTTCCCCTATATTATTGGCTTCCAGAAGCACCCACACTTTTTACAAGATGGATTATCATTACAAGAATAAAAATGGAAATATTGGATTAAGAAATGGAATAGGGTGATTTAAAAATTAAAAAAAGATTTACAAATAATTAAAAAACAATATGGATTATTTTCTTGGAATATGAGGGATTTACTGGATTTACTATACTGGACCTACAAAAGGACTTTGTTAAAGATGATAAGAATTTCGAGTGAAGAGGCAAAGAGAATAGGAGAAATCAGATGTCAGAAATGTATTTGCTGAGAGAAAGGAAAAAATATAAAATTTGTTCACTTAATTATGCTTAAAATAATGGGTTGCTATCTCTGGTGATATCTAATTTTTTTTTGCTGGGACTGGAAAGTGACGGTTACTTTAGGTAATGTTTAATTTGTTGCAATGCATTTATTTGTAATGTTATTTTTATACATAAATAATGGTTTATTATTTCTCATGATGTTTAATGCTTTTTTGATTGGGGCTGGATGTTTGTTGTTTGTTTTTAATTAGGACTGGACTTTGCCTATTTGCAAAGAGGGATTAAGAGGAATTTGCTTAAATGAAAATTGAGATATAAATATTTGTTATTTCTGATCATCCTTTCTGGACTTTTCTTGATTAATAATGGGAGTTGAATATATAGAGACGGGATTATAGAAAAAGGGGTGAAGTATGGAAATATTTGGTAATATTTTAAGGCACAGTGAAATTATTAATATTGATTATTCTTGCTGAGAATTTGTTCTGTTTTTCTTGTTTATTTCTTTTCCTTTGATTTTTCTCTACACTTTGAAAATTTTTGTATACTATATAATTTAATATAATCCTCAAGAAAATTATGGAAAGCAATTTTATCATAGGTTAAATGATTACGAGTACTGAAATGAACTACATGTGAAGATACTACTATTTTAAATTTTACCTCCAAATAAACATTTTAGCAGATTTCCTGAAGCTAATAATAATTGTACCAATCTCTTATTTGGATGGGTAAAAAACTGAGAATAAAGCTAAAAATAATGCAAGATATATGTGAAAGAGGGGGGTTAAAAATGCCTAATTTGAAATTATATTATGAAGCAGTTGTTTTGACAACTGATTGATTAGTGATTGGTTTAATTTAACGAAAGAATTTTGAATATAGAAGGTCATGATTTGTTATATGGATGGCATGCTTATTTAGTATATAATAAGAAAGTAGATAATACTTTCAAAAGTCATATTCTCAGGAAAGCTTTGTTAAGGGTTTGGAAAAAGTATTGATATAAATTAGATAATAAGATACCTATATGAACAATCCCCAGACATGCGATAGAGAATATAAATATAGAACAAAAACAAAAGGGGACTCCATACAAAGACCTTCTTTTTGTGGAAAAGGGTAAGATACAACTGAAATCTTTGAATATATTGAAACAAGAAGGGAAAAATTATACATGGTTTCAGTATGGACAATTGCAATCTATATGGAGTGCGGACCAGAAAAGTGGTATTGTGCTAATTGAGGAAAATTTGGTAAAACAAATTAGAGATCAAAGTCAAATGCATATTAAAAGGTTATACAATGCTTTGATAGAAATAGATTCAGAAACGGAATTAGTTAAAGATTGTATGATAAAATGGGCACAAAATATTCAACAACCTATAATGTTGGAAACGTGGGAGAAAATCTGGGTTAGGAATGTTAAATTTACTCAAGCACAAAATTTAAGAGAAAATTTTTATAAAATGTTTTATAGATGGCATTTAGATCCTAAGAAGTTGGCATATATGTATCCGAATGTGCAACCAAAATGTTGGAGATGTGATTGTGAAGATGCTACTTATTATCATATATGGTGGACTTGTAAAAAAAATTAAATCGTTTTGGATTAAAATATGGTGGATTATGCAGAACATTTTGAAAAAGAAGATAAAGTTTACGCCACAACTGTTTTTATTAGGCATAATCACGGATTGTACAGTAATAGAGACTAAATTGATATTGAACTTAATATCAGCAGCGAGACTTTTGGTAGTGCAACATTGGAAGAAAGAAGAACTGCCTACAATTGAAGAATGGACACTTAAAGTTCCAAACTTAGCAGAAATGGCAAAAATTTCTGCGTATTTGAAAGACTACTCACAAGAACGATACATAATGGAATGGAGAAAATGGATTGATTATATTCAAAATAAGTATCAGACCAAAAAGTATCAAATAGCATGAGTGATGGTAGGGATTGTATTGTATTTCGGTATTAGTTTAAAAGGGGAATGGGCAGTTAAGGGATCAATGGGGGAGAAGGGATTATGGGGTATGGTTTTTGTAGTATTTTAGCGTATGTTTGTTAGATGTTATACCCTGTATTTTGCTCTGGGAAGTCTCTGGGGGGGGGGGAGAGGGGTGAAGGGGGGGAGGGTGAAGTGGGGAATTTTTTTAAAAAAAACTTGTTTGTTGTAAAACTTTTTCAATAAAAAATAATAATTGTACCAATCTCAACTCTTGCACAATATATTTTAGTTTCCTGAGACTCACAGAAAAAAGATAGTGTCCAGGGCTGATATGAAAACATTTATCTTTAGCATAGTTATCCTCAAACCCATCAGGAGGGCTATGGGAAACCATGTGGGTGAAAAAAAATCTGTTTTATACCTAGAAAATCTGTATGAGAAGGTTAGGTTAGTAGTGTAAAAAAAAAGGAGAGGAACCTAATGAATACTCAGTCAAATGGCCATACCAATCAATAATGAAGAAAATTTCAGAAATGAAATGCTTTGGATCTTGAGATACAGGTGAAAGCAGAATATATTTTCTCTCTCCAGACTAACAAGTTTGGGCAGAATCTAACATAAGTAACATGTTCAAAAATCTAAGGAATATATTTGCATACATAAATTATTATATATTATTATTATGTATACAATGTGCTAAAAACTGCTAAAACATTAGAGTAATAGAATTTTAATATTACTGGTAATTGTGGTAAAAGAACTATGTTCACTACCAGCTCCCTATTCTTGATTCCAGTATAACATATAGCACACAGTCTCTGCCCTTAAAGCAACTCCAGAAGCGGAAATGTCCAGAGCACCATTCTGTTCTGTTTTATTGCATAAGTTTCAATTGTTGAGCTGAAGTGTTTGAAATACCACCAGGTACTCAATCCTTGCCCTTCTCATTTTATTTATTTAATAGGGAGGGGCTGTTGGGTGAGCGCCAAAAAGTTATAAATGCCTCAGTAAAGTTTTAAGTTTACTTTGTCATTGCACCTCGTACTATGAAATTAAATGCCATCTTCAGTGTACATCATACATAAGAAAACTATAAAAAAATAAAACAAAAACACACATCCTTCACATTCTATTATGCTTTAGAATAGCACACATTTAATAAAAATTGTTCTCAGAGTTGCTAACTTCTGCTTCTAAAATAAATCCTCACTTATATTTGTAGGAAGCTATTCCAAACAAAAATGTTGATGTATTGCTCACAATAAGTTATATGTCACAGTCATGTCTTGTTTTGTTTGAAAAAAAGCATTTATTGTAGCTTGAAGAGCCTTAACTGTAGTCTCACTGCCTGGATATTGCATGCTGATTTATTTCTGACCTGCACATACAAACACCTCTTACTCAGGTCAAAATTCACTTTATGTCTGTTTGTATTTCTCACATTGACCAACAAGATGCTTCTGGGCTGTTTCTCAAGCAGTAGACACACCCACCTCCCATCACTTTCCCAGCAACCAGTAATTGAGGGTATCTGCTGAGAATTAGCACTGTACCGTCAATAACAATAGCTCTGGCTAGACCCATTCTCCATGTATTAACCAAAGCCCTTTTAAAGCCATTTAAATCACCATGTAAAGGTAATCACCAACTTTCCCCGTAATGAATTCCACAGGTTTGTTATGTGCTATAAGAATAACGTTTTCTCCCTGACAATTCTAAAGCTTCTTTGAATCAGCTTCATTAGATAGCCCTGTCCCTGCTCAGTTGTTTTTTTCAAGCTAAAGACTCCCAGACATTCTTGGTTTTTCTCATACAGAAGATTTTGAACCCCTGATAATTTTCGTTGCTCTTTTTTTTTTTGTATGTTTTCTTATATCCTTTTCTCCAACTGTGGCATCCAGACTGTATAAAGTGCTTCAGATACAGACATACAACACCTATTTGTATAAGAATATTACAGTGTTAACAATAGTTTATTGTTGATCTCTTTTTAGGGAACTCCTAGCATGAAATTTGTTTTTTTCCCCACAGCAGTCATGTACAATGAGTTGACATGACCAGTGAACTAGCCACTATAATTAGAAGACATTGTCCATGATAAGTTATAGGCAGTTCAAACCTGTCCTGTGCCAGTAATTATAAGTACAGGAGGTCAGACCTAACAGATTAGAGTATTTTATGACAGGTGTGCACTTTATTGCAGGGCAGGAACAAGCTGACTTCAGATGCTAAATTTCCATGCAGGTTAGGTTTAAGACTGGAAAGTTGTTTAGCAACAGAAGTCAAAGCTCTTTTTTAATAGCTCTGATTGAGACACACCTACTTTCTTGAGTCATGTCTTTTTCTTTGAGGGGCCTCATTGAATGATTTTTTTCTTCCCTTTGTATGAGGACTATGAATCATAATCAATCAATCAATCAATCAATCAATCAATCAGAAAAGAGCTGGAAGGGACCTTGGAGGTCTTCTAGTACAACCCCATGCTTAAGCAGCAGATCCTATACCATTTCAGATTATTTTACAATAGGTAACTATAAATTCCACGTTTATAATGATAATAGCAAAAATATCTTTGCATAAAAATCATGTAGGAAATAAATGCCACAACACGAAATTTTTAAGAAAATGTTGGACAACCATTTGTCTGAAATGGTGTAGGGTTTCCTGCCTGGGCAGAGGGTTGGACTAGAAGGCCTCCAAGGTCCCTTCCAACTCTGTTGTTGTTGTTGTTATTATTATTATTATTATTATTATTATTATTATTATTATTATTATTATTATTATTATTATTATTATAATAAATTAGGCAAGTCAGCACTTTTAAGAGAAATATTTTCTTCCATTTTAAATCACCATGTAAAGGTAATCACCAACTTTCCCCGTAATGAATTCCACAGGTTTGTTATGTGCTATAAGAATAACGTTTTCTCCCTGACAATTCTAAAGCTTCTTTGAATCAGCTTCATTAGATAGTCCTGTCCCTGCTCAGTTGTTTTTTTCAAGCTAAAGACTCCCAGACATTCTTGGTTTTTCTCATACAGAAGATTTTGAACCCCTGATAATTTTCGTTGCTCTTTTTTTTTTGTATGTTTTCTTATATCCTTTTCTCCAACTGTGGCATCCAGACTGTATAAAGTGCTTCAGATACAGACATACAACACCTATTTGTATAAGAATATTACAGTGTTAACAATAGTTTATTGTTGATCTCTTTTTAGGGAACTCCTAGCATGAAATTTGTTTTTTTTCCCACAGCAGTCATGTACAATGAGTTGACATGACCAGTGAACTAGCCACTATAATTAGAAGACATTGTCCATGATAAGTTATAGGCAGTTCAAATCTGTCCTGTGCCAGTAATTATAAGTACAGGAGGTCAGACCTAACAGATTAGAGTATTTTATGACAGGTGTGCACTTTATTGCAGGGCAGGAACAAGCTGACTTCAGATGCTAAATTTCCATGCAGGTTAGGTTTAAGACTGGAAAGTTGTTTAGCAACAGAAGTCAAAGCTCTTTTTTAATAGCTCTGATTGAGACACACCTACTTTCTTGAGTCATGTCTTTTTCTTTGAGGGGCCTCATTGAATGATTTTTTTCTTCCATTTGTATGAGGACTATGAATCATAATCAATCAATCAATCAATCAATCAATCAATCAATCAATCAATCAGAAAAGAGCTGGAAGGGACCTTGGAGGTCTTCTAGTACAACCCCATGCTTAAGCAGCAGATCCTATACCATTTCAGATTATTTTACAATAGGTAACTATAAATTCTACGTTTATAATGATAATAGCAAAAATATCTTTGCATAAAAATCATGTAGGAAATAAATGCCACAACACGAAATTTTTAAGAAAATGTTGGACAACCATTTGTCTGAAATGGTGTAGGGTTTCCTGCCTGGGCAGAGGGTTGGACTAGAAGACCTCCAAGGTCCCTTCCAACTCTGTTATTATTATTATTATTATTATAAATTAGGCAAGTCAGCACTTTTAAGAGAAATATTTTCTTCCATTTTAAATTTTCTGAAATAAGTGGGCAACACTGATTCTTTAAAAAATATGCGAGATTAGAAATTGTGAACTGACCATATGTCAGCCTCCACTCCAAGCTTCACTCTATTAGTGTTCCATGTGTGTAATTTGTTTCAGTAGTTAGATTACAATGTCAGTATGTTGATGTATATAGCCATGAACCTAAAATGTATACTATCCGATTCAGGTTAGCAGAAGAGGGCCCTTTAAGAGTGTCATCTGACATAAAAGAAGGAGGGAGGGGGAGTAAGGTTTGAAATCAGCATAAACGCCAGTTGCGGAAGCTTTCCAACGAACCCTGCATTCCTGAGATGATAAACTGCCGGAGACCTGCGGAAGAAGATTACCACGGGGGGCGAGAAGGAGCTGGCATTGGACCAGCCCTGCCTGACCTTTTGTGGGAAGGAGGGACTAACGAGGGGATATGGGATGTTAGCCATATTTTGTCTCAGATTCAACTTTAAACAGCTGTAATCCGGATGTATTTAGAAAAAGTACTTTTCTTTATTTTCAAATGAAGTCAAGGTGTATTCTTTCCTAAATATAATCAGAGACAGCCTGACACCATAGCTGCTGCCAGGTCTCATGTCAACACAATTATTTTTCATATTCTGCTTTCCTATTCACATACTGTTTCCAGAACATTAGTTGTATAATCTGACACTACTTAAAGCAGTTTGTAGCTTTTCATTTAAAAATGATCCAATCATTTATCTATGTATTATATTTCAAGCAGCAGAAAGGATTTGACACTCTAAATAAACAAATATCCACAGAGTTAGAAGATAAGCTAAGGCTGTGGCTCCCACTGGAGGTTAAGATCGGCTTCCATGCTTCTGGCCTTCCAGAATAGCCTTCTGGAAGGCCAGAAGCATGGACTCTTCTGGCTGCCTGGTGTGGCAGGCAAGCTCGAGGTGGCTGATGGGATAGAGAGAAAATCCCCACATTGCCCATTATCTTGTTCTGTAATTTCTTATTTAATCTTTTTAATTTTAATCAATTTAATTTTTTAACCTTTTAATCAGTTTTATCAGAACTTGCCTGTGCCTCTTGAGAAGAATGATTAAAAAAATGTAGACAAATGAACATTCTTTCAGTCATATCAGCAAACTGTGTGTACAGAAGCAACATTACAGGTTAATACTCACCACATTAAAATTAAGGTTTTTTTCTACCCACTCTTTGGCTTCTTTGAATTCTTCTTTCATCTCCATGATATACAGTGTATCTAAGGCATCAACGATAGTTGCTCCTTGAATATTACCTGAAAAAGAGTCAGCAACTTTATTGACAAGGTTCTTTTATTCCTCCATATTTGTGAAGAGAGAGGTTATAGCAATATTCATGTTTAAATTTCTAGACCATTAGTTAACCGCTCTAGTCAATTGTATAATTTTTATTGATACTTTTAACAACGAGAACTAACAAAAACTGAAATAGAATGAAAAAACAGAAAAAGAAAAAGCTAAAAGTACAGACAAGAAAAAGTATATAAAGAAAAATAAAATGCAGCTTCTGATTTTCTTCATATTGTAATAATTACAATTATATTTGACTCCCTTCTTTCTATAATCTATCCTATTTGATATCAAAACCAAATTATAGGTTCCTTAAAAAAAATACACAAAAAGTCCATAGTGGGTTTCCAGTTATCAATAAATGTAGTTACTATCTTTTTCTTAACCAAACATTAGTTTAAATATTTCAGCAAGTTGTCTCAAAGGTGCTTTTTCTAAAGGAAACAAAAAAAAAGGGGGAAAAATTTGAAAAAGCATTATTGAGACAACTATGGCCTGGATGACTGAGAATCTCCACAGACATTTTGCAAGTTCTATTATCTTCAGGTATTGCCCCTTTTTCCATGCTTATGCATTCAATAATCTCATATATAAAAACAAAGTTCTGTGGCTCTTTTCTAATTGTTTATCCATCAGTTCCAGGAACAAAAGTTCTAGTTAATTTTGATTAACAGATTATATTACCACATTAAACTATCAAAAGTTCTCAACGGTTGATGATAAAACATTCAGTGGCTGATGAAATACATCTAAAATACCTTTGTGGCAATGCAGGCACATTAAAATGCCTAGAAATGATGAGTATTATTTCTCTGGCAGTATTATCCAAGTTAATTGGGCTACCCCTGGCAACAATAACATTATGAAAATATCTTACACCAATACCTCAAAAATCAATAATACTACAGTATTCCAGACCTGTTGTGTACATGAACCTATCAATTTCTCCACAATACCTTAAATTTGGCCTGAGACTGAGTTGAATTTGTTTAAACACACCTCCTCTTAGTAGTAGACAAAAACAATTCAATCTTAGGAAGCATCAGAAGAGGGGACTTTCTAACATCCATCGACCTCAAGGAGGCCTATCTACATGTCCCCATCAGACCAGCCCACAGACGCTTTCTCAGGTTCAGTTATGCCGGAGCCCATTTCCAATACAGGGCCCTGCCCTTCGGTCTATCTTCCGCTCCTCGTACCTTCACCAAGATTCTGGATGCCGTGGCGGCCCATCTTCGCACAATTCCAGTAAGAATGCAATGTTACCTGGACGATATATTGATTCAGTCGTCTTCCGCCCAACAGGCGTTACGGGACTTACAGGTAACAATTCAAGTCCTACAAGATCACGGTTTTTCGGTCAACAAAGCAAAGAGCCATTTAGTGCCTACGACCGAAATTGTCCATCTGGGAGCAAGAATCAACACCAGATCCTGCCAGGTGTTTCTTTCCCAAGACCGTCTCCTCAACATGAGAGACACGATAAAAAAGGTAAAGGCACTCAAGAGAGTTCCACTTTCACTGCTCTCACAGTTATTGGGAAAGATGGTCTCTTGTCTGTCGATCGTGCCCTGGGCACGTCTTCACTCACGACCCCTACAATGGCTCCTTCTCCCACATCAAAGAACAGGCAACAGCCATACCGAAATCAAAATTCCTCTGCCCCCAAAGGTAAGAAAATCTCTACAGTGGTGGCTGTCTCCAGCCCTGACAAAGGGCTGCTCATTCCAGGAACATTGCCGTCTCGTCCTCACCACGGATGCAAGTCTCTACGGCTGGGGTGCCCACCTATCAGACCAGGTGACTCAGGGTCGCTGGTCCCCCAACGACCTCAAGAACGACATCAACTGGCTGGAAATGAGAGCTGCCCATCTAGCTCTCAGGTACTTCCAAGCACAGCTATCAAACCATCATGTGCTACTGCTGACGGACAACACTACCACAAAGGCCCATGTGAACCGTCAAGGAGGCACCCGTTCCCGCATATTGATGAAAGAGGCCGCAGCCATAGGCCTGTGGGCAGAAAAACATCTTCTCTCACTACAGGCAGCCCACATATCCGGAGTCGCCAACACACAAGCGGATTGGCTGAGCAGGACGACCATAGATCAATCAGAGTGGCAACTGCATCTGGATCTGTTTCTCACAATCACGATCAAATTTGGGCAACCCATAGTAGACCTCTTTGCCAGCCCGACCAACAAACAACTTCCAAGGTTCTTCTCCAGGTTCCAAACCTCAGGAGCAGAAGGAACAGATGCCCTACGATGTCAGTGGCCCCGGGGCCTTCTTTATGCCTTCCCTCCGACTCCCCTTCTACCAAGGGTCATACGAAAGATCCTGGAACAGAGGGCAGAAGTTCTCCTCATAGCCCCTTATTGGCCTCGACGGAGTTGGTTTGCGGATCTGGTGAGCCTGTCCGTCAATCCACCTTGGCGGATTCCACCGGATCAGATTTCTCTACGCCAAGGAGCCATTCTCCACCCAGAACCTCAATATTACCAACTAGCCGTCTGGCACTTGACAGGGAGATACTAAGGAAAGAAAAGCATTCCATGGGGGTCATCTCCACCCTTCTGGCTTCTAGACGCCCATCCACAACACGTATTTACGAGGCCACATGGTCATCATTCCATCGCTGGTGTCTTAGACAGCGAATAGAACCTACTTCTGCCTCCATCAGACATATCCTGCAATTTCTCCAGGACGGATTGGACAAGGGTTTAGCCACCAACACCATCCACCGGCAGGTTGCAGCTCTTGCCACTGTTTTATTCTGTGACGGGACCTCCACACTTTCTCAACACCCCCGCATCCGACGTTTTTTGAGGGGAGCTTACAATCTGCGACCACCTCCGGTACACAGATACCCTACCTGGGACCTAACCCTTGTCCTTCAGAAGCTTACGTCTTCCCCTTTTGAACCCTTGAGCTCCTCCAGTCTCAAGCTCTTAACCTTTAAAGTTGCCTTTCTCATAGCCATAACCTCAGCCTGCAGGATCTCCGAGATCGCTGCCCTTTCGGTTAGGAAGGACTTATGCATTTTTCACTCTAACCGGGTCATTCTCCGATTAGACCCTACCTTTCTCCCTAAAATAAACTCAAGTTTCCATAGATCTCAAGAAGTCATCTTACCAGATTTTTGTCCTCATCCCAAGCATCCATCGGAGCGTCGATGGCACACGCTGGACGTAAGAAGGGCCCTGCGTATTTACCTCAACAGAACAGCTCCTTTCAGGAAGACAGAATCTCTATTTGTCTCCTTTCAACCAAGGGCTCTGGGCACCAAAGTCTCCCCATCCACCATAGGCAGGTGGATAAAGGCATGTATTTCCATGGCCTACGACCAGCAGAGACACCATCTTCCAGGCCGCATCACCGCACACTCCACCCGCAGCGTGGCCACCACAGCTGCCTGGGCCACCCAGGCCTCTATCTTGGACATTTGCAGAGCAGCCACGTGGGCCTCTCCTTCGCCATTTATTAAAAACTACAAGATGGACCAATTTGCCTCAGCCGAAGCCTCATTCGGTCGGAGGGTTCTACAGCGAGTTATTCCTGTTGCTGAGTCTTCCTAATCTTTCCTTTCCCGCCCTAGGGATATTAGCTTGGGTATATCCCATTGCTTTGGACTCTCTTAGCAGCGTACAGGAGAAGGAACATTGGCTTACCTGAAGGTTCCTTCTATGTACGCTGCATGAGAGTCCAACCCCTCCCTATTTAATTTCTTGTTTTTGTCTATATACAGGAAGCCAGAGGTTATCATTCCGTTTTTTTCCAGTTTTCCAATTGAGTTCGTCTTCTCCAATACCGCTTCTTCGTTAATAAACTGGAGCTAAACAGGAAGAGGAGGCGTGTTTAAACAAATTCAACTCAGTCTCAGGCCAATCAGATGAAGTTAACAACCCATTGCTTTGGACTCTCACGCAGCGTACATAGAAGGAACCTTCAGGTAAGCCAATGTTCCTTCTCCACAATACCTTAAATTTGAATAAGGGAAAAACTGAATGAGTTGTCAAGTATTCAAGTGGAAAAAATAAAGGTAAAGGTTTCCCCTGTCTAGTCATGTCCAGCTCTAGGGGGCCATTTTCATCTCCATTTCTTAGCCGAGGGAGTCAGCATCGTCTAAAGACATTCCACGGTCATGTGGCCAACATGACTATACGCCAAGGTGCAGGGAATGCCTTAACCTTCCCACCGAAGTGGTACCTATTTATCTACTCACATTTGCATATTTTCAAACTGTTAGGTGGGCAGGAATGGGGCATTAATGGGAGCTCACCCTGTTGCACAGCACTCAGATCTCAA